>NC_060138.1:81251033-81558555 GCF_021461385.2 Schistocerca piceifrons
CGAGAAATTAAGGTTCGTACAGAGACGTTTTTCCCTCGCTCTATTTGCCAGGGGAACAGGAGAGGAAATGTGGTGTCACCGCCAGACACCACACTTGCCAGGTGGTAGTCTTTAAATCGGCCGCGGTCCATTAGTATACGCCGAACCCGCGTGTCGCCACTGTCAGTGATCGCAGACCGAGCGCCACCACACGGCAAGTCTAGAGAGACGTACTAGCACTCGCCCCAGTTGTACAGCCGACTTTGCAAGGAACGGTTCACTGACAAATACGCTCTCATTTGCCGAGACGATAGTTAGCATAGCCTTCAGCTACATTTGCTACGACCTAGCAAGGCGCCGTATTCAATTGATATTGAGATTCTATTGATGTATCATCAAGAGCAATGTTCTACAAATGTGGATTAAAGTTAAGTATTCCAGAAGCTACGTACTTTTCTTTATAGCATTCATTACGTATCCTGTTTCAGACCTCACGCCAGCCTGCGTGAGTTTAAGCGCGTGCCTTTCGCCTTCCTCTCATTGTGTCTAGGCTGTCTTGTCTAGACACAACAGGAAATGACAAGCAGTGGTACAGGTACCCTCTGCTATGCACCGTACGGTGGCTTGCAGGAGAGGAAATGACAATCAGTGGTACAGGTACCCTCTGCTATGCACCGTACGGTGGCTTGCGCATGTGGCTGTAGATGTACTGGCCCAGTGCCTCACCACGACCCGCAAGCCGCAGGTAGCGCGGCTTTCGTCGGAGGCCCGTGTTGTTGTCTCCACTCCTCCTGCTCCTCCTTTCTTCTTGTTCTTCTTCTTTTGCTACTGCCTTTATCCCGCATTGTGCGCAGGGTCGGCCGGGTTAAGAATGGACCTGGCATGGTTAATTTTAAGGGGTGGCCGGATGCCCTTCCTGCCGCCACCCCATACCCCCTGGAACGGAATTAGTGTACCCCAGCTGTCTCCGTCTAGTGTAAATCGTGAATTAATGTGAATGTGTTTCAAATGTCAGCGAGTCGTGTAACTGAGGCAGGCGGGACGTGGGGGCCAGCCCGGTATTCACCTAGTAGGATGTGGAAAACCGCCTAAAACCACATCCAGGCTGGCCAGCACACCGGTCGTCGTCAATAAGCCGCCGGGCAGATTCGATCCGGGGCCGGCGCCCCTACCCAAGTCCCGGAAGCAGCGCGTTAGTACTCCCGGCTACCCTGACGGGTGCTCCACCTGCTCCTCCGTCCACGCCTAAAAGCGTAGCCCGCACCAGCGATCTCGGCCGCCGGCGGTGGTCGGCGACGTCGCGCGCTGGCCGCCTGCGACGCCACAAGCTTCCAGACCGCTGCATTCCGGGAATGCACCGACGTTGACAGCGGAGCAGATGACTGTCTCCCCTCCGTCTCGCGCCGACGCATCAAAGCTCCGAGCCGCGCTACAAACGCCATCGACCGCACCCCCGCGGCTCAGCAATAACTCGATAGCTGAGCTGACGCGTACGGCTCGGCAGGGCAGGAAAGATGTGCCGCGAATTACAAACTAGAGGCAGAAATTCTATGAGCGAACAATACCTGTATTCAACTATGAGGGTTGTTCCGAGAGTAATGCCTCCTATTTGTATTCATGAAAACTACAGGAGATACATAAATCACGACACCACAGCTACACTGAAGAGCCAAAGAAACTGGTACACCTGCTAAATATCGTCTACGGCTCCGCGAGCATGCATAAGTGCCGCAACACAACGTGGCATGGACTCGATTAATATCTGCAGTAGTGCTGGTGAGAACTGACACCATGATTCCTGCAGGACTCTACATAAATCCGTGAGAGTACGACGGAGTGGAGATCTCTTCTGAACAGCACGTTGCAAGGAATCCCACATATGCTGACAGTGTTCATATTTGGGTAGTTTTGCGGCCAGCGGAAGCGTTTAAACTCAGAAGAGAGTTCCTGGAGCCACTGTGTAGCAGTTCTGGACGTGTGGGATGTCGCATTGTCCTGCTGGAATTGCCTAAGACCCTCGGAAAGCATTATGGACATGAAAGGTTACTTACGTATGTTCCACCTGTCAGAGTTGTGTGTAGGGTATTAGGGAACTTATATGACTCCAAATGCCCACGGCCCACACCATTACAGAGCCTCCACCAGTTTGAACAGTCCACGGTGTATGAATTCATAAGGCTGTCTCTATACTCGTACATGTCCATCCCCGAGACGCAATTTGAAACTAGACCAGCTGGAATTGCTCAAGTCCGTCGGAATGCACAATGGACGTGAATGGACGCAGGTGATCAGTCACGATGCTTACATGCGTGTCACCTATCAGAATCGTATCTGAACGTATCAGGGTTCCCATATCACTCCAACTCCACACGCCCCACACCATGACAGAACCTCCACCAGCTTGAACAGTCCCCTACTGACATGCAGGGTCCATGCATTCATGAGGGTTGTCTCCATACCCATATACATCCATCCGATACAATTTGAAACTAGTGTGCAGGACAGCCAGACTGGAAGGCGGTGGGCGGGAATAAATCATTAGAACCATTAGGACAGTTTTAGGTAAAAGACCATTTATTGGCAGTAAATGCATTGAAATGAGTCACATTCTCAGGCCTAGGGAGGCGAGGGTGAGCCAGAGTGTAGTCAGGGGCGAAACGTATTCGCATAGCTAAGGAAAAACAGTGTCTGCCATTCGGACACGTCCGACTGGTGTGGCAGCTACTGAAAAAACGAAGTCCGCAATGCCACAGCACTGCCCGCGGGGGCGTCATGGTAATATCCATACCGTGGCCTGCTCAGCGCCGCATAGATGGCGTTACTTTTTTAGCACACGAGGGAGGTGCGTGATCGAGATTGCCTACCCTGGTGCTGACTTGCTGTTGCCGGACCGTGGGACGAGAAAATTACAGGCAGCCGACGCTGCCGGCTAAGGCTTGACCGTAACAAGCGAATAAAGTAACTATTGAAAGCACATAAAAATAAAGTAAAATCCCCTACTATCTGGCTCAACCTTAGATGAGACTCGTCCGACCAGGCAACGTGTTTCTAGTCATCAACAGTCTGTGTCGACGGCCCCTGCGAGGTGTAAAGCTTTACGTTGTGCAGTCATCGAGGTTACACGAGTGGGCCTTCAGCTCCGAAAGTCCATATCGGTGATGTTTCGTCGAATGGTTCTCACTCTGGCACTTGCTGATGGCCCAGAACTGAAATGTGCAGCAGTTTGCGGAAGTGTTACACTTCTGTCACGTTGAACGATTCTATTCAGTCGTCGTTGGTCCCGTTCTTGCAGGATATTTTTCCGGCTGCAGCGATGTCGGAGATTTGATGTTTTACCGGATTCCTGATATTCAGGGAACACTCGTGACATGGTCATGCACTACCTCGCTACCTCGGAGATTCTGTGACCCATCTCTCGTGCACCGAGTATAACACCATATTCAAACTCACTTAAATCTTGATAACTTGCCATTGTGTCTGTAGTAACCGATCTAACAACTGCGGCAGACACTTCTTGTCTTATATACGCGTTGCCCACCGCAGCGCCGTAGTCAGTCTGTTTACATATCTCTGTATTTGAATACGCTTACCTGTACCAGCTTCTTTGGCGCTCCAGTGTGTGTATAGCAATACTTCACATACAGATCATTTTTCGACACAGTCACCACCATTCGTTATACACTTTTGCCAACGATGAACCAGTGCGAGCGCGCCTCGCTTATAAAAATCAGAACCACTGAGGCTAACCACTTTCTTATAGCTTTCACAAAAGCATCCGAGTCTTGGAAATGTTCGCCACGAAGCTCATCTCCCAGATAGAAATCTGAAGGCGCTAAATCGGCACTGTGCGCTGGACGTGGTAAGACAGTCCAGCCGAATTTTGCTGTGAGTTGCATCGTGAAAAAACTGTTGTGGCGCCTGGCGCTATCATATTGCAGGTGAAAATCGGTTTTCTTCTCTGACCTTACCCTGGGAATTCGGGCTTTCAGCTTCGTCAGTGTTGTCTTGTAGCGTACTGAATGGACAGATCAGCCGGCCTTTGTGACCGAGCGGTTCTAGGCGCTTCAGTTCGGAACCGCGCTGCTGCTACGGTTGCAGGCTCGAATCCTGCTTCGGGTTAGTTAGGTTTAAGTAGTTCTAAGTCTAGGGGACGGATGACCACAGATGTTACATCCCATAGTGCGTAGAGCCATTTGAACGATTTGTATTGACAGTTCCTCCAGGCTCCAGGACATCCAAAAGAACCACACCCTGGCTATCCCGAAACGCTGTGCACATCACTTTGCCTGCAGACGGCCGTGTCTTGAATTTCTCCTTTGATGGAGACTTCGCATGTCCCCATTCCATGGACTGTTGTTTGGGTTCCGGCTCGAAATCGTGACACCACACCTCATCTTCGGTAACGGTTCTACTCAGAAAATTGTCATCTTCAGCTTCATATTGGCCCGGCACGTCCCTACAAATTTCCACTCGATGAGTTTCTTGTTCATCTTTAAGCATCTGCGGGACCCATCTCGCACAGAATTTGCGATAACCAAGATGTTCCAAAACTGTTTCGAAGACGCTGCAGCCCACATTCAGCTTTGCACACAATTCTCTGGTAGTTATCCGCCGATCAGCACGTTTGAGTTGATCAAGACGCTCTTCATCGCGAGGGATGACAGCTGTGCAGGATCGACCGGGCCGTGGCCTGCCATGCACACCCTTTTCACCACCTTGAAAATGACGTTCACACCGGCTAACGTTGTTCATGTCTATTGTATCGCAAGCGTCGATGGATTTCAAAAAAATGGTTCAAATGGCTCTGAGCACTATGGGACTCAACTGCTGTGGTCATAAGTCCCCTAGAACTTAGAACTACTTAAACCTAACTAACCTAAGGACATCACACACATCCATGCCCGAGGCAGGATTCGAACCTGCGACCGTAGCGGTCGTGCGGTTCCACACTGTAGCACCTTTAACCGCTCGGCCACTCCGGCCGGCGATGGATTTCAATCAGCGCAGTTTCTTCAGCAGTGAGAAATTTTATCATACGTCGTTGTTTTATACGCGCGTTCATACCAGACTCTATTTTGGAACACTCCTTTGCTGGTTCCAACTGCCGTAGAACAACGGTACCAATTGTAAACGAAAGATGAAGGTTCAAGCATTAGCACGACACCAACGACATCTGGCGCTGACATCCAAAGTCACAAAAAAAAGGAGGCATTAATGGCGGAACGACCCTCGTATTTATACAGTGTGGAGCAAATAAAAGTGGCTCAGACAATTGGATACGACTGGACGTGAATGTATGCATATAACCACATCCCCTGACGCGCACATCACGCGTACACCCGCCGCATGATGCACTAGGGTTCAGATAAGAGTGCGGGCTGTGTCAGCGTGAGTGTAGCAGTACAAAGGGGACAGTCGTACTCACAGCGAAGCAAAGGGTGTTCGTTTTGGAAACTCACGTGACACTGCCCGCATCTCGTGGTCGTGCGGTAGCGTTCTCGCTTCCCACGCCCGGGTTCCCGGGTTCGATTCCCGGCGGGGTCAGGGATTTTCTCTGCCTCGTGATGGCTGGGTGTTGTGTGCTGTCCTTAGGTTAGTTAGGTTTAATTAGTTCTAAGTTCTAGGCGACTGATGACCTCAGCAGTTGAGTCGCATAGTGCTCAGAGCCATTTGAACCATTTTGAACTCACGTGACAACAAAATCCAGGAAACCTTGTGATCAGTTTAGCGGTGTCGAAGTAACTGCTAAGAGTTCCACGCAACGCTTAGTCTGAAAATGGCGTCTGACAGAATCTGTTTTGAATAAGTCGAAAACCACTCCGGAACGCTCCCGTACACCATAAAATGTGGCTTCAGTTAGCCAGAAAATGCTTCAAAGTCCTACCAAATCAATACGACGCCTGTCGCGAGAGACCAGAATATCACGTCGATCATGCGACGAATACTCCACCTGGACTTGCACATGCTTCTTACCGAGTGTCTGTTCTTCATGTATTAAAACCAGCAGATGCTCGCCAGCGCCACCAGTTTTGTGAGTAGCTGTTCGCTGGGATAACAGTGAACGCCTTGGACATGCATCTGTTCTTTATGTGTGATGAAGCCTGATTTCACCTGAGCAGTTACATCACCTCACAGAATAACGGGTTCTGGGCATCAACGAATCCGCGTAACTTCGTAGAAACACCACTGCATGATCAGACGCTAAATTCGGCTCGTGACAATGCCAACATTTTGAAACCGTTTGGGCCATCACTAACGGAGGAGGGAAATACCTACAGTTACTTCCAACAGGACGGAGCAACTGCCCATGCAGCCGGCCGAACCTTGGAGCACGTTTACCCAATCTTCACGCCTGACAGTGGTGTCAGCAGAGATCAGGCTGATTACCCTAGCTAGCCAACTGGGTAATTTATCTGTCAATATGCGGTTACTTTGTGTGGGAAGCCCTGAAGTCTAAAGCGTATCTCAACAACCCTCCTAGTCTTCAAGAACTGCTGCAGAACATTTCGTATGAAGTTACAAAGGCAAAACTGTAGTGGCTCGCCCACTATGCAGTAGAAACATTGTTGTTTGGTCGTCTACTCGGAATCAAATGGGCTGAATCTGGAGCGGCGCTCGTAGAGCTGCACAGCGCCGGCTAGAGGGCACTGTCGTCAGTGTCGGTGTCGTAGTGCCAACCTAGTAGAGCGCACCTACGTTATGGCATCGTAGCTATCGGTACCACAAGAAGGACCGTAGCTTTAATTACTTTCGATGGCAACAATACTTCAGTAAAGATGAGAATGGAGGAAAGTAAAATGTTGTACGTATTTCGGTAACAACAATAATTTCGTGGGAGAGAGTGGCCTGGCACAAGTCTTTCCTTTGGATGTCTCTCCAGCGACTTGCACGTCCGTAAGGTACCTCAGAGAGGAAAGCAAGCCTACAGTTTGATACTGAATCCAAACCACATGTCGGGCTTGGTGACTGTCCACTCCGGCCAGGGTGGCGAGCGGTTCTAGCGCTACAGTCTGGAACCGCGCGACCGCTACAGTCGATGGTTCGAATCCTGCCTCGGGCATGGATGTGTCTGATGTCCTTAGGTTAGTTAGGTCTAAGTAGTTCTTAGTTCTAGGGGACTCATGACCTCAGCAGTTAAGTCTCATAGTGCTCAGAGCCATTTGAACCATTTGACTCTCCACACAGTCGGAAACTGAAGGCTGAATGGCATTCGAAGCCGCGACCTCACGGTTTCCAGGCATCCACTTCACCACTGAACCGCCAGGCCCGCTTCTATTTACATAACACAGATGAGCAAATGGCTCAAATGACTCTAAGCACTATGGGACTTAACATCTGAAGTCATCAGTCCCCTAGACTACTTAAACCTAACTAACCTAAGGACATCACACACATCTATGCCCGAGGCAGAATTCGAACCTGCGACCATAGCAGCAGCACGGTTCCGGACTGAAGCGCGTAGAGCCGCTAGGCCACAGCGGTCGACACAGATGAACAGGTTTTCAAGGGGCTGATACATGATTTCGATGTAACACATATTTATAATTTTAAATTTGTCTCGTAGAAAGTGACACTGTCTACTAAACTACACTTTCTACCTTATTCCTTTGGTTTTTGAGAAGTTCTTGGTGCAGCACAGATTCAGACTTACTTTTCTATCGTCGATTCTTCGTATACACGATTATTTACTTTTGTGGCACTCCAGCGGTAAATTAATGAATTTGAACGTCTCTGTTCGTCGAATTACTTGATGTACTAGCATAGCCTGTTAATGCGATCATGTGCAAGATCACTATCTGTAGTTTAGAAGTTATATGATAGACATGTTTGTGTATAAGCTGCGGCTGTCGAACTGCACATTCCCTGCGGCACTGTACCCGCTCACGAAGGAGCCTCCTCCATTACGCTGACATCACCCCTACGACGCCGTCTGTGCTGGTAAAGGCCAGCTTATTTAGTGCGCATTCTAGTGGTGGGCAGTTGCAGGGAGGTTGGTGAGCGACTGAATAGCAGCGATGGCGACGGTGTTGGCACCTTCATGTCTCAGTCCACTGGGATGGGAGGGCCACAGTACTATTGCACCAGTATGTGGAGGAGGTGCCAGAGTTTGTACGTGCGGCCACCTCAAATCAGGAGTAACTAATGAGGTATCTTGAATCATTCATGATTCCAACAGAACAGTTCTGTGTCTAAATGCTCTTCTCCCAGCCTCCTACCAAACAGAGTTCTGACCTAAGTGTGCCCCTGCACTAGCTCTTGTTTTGCAGCCTTACTCTAATTGAATATTCTGTTGTATGTTCCCTAGCCAACAATAGAGTGTGGATGGGCCAGGTGGAATTGCATACTCGTGGCTTACACAACATCTTCTTGGTGCCCCTTCATACACTATATGATCAAAAGTATCCGGACACCTGACTGAAAATGACTTCCAAGTTCGTGGCGCCCTCCATCGGTAGTACTGGAAATCAGTATGAGCCCGCCCTTAACCTTGATGACAGCTTCCACTCTCGCAGGCATACGTTCAATCAGGTGCTGGAAGGTTTCTTGGGGAATGGCAGCCCATTCTTCACGGAATGCTGCGGTGAGGAGAGGTATCGATGTCGGTCGGTGAGGTCTGGCACAAAGTCGGCGTTCCAAAACATCCCAAAGATGTTCTATACGATTCAGTTCAGGACTCTGTGTAGGCCACTCCTTTACAGGGAGGGATGCTATTGTCGAGTAACCACTCCGCCACAGGCCGTGCATTATGAACAGGTGCTCGATCGTGTTGGAAGATGCAGTCGCCATCTCTGAATTGCTCTTCAACAGTGGGGAGGAAGAAGGTGCTTAAAACATGCCCCCTCCGTGATAAACACGACCACACCATAACACCAGCGCCTCCGAATTTTACTTTTGGCGCTACACACGCTGGCAAATGACGTTAACCGAGCATTCGCCACACCCACACCCTGCCGTCGGATCACCACATTGTGTACCGTGATTCATCACTCCACACAACGTTTTTCAACTGCTCAGTCGCTCCTTACACCGAGCGAGGCGTCATTTGGCATTTATCTGCGCGATGTGTGGCTTATGAGCAGCCGCTCGACGATGAAATCCAAGTTTTCTCGCTCCCGGCAGTGGATCCTAAGTGGAATTTCTGGGTGATGGTCCGGATAGATGTCTGCCTATTACACATTACGACCCTCTCCAACTGTCGGCGGTTTCTGTCAGTCAACAGACGAGGTCAGTCGGTACGGTTTTCTACTGTACGTGTCCCCTCACGTTTCGACTTTATTATCACATCGGAAACAGTGGACCTAGGAATGTTTAGGAGTGTGGAAATCTCGCGTACAGACGTATGACATAAGTGACACCCGATCGCCCTACCACGTTGGATGTCCGTGAGTTCCGCGGAGCGCCCCATTCTGCTCTCTCACGATGTCTAATGACTGCTGAGGTCGCTGACTCCTGGCAGTAGGTGGCAGTATAATGAACCTAATATGAAAAAGATACTGGAGATGGTACATATTAATGCACCAATGACCACTATATCTATACTTACACTCCTTAAAGCTCCGTCGTCAGGCCACAAGTGGCCCATCGGGACCATCCGATCGCCGTATCCTCAGGTGAGGATGTGCATAGGAAGGGTGTGTGGTCAGAACACCGCTATCCCGGTCGTTATGATGGTTTTCTGTGACCGGTGACGCTACTATTCGGTCGAGCAGCTCCTCAGTTGGCATCAAGAGGCTGAGTGCACCCCGGAGGCAACAGCGAATGGTGGCCGGGATGGTCACCCATCCAAGTGCCGGCCACGCCCGACAGCGCTTAACTTCGGTGATCTGACGGGAACCGATGTATCCGCTGTGGCAAGGCCGTTGCCACCTACACTCCTAACACCCTGTATATCTTGAGAAGCGTAACTCACCATGCGTAAGTTACTCAGACTGTATTCGTCCATTGTCTGAGAATGATAGTACACTCCTGGAAATGGAAAAAAGAACACATTGACACCGGTGTGTCAGACCCACCATACTTTCTCCGCACAGCGAGAGGGCTGTACAAGCAATGATCACACTCACGGCACAGCGGACACACCAGGAACCGCGGTGTTGGCCGTCGAATGGCGCTAGCTGTGCAGCATTTGTGCACCGCCGCCGTCAGTGTCAGCCAGTTTGCCGTGGCATACGGAGCTCCATCGCAGTCTTTAACACTGGTAGCATGCCGCGACAGCGTGGACGTGAACCGTATGTGCAGTTGACGGACTTTGAGCGAGGGCGTATAGTGGGCATGCGGGAGGCCGGGTGGACGTACCGCCGAATTGCTCAACACGTGGGGCGTGAGGTCTCCACAGTACATCGATGTTGTCGCCAGTGGTCGGCGGAAGGTGCACGTGCCCGTCGACCTGGGACCGGACCGCAGCGACGCACGGATGCACGCCAAGACCGTAGGATCCTACGCAGTGCCGTAGGGGACCGCACCGCCACTTCCCAGCAAATTAGGGACACTGTTGCTCCTGGGGTATCGGCGAGGACCATTCGCAACCGTCTCCATGAAGCTGGGCTACGGTCCCGCACACCGTTAGGCCGTCTTCCGCTCACGCCCCAACATCGTGCAGCACGCCTCCAGTGGTGTCGCGACAGGCGTGAATGGAGGGACGAATGGAGACGTGTCGTCTTCAGCGATGAGAGTCGCTTCTGCCTTGGTGCCAATGATGGTCGTATGCGTGTTTGGCGCCGTGCAGGTGAGCGCCACAATCAGGACTGCATACGACCGAGGCACACAGGGCCATCACCCGGCATCATGGTGTGGGGAGCGATCTCCTACACTGGCCGTACACCACTGGTGATCGTCGAGGGGACACTGAATAGTGCACGGTACATCCAAACCGTCATCGAACCCATCGTTCTACCATTCCTAGACCGGCAAGGGACCTTGCTGTTCCAACAGGACAATGCACGTCCGCATGTATCCCGTGCCACCCAACGTGCTCTAGAAGGTGTAAGTCAACTACCCTGGCCAGCAAGATCTCCGGATCTGTCCCCCATTGAGCATGTTTGGGACTGGATGAAGCGTCGTCTCACGCGGTCTGCACGTCCAGCACGAACGCTGGTCCAACTGAGGCGCCAGGTGGAAATGGCATGGCAAGCCGTTCCACAGGACTACATCCAGCATCTCTACGATCGTCTCCATGGGAGAATAGCAGCCTGCATTGCTGCGAAAGGTGGATATACACTGTAGTAGTGCCGACATTGTGCATGCTCTGTTGCCTGTGTCTATGTGCCTGTGGTTCTGTCAGTGTGATCATGTGATGTATCTGACCCCAGGAATGTGTCAATAAAGTTTCCCCTTCCTGGGACAATGAATTCACGGTGTTCTTATTTCAATTTCCAGGAGTGTAGATGCCTTGTAAGTATTACTTTTTTACTAACAAATCTGTTTTTCGGCTTCTTTTGGCATCAACAGCAGGCACTGAATGTCACAACCAGCAGATAAAAATAAAGTGTTGCCTCACAGAGGGATTCAACACGAGTACAGAGTCCTAACAAAGAGAAGCATAACGTTACAAAGAAATAAGAAGCAGATCCTTATATTTTAAAAATGCTGTACTCTTAAAAAGTAATTCATTAGTTTGTAACAAAATACTTTTAAACATCTGTAATATCTCGGCGTTCGCCTCGTGTGTTTCGATGTTAACTGCAATTCTGATTTAATTACACGAATAATGTGGTTTTAATTTTGTGGATAGTTAATTTGTATGCAGTTAATGTTCAATTAATTCTTTGAGCTGGACGTCAGTGTAATTACTACAAGGAAGTAAAATTGCGTTAGGAAACGGATACCGTACTGAGAGATAGAGAGATGATAAGAGTGTGATGCGAAATTGTGGGGTATGATGTTATCAGACATTAATGTTGGTAAGTATAGTTATTAACTGGCAATCAAATACACTGTAGATCATGCACCAATCTTACAAACTGCTACTACATTTCCTGTCCTGGGTAGCTTCCATACAGTTCCACGTGAATCGCAATTGTTCTGTAGTCCATCTTGCCATCTCGTTCTTGCTCTTCCCCAGGAGAGCGTTCCCTCTTGCCTTCTTACCAACATCACTTCTGGAATAGCATATCATCTGTTATCCTTACAACGTGTCCAATCTTTCGTAGTCACTTAACCTTTGATTTTTCGTACACTATTAGGCTGAGTCTTCACAGCATATATTTCTTCATTTTTCAGTCTCATCTGTCCCTTTTCTTTTTTCAGAGGTTGAAAAATCTTTCTTGTGATCTTGCCGTCAAACACCATCAATTATTCTGCATCGCTGTCGGCGGCACCTAATGTTTACATGCGTATAAACAACAGGACGAAGTACTTATGTTCTAATTACTGTTCAAAGAACAGAAATAGTTACTATCTCCTAGTAGCGCAAAACTCTCCTTGACTGGACAACTACAAACGTTTGAAAACCCTCATGATTCACCACCGTGGCTGCAGCTGAAAATTTCTTTATGATACAACCTTTTTCGGGTCACAAACCGTCCAGCATCATAAAATATTTACAACTGTTTACAAAGCGACACAAAATCAATGACATCAAGAAATACCATATAAAGTGCCTTCTTTCTTAACAGCATAAGCTGACTGTTGATATAACATAAAGGAGAGAAGTGTCTGATATATTTGTACTGTTGATGACCTAATTTAGATTACTGTCTGAAAATAGTGATTAATTGTGGGTTTCATACTTTTTGATGCCATTGGTTTCATATCGCCTTCTAAACAGTAGTAAGTATTTTACGAGTATGATACCTGATAAAGCTACATGGACAGAAACTGGCTGTGTATCATCAGCTCTTAGTGGTAAATCATGACGTTTTTCCAATGTTTTGTGAGCTCTGGGGCACCAGCTTCTTAAAATACTGGGTATAACAGGTATAAGTACAGACATGTTTAAATATGGTTCCTCCGTATGTACACACATCAATGTGTTGGTTGTTTTTTCTCTGCCTCAAACACTCTTTCCACAAACACAGCACAAACTTTATGACCTGATGTTTTCTGCATGGTTGTACTGCACCCCTAAGTGGATTACGCCTGTCAGTATAGACTAACTGCCGGCTAGAGTGGCCGTGCGGTTCTAGGCGCTACAGTCTGGAACCGCGAGACCGCTACGGTCGCAGGTTCGAATCCTGCCTTGGGCATGGATGTGTGTGATGTCCTTAGGTTAGTTAGGTTTAAGTAGTTCTAAGTTCTAGGGGACTGATGACCTCAGAAGTTCAGTCCCATAGTGCTGAGAGCCATTTTTTATAGACTAACTGTTTTGCAGCCATGCATCTCCATTTCGAAAACTGACCTGCTGCCTGGGGAAAATAACCATTATTGGGCTGCTCTTGCCACATGTACTTGGAGGTACTAAGCAACCTAAAAACATACGACTTGTAATGGCTGCAATTATTAGCCTACAGATGGCTTAAATCCCGATGTAATGATGTTCAGTACACTGTCCACTGTCACCAGTAGTAGTATCGGGACTTATACCCATTACGCCCTGCATATTAGAGTGAAATGTGTTATGGGACTGTAAGCTCTGGTCTACAGCAGACAAAGACTAAATAAAAACAGGGGATTGCCAGCTCTCGAAACCAAGAAAGGTTTGTCGAGCATGAGCTGATGCGGGTAGAGATCGCGAAATTAGGTCAGCTCCTGCGCAGTAACGCATTTTCGTTCCGAGTGATGGCCGAATTCGTCCCTTTGTTCCGAAGTGGCGACCACCTCTGTTCACCGTCGCCCGCCATCCTGCCCTCTTCGGGCGTTCTCGTTGATATCTCTTAAACTACGTAACTCTGCACTACAGTCTTCAGATACCGCATGTGCGAGGAAAGTCCTTCACAATCAGTCATATGTGATTACATGCTATGCCATTAAATTTATGAGGACATTCCAGAAAGTAATGCCTCCGATTTTTTTATTCTCTTCTCAGTATTGAGGTATTTCGTGTCATACATATTACGCGGTCGTCTGACGCAAATTGCAGCCATCTACCGGTAGAGGGGTCTGAATTGTAGCGTGTAACATGGTAGTAGGTAATGTAACTACGCTACTGGCCATTAGAATTGCTACACCACGAAGATGACGTGCTACAGACGCGAAATTTAACCGACAGGAAGAGTATGCTGTGATAAGCAAATGATTAGCTTTTCAGAGCATTCACACAAGGTTGGCGCCGGTGGCAACATCTACAACGTACTGACATTAGGAAAGTTTCCAACCGATTTCTCATACACAAACAACAGTTGGCCGGGGTTGCCTGGTGAAACGTTGTTGTGATGCCCCATGTAAGGAGGAGAAATGTGTACCATCACGTTTCCGACTTTGATAAAGGTCGGATTGTCGTATCGCGACATTGCTGTTCGCGTTGGTCGGGATCCAATGACTGTTAGCAGAATATGGAATCTGTGGGTTCAAGAGGGTAATACGGAACTCCGTGCTGGATCCCAACGGCCTCGTATCACTAGCAGTCGAGATGACAGGCATCTTATTCTAATGGCTGTAACGGATCGTGCAGCCATGTCTCGATCCCTGAGTCAACAGATGGGGACGTTTGAAAGACAACAACCATATGCACGAGGTTGCGGTTCCGTCAAAAATAAATAAATTAATAAAAAAAATAAAAAAATAAAAAAAATCTACAGTGACGGTATCATCAAACGGATGTCTTGTTGGGAGAAATGTTTAAGTCGCCAAAGCGACTATGCTGGGAAATAAGTACATAGACGTGAAGAACAATAAAGTTGGTTTTATAATAAAGTGCGTTTTATTTTAAACGTTTTAAGAGTTTTCACGTAAAGAATTTGGAGGAATTACTTTTCAGCACGCTCTCGTATGTTGGAAGAGGCAAACTAGGAAGCGAAAATCTCATTAAAAAGCCTGTTTGAGAGAGATGAAGGAATAAAGGGAATAAAGGAAATAAAGAAGAAAAGAAGTTTTGTATCCCGCCTGGAAGGCGGCGCGTGGGTCTGCTCCTGAAAACTGAAGAGTAGGCCGAATGTAGGAAGCTAGGAGGAGCAGGACACGTGGTACTGCAATTAGGTTATAACTCTTTTACTTAACTTTGCGTACAGATGAGCACGTAGGTGCCAAGCCGTTCATCAATCAACTCTAACAGCGGCTAGAAGTTACAAAGGCAAAACTGTAGTGGCTCGCCCACTATGCAGTAGAA
Source organism: Schistocerca piceifrons (assembly GCF_021461385.2). Taxonomy (NCBI): domain Eukaryota; kingdom Metazoa; phylum Arthropoda; class Insecta; order Orthoptera; family Acrididae; genus Schistocerca; species Schistocerca piceifrons. Next base: position 81,266,215 of record NC_060138.1, read on the forward strand.
ACATTGTTGCTTGGTCGTCTACTCGGAATCAAATGGGCTGAATCTGGAGCGGCGCTCGTAGAGCTGCACAGCGCCGGCTAGAGGGCACTGTCGTCAGTGTCGGTGTCGTAGTGCCAACCTAGTAGAGCGCACCTACGTTATGGCATCGTAGCTATCGGTGCCACAAGAATGACCGTAGCTTTAATTACTTTCGAAGGCAACAATACTTCGGTAAAGATGAGAATGGAGGAAAGTAAAATTTCGTACGTATTTCGGTAACAACAATAATTTCGTGGGAGAGAGTGGCCTGGCACAGGTCTTTCCTTTGGATGTCTCTCCAGCGACTTGCACATCCGTAAGGTACCTCAGAGAGGAAAGCAGGCCTACAGTTTGATACTAAATCCAAACCACGTGTCGGGCTTGGTGACTCTCCACGCCGGCCAGGGTGGCCGAGCGGTTCTAGCGCTACAGTCTGGAACCGCGCGACCGCTACAGTCGATTGTTCGAATCCTGCCTCGGGCATGGATGTGTCTTATGTCCTTAGGTTAGTTAGGTCTAAGTAGTTCTTAGTTCTAGGGGACTCATGATCTCAGCAGTTAAGTCTCATAGTGCTCAGAGCCATTCGAACCATTTGACTCTCCACACAGTCGAAAACTGAAGGCTGAATGGCATTCGAAGCCGCGACCTCACGGTTTCCAGGCATCCACTTCACCACTGAACCACCAGGCCCGCCTCTATTTACATAACACAGATGAACAAATGGCTCAAATGACCCTAAGCACTATGGGACTTAACATCTGAAGTCATCAGTCCCCTAGACTACTTAAACCTAACTAACCTAAGGACATCACACACATCTATGCCCGAGGCAGAATTCGAACCTGCGACCATAGCAGCAGCACGGTTCCGGACTGAAGCGCCTAGTACCGCTCGGCCACAGCGGTCGACACAGATGAACAGGTTTTCAAGGGGCTGATACATGATTTCGATGTAACACATATTTATAATTTTAAATTTGTCTCGTAGAAAGTGACACTGTCTACTAAACTACACTTTCTACCTTATTCTTTTGGTTTTTGAGAAGTTCTTGGTGCAGCACAGATTCAGACTTACTTTTCTATCGTCAATTCTTCGTATACACGATTATTTACTTTTGTGGCACTCCAGCGCTAAATTAATGAATTTGAACGTCTCTGTTCGTCGAATTACTTGATGTACTAGCATAGCCTGTTAATGCGATCATTTGCAAGATCACTATCTATAATTTAGAAGCTATATGAGAGACATGTTTGTGTATAAGCTGCGGCTGTCGAACTGCACATTCCCTGCGGCACTGTACCCACTCACGAAGGAGCCTCCTCCATTACGCTGACATCACCCCTACGACGCCGTCCGTGCTGGTAAAGGCCAGCTTATTTAGTGCGCATTCTTGTGGTGGGCAGTTGCAGGGAGGTTGGTGAGCGACTGAATAGCAGCGATGGCGACAGTGTTGGCACCTTCATGTCTCAGTCCACTGGGATGGGAGGGCCACAGTACTATTGCACCAGTATGTGGAGGGGGTGCCAGAGTTTGTACTCGTACGTGCGGCCACCTCAAATCAGGAGTAACTAATGAGGTATCTTGAATCATTCATGATTCCAACAGAACAGTTCTGTGTCTATATGCTCTTCTCCCAGCCTCCTACCAAACAGAGTTCTGACCTAAGTGTGCCCCTGCACTAGCTCTTGTTTTGCAGCCTTACTCTAATTGAATATTCTGTTGTATGTTCCCTAGCCAATAGAGTGGCGATGGGCGAGGTGGAATTGCATACTCGTGGCTTACACAACATCTTCTTGGTGCCCCTTCATACACTATATGATCAAAAGTATCCGGACACCTGACTGAAAAAGACTTCCAAGTTCGTGGCGCCCTCCATCGGTAGTACCGGAAATCAGTATGAGCCCGCCCTTAACCTTGATGACAGCTTCCACTCTCGCAGGCATACGTTCAATCAGGTGCTGGAAGGTTTCTTGGGGAATGGCAGCCAATTCTTCACGGAATGCTGCAGTGAGGAGAGGTATCGATGTCGGTCGGTGAGGTCTGGCACAAAGTCGGCGTTCCAAAACATCCCAAAGATGTTCTATACGATTCAGTTCAGGACTCTGTGTAGGCCACTCCTTTACAGGGAGGGATACTATTGTCGAGTAACCACTCCGCCACAGGCCGTGCATTATGAACAGGTGCTCGATCGTGTTGGAAGATGCAGTCGCCATCTCTGAATTGCTCTTCAACAGTGGGGAGGAAGAAGGTGCTTAAAACATGCCCCCTCCGTGAAAAACACGACCACACCATAACACCACCGCCTCCGAATTTTACTTTTGGCGCTACACACGCTGGCAAATGACGTTAACCGAGCATTCGCCACACCCACACCCTGCCATCGGATCACCACATTGTGTACCGTGATTCATCACTCCACACAACGTTTTTCAACTGCTCAGTCGCTCCTTACACCGAGCGAGGCGTCATTTGGCATTTATCTGCGCGATGTGTGGCTTATGAGCAGCCGCTCGACGATGAAATCCAAGATTTCCCGCTCCCCGCAGTGGATCCTAAGTGGAATTTCTGGGTGATGGTCCGGATAGATGTCTGCCTATTACACATTACGACCCTCTTCAACTGTCGGCGGTTTCTGTCAGTCAACAGGCGAGGTCAGCCGGTACGGTTTTCTACTGTACGTGTCCCCTCACGTTTCGACTTTATTATCACATCGGAAACAGTGGACCTAGGAATGTTTAGGAGTGTGGAAATCTCGCGTACAGACGTATGGCACAAGTGACACCCGATCACCCCACCACGTTGGATGTCCGTGAGTTCCGCGGAGCGCCCCATTCTGCTCTCTCACGATGTCTAATGACTGCTGAGGTCGCTGACTCCTGGCAGTAGGTGGCAGCATAATGAACCTAATATGAAAAAGATACTGGAGATGGTACATATTAATGCACCAATGACCACTATATCTATACTTACACTCCTTAAAGCTCCGTCGTCAGGCCACAAGTGGCCCATCGGGACCATCCGATCGCCGTATCCTCAGGTGAGGATGTGCATAGGAAGGGTGTGTGGTCAGAACACCGGTCGTTATGATGGTTTTCTGCGACCGGTGCCGCTACTATTCGGTCGAGCAGCTCCTCAGTTGGCATCAAGAGGCTGAGTGCACCCCGGAGGCAACAGCGAATGGTGGCCGGGATGGTCACCCATCCAAGTGCCGGCCACGCCCGACAGCGCTTAACTTCGGTGATCTGACGGGAACCGATGTATCCGCTGCGGCAAGGCCGTTGCCACCTACACTCCTAACACCCTGTATATCTTGAGAAGCGTAACTCACCATGCGTAAGTTACTCAGACTGTATTCGTCCACTGTCTGAGAATGATAGCAGTTAGTGACCCCCAACAAGCTTTACACATAACTGCAAACTTTTTCGGAACTTCTTGTCGTTAACACTACCTCCCCCCTGGACAAAACAATGAAGGGAAAAAAGTATGACACCTACTACATTTTAGATGTTGAAACTCAAAAGAATCAGCAACGGGCATGACATTTTAATTTATTACTTCTTTACTACTAATTCTATTTGTTACTGATATCAGACAGTATCCACACATGCCACTGACCGTACCTGCAAACTTACTTGATTGTAAGACAGATACATCAGTAGATATGACTTCATAAAGTGATGGACGAAAACAATACAACGTCTTAACACATATAGGTTTTATATGCTTGACGTCAAATATTTAATAGTTTAAGCTATTTGTGAAATAACCAGATGTTTCAAGCTGTTTTACACTTGGGAGTCAGAGTCTTTAAAAAACTGTAGGTGGGTTTTTGGGAGGTGGGGGCCTATTCTTGACTTACTCTCATATCTACCTTTCTGACGACCTGGAAATGTGGATCTGAATTGTCTAGAGTTCCTACACTAGAGATCTGAATAAACTGGAATGCAAGTAGAATCACTTCGCATTTACATTCCGCCATCACATAAACAGCGGGAGTACGGAGTTTCTCCGAACTCCGTATCTGTATAAACAAAATATCTGTAGACTGCACGTCATCATCATTCACCTGATAACAGTCTAAGAGGCCGAAATCGGTTTGTGAGGAATTAAATAAGAGTTACAGAACATCAATTTTTCCTTTAGGCGTGAAAACGTCTATTCGCTCGACTGTCGGACTTGCCTGTGTGACAAAATACCGTCAGATTTAGATAGCTAGGTACAAGACTAATACTGCGTAAACAGTGGTGGAGCTCAGAACAGGTAAATCATGTCTATATGTGTCTGTCGCGCTTTATTTATTTCGCTTGTGGTGTCATCGTACCAGTGTAGGCTAACGAGCGTGACTGTTACAGTTTAGCTTTGTTTAAAGTTATGAACTGATGTAGCGTCGGAGCGTGTTTAGCTAGGACACTGATTCGGGGGTCACTGTGGACAGCTTGCGGAGCATGAGTAGGAGAAAAAGCGAGAAAATAAAAATATTCGCCGTAATATAGATGAAAATCTATATTAAACTGAAAAGTAATGAAACAAGCCGTCTCACATGATGTTCGCAATTCAGAAAACGTAGGTGAGAGAGAAGTTCGCGTCGAAAGGAATCAAAAAAGCTTAAAAAGTCCAGTGCCAAGAGAGTGGGAGAGCTAAATGGCTCCGCAAAGGAGATAAAAAGATCGATTTCGTAGCCGGCCCATCAAGCAAAGAGCAGCCAGCTACGTCAAGCCTACAGATTTAACAGTTCTGTAACAATTATACTACTCTGTGTGACCCTTGTATTAACGAGATTCATAATTAAATTATAACGGACGATCAAAAAGTTTCCATTCAAAGGCCTTACAGTCTAGAATCGATATGCCAATGAGGCAAAATCGTCGTGAGTATTGAGGCAATCTTCCTGCCGACGCACGAGGTTGAAAATACGCGTTTGGTGAAACACCTGTGCCTCTCTGCGTGAAGAAGTTCTTAACTGCCCGCTCATAATCTCCGTCCGACAGGAATCGTCGACCCTTCATGGCTCTTTTAAGGACCCTAAGGAGTGATATCCGCATGGGTATAGATGAGGACTACAGGGCGAGTCCCCCAGTTGAGGCTGGCCTCCCAGATCGATTGGAGTCTTGAGTCGAACCAAGACCGGCATGGAACTTGGCGTACCATTCCACAACAGTGGTTTTCGACAGACGTGATGTCGCATAGATTTTCATCATTCTGCTCTGCTTGCCTACCTCTGTTTGTAGACTGCTGTGAAAGAAGTTTCGGGATACTTCGCAGTATCGTGTCCGACCTCCTTCTGCCCAGCGTTGTGTTGCAACTTGACGTGCCATGGATTCAACAAGTCGTTGGACGTCTCCTGCAGAAATATTGAGCCATGTTGCCTCTATAACCGTCCATAATTGTGAAAGCGTTCGCGGTGCATGATTATGCGCACGAACTGACCTCTCAACGATGTACCATAAATGTTCGATGGGATTCATGTCTGGCGATCTGGGTTGCAAAACCTTCTCTCGAACTGTCGAGAATGTTCTTCAAACCAGTCGCGACCCAGAGACGTGGTGCATCGTTGTTTGGTTACGTGAAATCCATGTATGGCTGCAAATGCTGTCAAAGTAACCGAACTTAACCATTTTCTTTCAGTGATCGGTTCAGTTGGACCAGAAGACCCAGTCCATTCCACGAGCGAGCCCACACCATTATGGAACAACCACCAGCTTGCACAGTGCGTTGTTGGCAACTTGGGTCCATGGCCTCGTGGGGTCTGCACCACTCCCGAAAGCTACCATCAGCTCTTAACAACTGAATTGGGGATCCATCTTACCAGGTCACGGTTTTCCAGTCGTCTAGAATCCAACTGATATGGTTACGAGCCCAGAAAGTGTGGTGCAGGCGATGTCGTGGTGTTAGCAAAGGCACGCGCGTCGGCAGTCTGCCGCCATAACTCCATAAAGCCAAATTTCGCTTCACTGTCCTGCCTGACACGTTCTTCGTACATCCCACATTGATTTCTGCGGTTACTTCATGCAGAGGTGCTTGCCCGTTAGTAGTGGAACTTTATGCAACCTCGGTCGTTAAATGAAGGCCGCCGACCACTGCGTTGTCCATGGTGAGAGGCAATATCTGAAATTTGGTATTCTCGGTACACTCTTGACACATCTCGGACTGTTGAATTGGCTAACAACTTCTGAAATGGAATGTCCCATGCGACTAGCCCCAACTACCATTCAGCGTTCAAAGCCTGTTACTTCCCGTCGTGCGGCCATAATCACGTCGGAAGCCTTCTCACATGGATCACCTGAGTACAGTTGACAGTTCAGTCAACGCACTGCCCTTTCATACGTTCTGCAGCGATAATCTCGCCATCTGTAAACGTGCATTACGCTACCCCATGAATTTCTTTACCTCAGTGTAGTTCAGAAAAGAAAAGATTAACAGCACGTTAGTCCTCTTTGTAATGCATTTGGTAATAATGTCGCCACAGTTCATGTTTCCGCATTTGCTACACGCTTTTGGGAGAATCACGAAAGCCACACTAATTCCTTGGCTACATGTCGGCGCTTATACAGGGTGGTCCATTGATAGTGACCGGGCCAAATATCTCACGAAATAAGCATCAAACGAAAAAACTACAAAGAACGAAACTCGTCTAGCTTGGTTGGCCCGCTAGATCGTGCTTCCGCAGGTCAAACGGATATCAAATGCGTTTTTTTTTTAATAGGAACCCCCATTTTATTACATATTCGTGTAGAACGTAAAGAAATGTGAATGTTTTAGTTGGACCACTTTCTTCGCTTTGTGATAGATGGCGCTGTAATAGTCACAAACGTATAAGTACGTGGTATCACGTAACATTCCGCCAGTGCGGATGCTATTTGCTTCGTGATATATTATTCGTGTTAATATGGACCGTTTATCAATTGCGGCAAATGTCGATATCATGTTGATGTATGGCTATTGTGATCAAAATGCCCAACGGGCGTGTGATATGTATGATGCTCGGTATTCTGGACGACATAATCCAAGTGTCCGGACCGTTCGCCGAATAGTTACGTTATTTAAGGAAACAGGAAGTGTTCAGCCACATATGAAACATCAACCACGACCTGCAACAAATGTGATGCCCAAGTAGGTGTTTTTGCTGCTGTCGCGGCTAATCCGCACATCAGTAGCAGTCAAATTGCGCGAGAATTGGTAATCTCAAAAACGTCGGTGTTGAGAATGCTACATCAACATCGATTGCACCTGTACCATATTTCTATGTACCAGGAATTGCATGGCGACGACTTTGAACGTCATGTATAGTTATGCCACTGGGCACAAGAGACATTACGGGGCGATGATAGATTTTTTGCACGCGTTCTGTTTAGCGACGAAGCGTCGTTCACCAACAGCGGTAACGTAAAACGGCATAATATGCACTATTGGGCAACGGAAAATCCACGATGGCTGCGACAAGTGGAACATTAGCCACCTTGGCTGGTTAATGTATGAATCGGCATTATGGGAGGAAGGATAACTGGCCCCCATTTTTATCGATGACAATCTAAGTGGTGCAATGTATGCTGATTTCCTACGTAATGTTCGATGTTACTACAAGATCGTTCACTGCATGACAGAATGGCGATGTGCTTCTAACATGATGGATGTGCGGCACGTAGCTCGCGTGCGGTTGAAGCGGTATTGAATAGCGTATTTCATGACAGGTGGATTGGTCGTCGAAGCACCATACCATGGCTGCCACGTTCACCGGATCTGACGTCCCCGGATTTCTTTCTGTGGGGAAAGTTGAAGGATATTTGCTATCGTGATCCACCGACAACGCCTGACAACATGCGTCAGCGCATTGTCAATGCATATGCGTACATTACGGAAGGCGGACTACTCGCTGTTGAGAGGAATGTCGTTACACGTATTGCCAGATGCATTGAGGTTGACGGATATCATTTTGAGCATTTATTGTATTAATGTGGTATTTACAGGTAATCACGCTGTAATAGCATGCGTTCTCAGAAATGATAAGTTCACACAGTTAAATGTATCACATTGGAACAACCGGAATAAAATGTTCAGACTTACCTACATTCTGCACTTTAATTTAAAAAACGTACCTGTTACCAACTGTTCGTCTAAAATTGACAGCCATATGTTTGTGACTATTACAGCGCCATCTGTCAGAAAGCGAAAAAAGGGGTCCAACTAAAACATTCATATTTCTTTACGTACTACACGAATATGTAATAAAAAATGGGGGTTCATATTTAAAACAACGCTGTTGATATCTGTTTGACCTATGGCAGCGCCATCTAGCTGGACTACCATAGCGCCATCTGGTTTCCCCCTTCAAGCTAGACGAGTTTCGTTCTTTGTAGTTTTTTCGTTTGACGCTTATTTCGTGAGATATTTGGCCCGATCATGATCGATGGATCACCCTGTATATCCTCATGGGAATCGCACTACTTTGCATACACGCTGCTGCCAACACACTCAAACGGAAAGTTTTTGATCGCTTCTTATATATAGTAATACGAATCACTTGTTATGATTTTACCGCGCTGTTTTCACAAAAAATCTGCGGCGGCGATCCGAACTGCTCACACAGAAATTTTTTTTTTTTCATTTTGGTTGTTAATTTTCTCGCTCTTTGTGCCATCAACACAACTCGGTATTTCTCTTTCCATACAGAATTTCTGTCTGACTCGCTTTCATCTGATTGCACGCACGCACCGCACTAATTGAAGAGCTCAAAGTGTTCGGCGCTGTTAGGTAGTGGAGCGAGACAATTGGCGAGCGGCTATGAGCGCCGCGTCCAAACAAACCGCCGCTCTGCTAACCGGCCCGCGGTGCTGTGTGTGTGTGTGTGGGGGGGGGGGGGGGCGGCAGACACGCCTACGCAGCACAACACGCAGCGGTGCAACCAGCAGCCGTTTAACGGCTTTGCCGAGCGCGAGATGGGTCTGCCCGTCCGGTCGCTTTTGCAATCGCCGGCCGCCCCCAGGGGTCAGCCCCCACTGGGATGGTGGGGCGGCGATCGTGGGGGCGGTGTCTGCGATCGCCGGCGGCGGGCTCTCTGCAATCGACAGTTCCGAAATGGAACCGCTGAAAGCCGCGGCGGGTACGTGCGGCAACAGCCGCCGCCCGCTGTCGCAGCGCCGCGTGGTCAGCGCCAGCTGGTCCCATCAGGCGCGGAGCCTGCAGTGCGTGCGGTCCCCATCTGCTGGCAAACACTGCGTCGACAGCTTTCCATTTGGCCTTAATACTCCTGGTCAGTGGAATACCTACGAGGACTCGATTAACCCTCGCCTCGACGTACGCAGCTCTTGATGACTGTGTGGCACTACCAGTCTCATCGAGCTATAGAAACTCTAACAGTTAAAACAAACACCCACTTTCATGGCTTTGACATTTGACCTGACCTGACGAGCTGTTTTTTGGACATGGAGATCCTTCCAGATTGAAATTTTTACTCTGCAGCGGAGTGTGCGCTGATATGGAACTTCCTGGCAGATTAAAACGGCGTGCCGGACCGCGGTTGGAACTCGGGACATTTGCCTTTCGCGGGCAAGTGCTCTACCATCTGAACTACCCAAGCACGACTCACACCCCGTCCTCACAGCTTTACTTCCGCCAGTTCCTCATCTCCTAACTTCCAAACTTCAGAGAAGCTCTCCTGCGAACCTGCAGAACTAGCACTCCTGAAAGAAAGGATATTTCGCAGACATGGCTTAGCCACAGCCTGGGGGATGTTTCCAGAATGAGATTTTCACTCTGTAGCGGAGTGTGCGCTGATATGAAAGTTCCTGGCAGATTAAAACGGTGTGCCGGACCGAGAGTCGAACTCGGGACCTTTGCCTTTCGCGGGCAACTGCTCTACCATTTGACCTACCCAAGCACGACTCACGCCCCGTCCTCACAGCTTTACTTCTGATAGTACCTCGTCTCCTACCTTCCAAACATTACAGAAGCTCTCCAGCGAATCTGCTCAGATGGTAGACCACTTGCCCGCGAAAGGAAAAGTTCCCGAGTTCGAGCCTCGGTCCGGCACACAGTTTTAATATGCCAGGAAGTTTCATGGAGAACCTTTGCCGACCCATTGTGAAGATTAAACCTTGGTCTCCATTTCATAACAGTAGGCCCTTGTCTCATCACCAGTTACGATTCTCTTAAGGAACATCTCGCCGGCCGCGGTGGTCTAGCGGTTCTAGGTGCTCAGTCCGGAGCCGCGCGACTGCTACGGTCGCTGGTTCGAATCCTACCTCGGGCATGGACGTGTGTGATGTCCTTAGGTTAGTTAGGTTTAACTAGTTCTAAGTTCTAGGGGACTGATGACCATAGATGTTAAGTCCCATAGTGCTCAGTGCCATTTGAATCATTTTTGAACATCTCGTTCTCATTTGCGTGATCCAAAAGCTCTTCACAGACGGCGAGGCGAAGAGCTTTCTACTCCTCATTCATGAGCTGTGGGACGAACTTGGCGGCAACACGATACATTCCAAAATGCTGAGTCAGGATTTCATGACATGATCCAACTGAAATGTTGCATTCTTCTGGCAATTCCGTTGAAGTTCCTGACGTGAGCGTCGTCGGTACACGTCGAAGGGCGTCCTGGAGGAGGATCATCTGTAACGCCAGTACGGCCACTTTTAAACCGTGTGAACGATTTGTAACAACGAGTACGGTTTAAGTACTCATCACCGTATGCTTTCCGCATCATTTGGTGTGTCTCTCTCTAATGGTTTTCCTGAGTTTCACACAAAATTGAATGCAGACGCGTTGCTTCTCTATCTCTGCCATCTCGAAATTTGCGAACTGTGCGGCACAACGTTCTACTCAATACGGCACTGAACTATAACTGGCCTACATACATACAACAATGAAACTTCCGGCATTTACACATAAAAGGCAGCCGTGTGCAGGGACGCAGACCGCACTTCGCTCTAGCACACCATTGGCGCGAAATGACGAATATTACGGAATTTTTTGAACTGACCTCGTATATGACTGTGTGCCCGGATCACGCTGCCTGTTTTTCCCTCGGCACCTTTCTCGCTGCGTCCAGCAGCTATAAATTGAGTCCTATAAGCGTTTAATTTCACTTCAGGTACGTGGATGCGTTCTACAAAACGTTCGCGACGTCCATGCTCACTGTTGATGCAGCATAAGTGAGAGCACTGCGGGGCACAGTTCACGATTGACGATGGAATTTATCATGATGAAAAAGACCGCATCATGTGTATGATAAATCTTTATTTATGACCTAACTATTTTCGCATCTTTAGGGCCAAACCTTCAGAGCTACTATTTATTTCATAATTCATTTCAACCATTAGATAACCCAGCGTACCTTGTCTGCGACGAGGTGTCGGTAGTCCTATTTAAAATAAGGTAATCGAAGGCAAAACATCGTCTTGACAACATGAGCTCCACCGTGATCATCTAGACGAAGTAATTGATATAAATTAATAATCATATATATCCGCGTAGATGTGGTGTAATTGAACAGTTATAGATGCCCACAGTAAAAAATTTGATGTAATTTATATTACTATGTGCCATTTATTATCTGACGCCATACGTCTTACATCGTCTAATATGATGTTGTAAATGCTTTTAAAAACTCAGTGAGGGTCTGTGGATCGAAGCTTATGGTTGAAGATATTTAATCAGCAGTTCTTGGCAGTGGTAATGAGGTTCTTGAGTTTAAAAACTTAACTGTTCCTGGACGTGACGTTAGGTGTAAAATTCTGTCTTTCTCAAGAAATCATCGGGGTCTATTGGTGAAGTTTTGGACCACCGGAGTTCTCTAATATCTTCAGAATACCAAATTTTTACACTCCAGCGAGAATTCATTTTGTTATTTTGATAACTGCTTTTTATGGCAGCAGGCCCGCAGTTCGACGAGTTCAGCGCTTGCGGATGCGCCTGCGCGCCACATTTTGAGCATTTTCAGCAAGGGACGCTAAATTCGACAGTCGGCGGTCACGAAGCGAAAGCAAATGCGCATGCACCACTAAGGCAGTTTTTCTTCAGCATAGAATCACCGTCGTGCACCAGCAGTCTCCAGTTTGAACTTACCTCAGGATGGATGTGTAGTGTCACCGCCGGACACCACACTTGCTAGGTGGTAGCTTTAAATCGGCCGCGGTCCATTAGTACATGTCGGACCCGCGTGTCGCCACTGTCAGTGATCGCAGACCGAGCGCCACCACACGGCAGGTCTCGAGAGACTTACTAGCACTCGCCCCAGTTGTACGGACGACTTAGCTAGCGATGCAACACTGACGAAGCCTCGTTTATTTGCAGAGAAGATAGTTAGAATAGCCTTCAGCTAAGTCAATGGCTACGACCTAGCAAGGCGCCATAGCAGTTGATAGTTATCGTATGAAGCATGTCTCATCAAGAACGATGTATACAAATGATGGATTAAAGTTAAGTATTCCAGAAGCTACGTACTTTTCTTTATAGCATTCATTACGTATCCTGTTTAAGACCTCACACCATCCTGCGTGAGCTTATAGCGTGCATTTCGGCCTTCTCTAGCAATATAACAGGATGAACGCTTGTCATGGCAAGATGTTGACGTTATCCTCGTGCAAGTCCGAAACGTTCTGGAATGTATAAGAGACTTAATGCCCTGCAGTTTGGTCGCAGTAATAACTACGCCACGTTCCTCGGGGACTGTTCAGTTTAGGCAGATTTTACAATGGACGATTCGTAGCACCACGCAGATTTACGCAACTGAAGAAGATATGGTTGATGTGTTCTTCTGCCCGTCACTGTAAGACTGGACGCAGCGTAGATCGTTCTTCATGGAACTGTAACTGAAGCTAAGCGGCGCAGTGGTGACAAACGTGTTGTTTGCTGCCGGTTTTCGGTGTAATGTAACATTATAGTGATTTTGTGCAGCTTAAAATGGTTCAAATGGCTCTGAGCACTATGGGACTTAACATCTGAGGTCGTCAGTCCCCTAGAACTTAGAACTACTTAAACCTAACTAACCTAAGGACATCACACACATCCATGCCCGAGGCAGAGTGATTCCCGACTGAAGTGCCTAGAACCGCTCGGCCACAGCAGCCGGCGTAACAGCTTAACTTTTATAATTTCTATACAGCAGTTATAAGTCAAAAAAAAAGTAAATATTGCTTCGATTGTTGTGTATAAGTGCATTTGTTTCCGTTTCCTGCGTAACTGATGACGGAAAGCGCCGGGCAATGGCAGTTAATAAAGTAGTCATCACTTAAGACAAGAAGAATAAATTTTCTTCCTTCTTTACTGATACAGATACCTGTAGTATCTGTTCTAACCTGAAGTTCAAACAAACGACAGTCGCACTGCCGGCGCTAGGGGTATTTTGCATTTCGCAATTTATGCACTTCGAGGAACTGTTGAGTTCAGCCGGGTTTGGCTGTTTGAGTTTTCTCTTGAATTAGCAAATACCTGCAATTTGGGCTGTGTTGACTCACTTTGATGTACAGTTACAACACTTTGTGCTTCTGAGAATTTCCTTTGAGCTTCGAACCAGAATCATAGCTAATAGAAGATAATGAGTGTTTACTAACTTCCATTAGTGTCGTCACCCTTTGGAACTACGAACGGGAAATTCACACGTTTAGAATCATTTCCACAGTGATCCACTCCGTAAGTATACTGCGTGTATCTTTCTATTGGCGCTGCTGCTTTCTTTCGTACATTTGTTTACGACGAGGGAATTAAATATTGAATGCTGGTTTATGAGTAAGGCAGAATGAAGAAACTTTGATTCAATCTTCCTTAGCTTGGGACCTGTAGTGACTGATATTACTGAATTACAGAATGTAACGTGACGTACGTACGTCCGTCCGAGTATCTAGCGAAGCCCTATGGCCGGCCGGTGTGGCCGTGCGTTTCTAGGCGCTTCAGTCTGGAACCGCGTGACCGCTACGGTCGCAGGTTCGAATCCTGCCCCGGGAATGGATGTGTGTGATGTCCTTAGGTTAGTTAAGTTTAAGTAGTTCTAAGTTCTAGGGGACTGATGACCACAGCAGTTAAGTCCCATAGTGCTCTGAGCCATTTGAAGCCCTATGCATTATATGCTATATACACGGTGGTCCATTGATAGCGACCGGGCCAAATATCCACGAAATAAGCATCAAACGAAAAAACTACAAAGAACGAAACTCGTCTTGCTTGCTTGCTTGAAGGGGGAAACCAGATGGCGCTATGGTTGGCCCGCTAGATGGCGCTACCATAGGTCAAACGGATATCAACTGCGTTTTTTTAAATAGGAACCCCCATTTTTTTATTACATATTCTTGTAGTACGTAAAGAAATATGACTGTTTTAGTTGGACCACTTTTTTCACTTTGTGGTAGATTGCGCTGACTAGTCACAAACATATAAGTACGTGGTTTCACGTAACACTCCACAAATGCGGACGGTATTTGCTTCGTGAAACATTACCCGTGTTAAAATGGGCCATTTACCAATTGCGGAAAAGGTCGATGTCGTGTTGATGTATGGCCAACGGGCGTGTGCTATGTATGCTGCTCGGTATCCTGAACGACATCATCCAAGTGTCCGGACCGTTCGCCGGATAGTTACGTTATTTAAGGAAATAGGAAGTGTTCAGTCATATGTGAAACGTCAACCACGACCTACAGCAAATGATGATGTACAAGTAATTGTTTTAGCTGTTGTTGCGGCTAATCCGCACATCAGTAGCAGACAAACTGCGCGATAATCGGGAATCTCTAAAACAACGGTGTTGAGAATGCTACATCAACATCGATTGCACCCGTACCGTATTTCTATGCACCAGGAATTGCATGGCGACGACTTTGAACGTCGTGTACAGTTCTGCTACTGAGCACAAGAGAAATTACGGGACGATAACAGATTTTTCTGCAAGCGTTCTATTTAGCTACGAAGCGTCATTCACCAACAGCGGTGACGTAAACCGGCATTATATGGACTGTTAGGCAACGGAAAATCCACAATGCCTGCGACAAATGGAACATCAGTGACCTTGGCGGGTTAATGTATGGTGCGGCATTATGGGAGGAAGGATAATTGGCCCCATTTTATCGATGGAAATCTAAGTGGTCCAATGTATGCTGATTTCCTACGTAATGTTCTACCGATGTTACTACAAGATATTTCACTGCAAGACAAAATGGCGATGTACTTCCAAGATGATGGATGTCCAGCACATAGCTCGCGAGCGGTTGAAGCGGTATTGAATAGCATATTACATGACAGGTGGATTGGTCGTCGAAGCACCATACCATGGCCCGCACGTTCACCGCATCTGACTTCCCCGGATTTCTGTCTGTGGGGAAAGTTGAAGGATATCTGCTATCGTGACCCATCGACAACGCCTGACAACATGCGTCAGCGCATTGTCAATGCATGTGCGAACATTACGGAAGGCGAACTACTCGCTGTTGAGAGGAATGTCGTTACACGTATTGCCAAATGCATTGAGGTTGACGGACATCAATTTGAGCATTCATTGCATTAATGTGGTATTTACAGGTAATCACGCGGTAACAACATGCGTTCTCAGAAATGATAAGTTCACAAAGGTACATGTATCACATTGGAACAACCAAAATAAAATGTTCAAACGTACCTATATTATGTATTTTAATTTGAAAAACCTACCTGTTACGAACTGTTCGTCTGAATTTGTGAGCCATAATTTTGTGACTATTACAGCACCATCTATCACAAAGCGAAAAAAGTGGTCCAGCTAAAACATTCATATTTCTTTACGTACTACACGAATATGTAATAAAAAATGGGGGTTCCTATTTTACAAACGCAGTTGATATCGGTTTGACATATGGCAGCGCCATCTAGTGGGCCAACCATAGCGCCATCCGGTTTCCCCCTTCGAGCTAGACGAGTTTAGTTCTGTGTAGTTTTTTCGTTTGACGCTTATTTCGTGAGATGTTTGGCCAGGTCACTATCAATGGACCACTCTGTATGTGCAGGGTGCAAAGAGTATAAGTGTAGATATTTCTCGTGCTGACTGAGGACCATGAACCCAACAACACTACATCAGTACGTCATCTATAGACTAATAATTGCAGCCTTTGTAAGTCGTATGTTTTTCAGGTGTTGTAATACCTCCAAGAACTTGTTGCAAGAGCAAGCCATTAATGTTTATTTTCCCCTGGGCAGCAGGTCAGGTATTGAAGTGTGGAGGCATATAGGAAAAAGGTCAGTCTACATGATAGCCGTAGTCCACTTACTGGCGCAGTATAACGGTGCAGTAAACATCGGGTCGTAAAGTTTGTGACGTGTTTGTGGGAAGACCGTTCAACGCAGAGAAAAAAAGATGAGCACGGTGGTGCGTGTACATGTTAAAGTACCTCGTATAAAAATATCTGCACTTCAAAGTCGTTATCACTGATTTCCAAATAGTTGTGCTGAAGCTCAGGAGGAAGAAACGAACATGTATTTGCGATACTGTAACGGGTATCTAGCAAACAACGGAGTAAGATGTGTATAAGCAGCTGAGTGAAATTTTTGAAACTGGAAAAGTTCCATTCGCTTTTGAAACAAAATAATTGTTGTGCTTCCGAAGAGAGTAAAAGCTGGATAAATTTGAAAGCTATTGACAGACACTCCTGTTTCACACGCACCAAAATTTTTACGAGAGTGGATTATCGAAGCATGGAGGCTTTTATTATTGTGGAATGGACTAACATGTTTCCCATTCGTAGACAGCTGTGGTATCGACTATAGGTAAAGAGCTGTAAACCATTATCGTTATGTAAAGCAGACTCGAGTATTCAGCATTGACAGCATAGTACAGAATGCGAAAGGCACGAAATGTACAAGCTTTCTTTCAGACTTCCCCATCAGTTGATAACGATTTTCCATGTATGTTCTTGATGTACTTAGTTATCTGTCTCATCCCCATAGGTCCCTCGAGCCAAGAGTTTTTATAGCTTTGGAATGTTCCTGTAGTAATTTCTGATTGATTACTTTGTTTTTTATAGACGTGTTTATTCCGTATTGCCCGCTATGTTTTCTACATTTCTATATTTTCTTGTTTCATCAGGTAAATTTAATATCTCGTATTGTGTAGGATTTATAGAGGGCTTTATCTTTTTGCCTAACTGTTCGTACTCTACCTTCCCTATTCCAGGTAGCAAAGGTTTCCACTCATCCTCTGTTGCATTCATTTACCCTCGAAGTTAAGCGTTACCCAGAGCTGCCTTTGAAACTCTCATCTTTTCATTTATCCAGGTTACATTTCCTACCTTTCTACAATATCTTCAGTTGTGATCTCCTCTTCAGACTTAATAAATTACGATCAGAGTCCATATCTGCTCATGGAAATGTTTCGCAGCTTAAAACCCTATTTGCAGATATCAGCTTCGCCCTTACACACTTAAGCGCCAAAGAAACTGTCATAGACTTGTGTATCAAAATATAGAGATATGTAAACACGCAAAATACGGCGCTGCGGTCATCATCGCCTATGTAAGACAAAATGTGCCTGGCGCAGTTGTTAGATTCCCTACTGCTGCTACAATGACAGATTACCAAAATTTAAGTGGGTTTGAACTTGGTGCTATAATCGGCGCACGAGCGATGGGACACAGAATCTCCAAGGTAGCGACGAAGTGGGGATTTTCCCGTACGACCATTTCACGCGCGTACCGTGAATATCAGGAATCCGGTAAAACGTCAAATCTCCGACATCGCTGCGGCTGGAAAAAGATCTTGCAAGTACGGGACCAAAGACGAGGGAAGGGAATCGTTCGACGTGAGAGAAGTGCAACCCTTCCGCAAGTTGCCGCAGATTTCAACCTTGCCCGTACACACTGAAGCGCCAAAGAAAGTGTCATAGACTTGTGTATTCAAATACAGAGATATGCCAACAGGCAAAATACGGCGCGGTGGTCATCAACGCCTATATAAGTGTCAGCGTGCGAACCAATTAACGAAACATCATCGATATGGGTTTTCGGAACCGAAGGCCCACTGGTGTACCCTTGATGACTGCACGACACAAAGCTTTACGCCTCGGCTGCGCCCGTCAACACCGACATTGGGCTATTGATGACCGGAAGCAAGCAGCCTGGTCGGACGTGTCTCGTTTCAAATTGTATCGAGCGGATGGACATGTACGCGTATGGAGACAACCTCATGAATCCATGGACTCTGCTTGTCAGCAAGGGACTGTTCAAGCTGGTAGAGTCTCTGTAATGGTGCAGGGCGTGTGCAGTTGAGTGATATGGGATCGCTGATGCGTCTAGATACAACTCGGACAGGTGACACGTACGTAAGCATCCTGTCTAAACACCTGCATCCACTCATGTCCATTTTGCATTCCGACGAACTTGTGCAATTCCAGCAGGACAATGCGACACCCCACACGTCCAGAATTGCTACAGAGTGGCCCCAGGAACACTCTTACGAGTTTAATCAATTCCATTGGCCACCAAACTTCCCACACATGAACATTATTGAGCATATATGGGATGCCTTGCAACGTGCTGTTCAGAAGGGATCTCCACCACCTGATAGTCTTACAGATTTATGGACAGTCCCGCGCGATTCATGCTGTCAGTTCCCTCTGGTACTACCTCAGGCAGTAGTTGAGTCCATGGCATGTAGTTTTGCGGTACTTCTGCGTGCTCGTGGGGCGTACCAGTTTCTTTGGCTCTTCAGTCAATAATACACAGCGTGACAATAAATGTGAAGCACCCAGTGGACATGGTCAGATGTCAATTTAACTTCGTACACGTATACACAGTCGGTGGGTATGTAAACGATTATAGATGCAATTCTCTGTGACAGGTACAACGTCCGTCAGTGTGCTTTACGTTATGTGTGTTTAATGTAAAGGATGTTAGGGGAGTGAACAGCGTCACATGCTGAGTGGTCAGTTTGAAGGACACGGAGAATCCGTGCACTCATGTGAGATGGCGTTGATTGAATTCGAACTGGGGCTCGTTGTGCATCTCCACTAAGATGAGTGATCAAAACATCCAGTGCCATGATTTATGGGGTTTGACTTTCCACTGGGCTGCATAGGAACATGAGAACATGCACACAAGTCGTCAAGGCTCTGGCCGAACACTTTTGATCGCCACAAGGAAGGATCATCGTATTGTGCACCAGGCACAAAAAATGGTTCAAATGGCTCTGAGCACTATGGGACTTAACTTCTTTGGTCATCAGTCCCCTAGAACTTAGAACTACTTAAACCTAACTAACCTAAGGACATCACACACATCCATGCCCGAGGCAGGATTCGAACCTGCCACCGTAGCGGTCGCGCGGCTCCAGACTGTAGCGCCTAGAACCGCTCGGTCACTCGGGCCGGGGCACCAGGCACATCCTAACTCCTTCACACGTCCATCTGCCATCCAACAATAAGCTGTGGACTGCCTGGAACAACCTGCACAACTCTGCAACTCTGCACAGTCGGTCAGAGACCAGCAACAGCCGGACTAGAGAATTACTGTCCCATGCGGAGGCTGCCTTCGAAACTACAACACAAACGGCTGCGTTTGGAAAGGTACCTTGACTGGGAAGCATGTACTGCTGATGAAAGGCTTTGAATTGTGTTCAGCGATGAACTGCGGTCCTGCTGTCCATCCTTTGCTGGTATGGTGGCGACATGAGGACAACTCCACACTTCCGACGTTCTGGAGAAGCACAACGTCATTGTGCGTGGCGCCGTCGGGTGTGACGTCAGTTTACAGGTGGTAGTGACTGAGGGAACTCTGACGGCATAACCATACGTCACGGACATTGTGCTCCTCATGTGCTACGTCTCACTCAACAGTATCGTGGTGTGGCGATTTCCAGCAGCCAATGCTCGTCCACACATGGCACATGTCTCTGCCAATTGTCTGTTTGATGTTGGGGTACTCCCGTGTACAGCAAGATCCCCTGACCTGTCCCCGATATAACATGTATGCCACCAACTCGGACGTCAGTTCCGTTTCAGTATTTGTCCAGGAAGTCAAGGACCAGCTACAGTAGTAAAAGGCAATCCGGTCTCAGGAGAAACGAATCAATGCCTGCATCCAGATGCAGTGTCATGCTGATAAGTGGGCTCATACTGCCAAGTTCTTTGTAGATGTGACTCGACTTTATAATCACTGAAATATCATCGTATGCTGACCAGTGAAGTTTTGATTCGTTTCCTTCTCCTCTTCCTGAGCGTTTCACTTTCCCTCCAACAGTGCGTCTCTAGCTCTCTCTTCACTTGTAGAGCCATGCTGCCTGTATTTGTGGACTTAAAAAAGCTGTAAGTCTATATTGACATATATATATATATATATATATATATATATATATATATCCAATAAAATGTATGACAGACACGTCACATTTGTACAGTGTTACCTGTTTTGTTGCCACTATAAACATACACACATCAAAAAAAGTTTTGCATCAACTCGTTTCCGAGAGTTCCGGAACCTCTACAGAAAACTGGAACAGAGATCAATATAAACATCATTTCCGCCCTTTTTATTGCTCATGAAAACCACACATTGCATGTTGAGCCACCATATAGCGAGACCTTCACACGTGGCTTCACACGTGGTGGTCCAGATTGCACTATGCATGCCTGTATTCGTCGTGACATACTATCTACAAGTTCATCAAAGCACTGTTCGTCCAGATTGTCCCACCCCTCAACGGCGATTCGGCGTAGATCCCTCAGAGTGGTTCGTGGGTCACGTTGTCCATAAACAGCCCTTATCATCTATCCCAGGCATGTTCGATAGGGTTCATGTCTGGAGAACATGCTGGCCACTCTAGTCGAGCGATGTCGTTATCCTGAAGGAAGTCGTTCACAAGATGTGCACGATTGGGGCGTGAATTGTCGACCATAAAGACGAATGTCTCGCCAATACGCTGCCCATATGGTTGCACTATCGGTTGGAGGATTGCATTCACCTATCGTACAGCCGTTACGACGATGTCCATTACCACCAGCGGCGTACGTCGGCCCCAAATAATGCCACCCCAAAACAGCATGCAACCTCCATCTTGCTGCACTCGCTGGACAGTGAGTGTGTCTGATGCGTTCAGCCTGAACAGGTTGCCTCCAAACACGTCTTCGACGATTGTCTGGTTGAAGGCATATCTGACACTCATCGGTGAAGAGAACGTGATGCCAATCCTGAGCGGTCCATTAGCCTTGCTGTTGTGTCCATCTGTACCGCGCTGCATAGTGTCGTAGTTGCAAAGATGGATCTCGCCATGGACATTGGGAGTGAAGTTGCACCATGCAGTCTGTTGCGCACAGTTTGAGTCGTAACACGACGTACTGCGGCTGAACGAAAAGCATTATTCAACATGGTGGCGTTGCTGTCAGGGGTCCTCCGAGCCATAATCCGCAGGTAGCGGTCATCCACTGCAGTAGTAGCCCTAGGGTTGCCTGAGTGAGGCATGTCATCGACAGTTCTTGTCTCTCTGCATCTCCTCCATGTGCGAACAACATCGCTTTGGGTCACTGCGAGATGCCTGGACACTTCCCCTGCTGAGAGCCCTTCCCGGCACAAAGTAACAATGCGGACGCTATCGAGCCGCCGTATTGACCGTCTAGGCATGGTTGAACTACAGACAACACGAGCCGTGTTCATCCTTCCCGGTGGAATGACTGGAACCGATCGGCTGTTGGACCCCCCTCCGTCTACTAGGCACTGCTGATGCATCGTTGCTTACATCTTTGAGCGGGTTTAGTGACATTTCTGAACAGTCAGAGGGACTGTGTCTGTGATGAGAAACCTTATATATAAATATATAAGGGTAGTCTCTGTTTCTTCGTAATTCATACAAATCTACAGTTTTATTCCGATGCTGCGGACACTTTACCTTCAATACAAAAGGAAGATTCCTGTTTCCGGTGGATTTCATAATCTGACCTGAAACATGATTTTTTACCAAAAATCTCTAAAAGTTCCTTGCCAATTTACTTCTGATTTCTACACGATAGCGTAATGAACCCGAGACAGAAGTCAACAGGAAGTTTGTCAACGTGTTCATATGTTCGGAAAGAACGGCACTCTGATTGACTGAAAACATGTTGAAAAAACTGCAAGTTAAAGCAGAAGTAGTTATTTACGTGGCTCACATGAGGCCCAAATCACGTGAAGAAGGAATGAGTAGATTATACGCAACTGCCTAGAAACGAAGGTACTGATGCTTGAGCAAAGATAATAGAGTCATTTCTAACGCACCCTTCATGCAGGTACCATTTTAGGCCAAATTACAATCGAGAACATGAATCACCACTGGAATTACGACAGTCAAAATCTGTGCCTTGCCAGGACTCGAACCCACATTTCCAGCTTTACGTGAGCAGTCGCCTTAACCACTTCGGGTACCCGTGCGCGACTCACGGCCACACCCAAACTTCCATATTTCGTCGTCCGTGCGTCACAATCAGCACTCATACGTTATGTATATTCCCATCCAGGAAGGACGTGTTTATCGAGAGTCAAGGCCTGGTATTGGCGAATAAATACGAAATAACACTGCCTGTGTTGTTATGAAGTACGATGCACTGTTCCTTCGGACATGTATGGAGACCCGAAGAAACACTGTATCACAAGTCTTAATAACATAGCCAATGGTACACTGAAGAGCCAAAGAAACTGGTACACGTGCCTAATATCGTGTAGGGCCCCCGCGAGCACGCAGAAGTGTCGCAACACGACGTGGCTTGGACTCGACTAATGGCTGAAGTACTGCTGGAGGGAACTAACACCATGAATCCTGCAGGGCTGTCCATAAACCGGTAAGGGTACGAGGGGGTGCAGATCTATTCTGAACAGCACATCGCAAGGCATCCCAGATGTTCTCAGTCGTGTTCATGTCCGGGGAGTTTGGTGGCCAGCGAAAGCGTTTAAACTCAGAAGAATGTTCCTGGAGCCACTTTGTGCCTATTCCGGACTGTAGGGTGTCGCATTGTCCTACTGGAATTGCCCAAATCCGTCGGAATGCACAATAGACATGAGTGGACGCAGGTGGACAGGATGCTTACGTACGTGTCACCTGTTAGAATCATATCTAGACCTATCAGGGGTCCCATATCACTTCGGCTGCATACGTCCCACACGATTACAGAGATTCCACCAGCTTGAACATTCCCCTGCTGACATGCAGGGTCCATGGATTCATGAGGTACGAGACTGGTCCGACCAGGCAACATGTTTCCAGTCATCAACAGTGCAACGTACGCCGCTCGGAATGGCCACACGGTTTGAGGCCCCAGGCCCCATATCTCGGATTGCGCTGCCCCTCTCGCCGGAGTTTCGAGTCCTCCTTCGGGCATGGGTATGTGTGTTGTTAGCATAAGTTAGTTTAAGTAGTGTGTAAGTCTACGGTCCGATGACCTCAGCAGTTTGGTCCCTTAGAAATTCGCACACATTTGAATATTTTTAAGTCCAATGTAGATGTTGACGAGGCCAGGCGAGGCGTAAAGCATTGTGCCGTGCAGTGATTAAGGGTACACAAGTGAGCCTTCGGCTCCAAAAGCCCGTATCGACGATGTTTCGTTGAATGGTTCACTCGCTGACACCTGCTAATGGTTCAAAGGGCTCTAAGCCCTATGGGACTTAACATCTGAGGTCATGAGCCCCCTGGACTTAGAACTACTTAAACCTAACTAACCTAAGGACATCACACACATCCATGCTAGAGGCAGGATTCGAACCTGCGACCGTAGTAGCAGAGCGGTTCCGGCCTGAAGTGCCTATAATCGCTCGGCCACAGCGGCCGGCCCTGCTGATGGCCCAGAATTGAAATCTGCAGAAATTTGCGGAAGGATTGCACTTCTGTCACGTCGAACGATTCTCTTCCGTCGTCGTTGGTCCCGTTCTTGCAGGATATTTTCGGGCCGCAACGATGTAGGAGATTTGATGTTTTATGGAATTCCTGATAAATATAGAACACTCATGAAATGGTCGTACGGGAAACTACCCACTTCATCGCTACCTCGGAGATGCTGTGTCCCATCGCTCGTGCGCCTACTGTCACAACGTTCAAACCGGCTTAAATCTTGATAACCTGCCATTGCAGCAGCGGTAACCGATCTAACAACTGCGCCAGACACTTGATGTCCTATGTAGGTACTGCCGACGGCAGCGCTGTATTCGGCCTGTTTGCATATCTCTGTATTTGAATACGCGTGCCTATACAAGTTTCTTTGGAGCTTCAGTGTATTTAGTACACATCACAGGAATGGAAGCAGAGTGCAGGGAGTGAGTGAAGCCACAGTCAAGGCGGGCACTTGCCAGCAGACTCACCCGCATTGCGGCACCGCGCAGTGCAGAACATAACGTAACGTAACGTAACATAACGTACGGACGGTCGTCCCGTCGTCCCTGGTAATCCACTTGGCCGTCGCCAGCGCTAAACAAACAGCGCGACAGGCGCCGTGCCCGCGCGCTGGGCAATCCCTTCACACACCCCTCCCCACCTGTTCAACCACCGCCTCCACTGTGTGGCGCATTTTGATGTCACAGGATAAGTCGCGGCGCACTGGTCACTTCTTGTCACGACTCGTAATTTATAGAACACCACAGCTTCCGCTAAATTCTGTCCTTTACATTTGTGAGCTTAGCCACTACCACTGTCGTGCCCTCTGCTAACAGCGTATTCCCACACAGCCGCACGGTAAAGAATGCGTCCAAAGTTGTGGGACTACGTGAATTTTGGGGTTGTACGTATGTTTGATTTCACAGTACCAATTCCTTTATTACAGTACTGGACAATCGCCAAAGGAACAACTTAAATTTGCTAATGAACAACTGTCAATAAGTTTCCTTTAATTTACGTCTATGGTCACAAACTTTTTGTTAACAGATTACCAGTTTCGGTCTATAATGACCATCATCAGATCTCTTAACAAAAAGTTTGTGACCATAGACGTAAATTAAAGGAAGCTTATAGTATATACGGGTCAATGTTTTATTCGCGACAGTGTCGCAGCTTGTGGAAAAACTGTCAGTTGCTAAGGAACACACAACAATTGCTACGGAACATCCCAGCAACAATAGCAAAAGGGACATTTCATGCTGCACAGTGTTTGACGAAAGTTCTTGTGAAACGAATTAGTGTGACATTCCTTGCGGTACGGCCAACAGGTCTATCACCTGAGAGCTTACGACCGCGGACCAGCAGTTGGCCGGCTCGAAACCGGTGTCACTATTGTAGCTACAGTAATGGGTGTGTCCAAATGTGTCATCTCGCGACTGAACATGTCGCTGAGGGTGAAAGCTGTATGCGAAAACATGCTGGTGGTTGTACACAACACCGCAAAAGGATATACACGCAGCCCTAGTGGCGAAGAGGAAAAGAGATCTTACACCTTGGCAGACTGCTGCCGACTTTGCAACCGCTACCTGCACATGTGTCTGTTGATGATGATGTTTCTTCTATGGGGCGCTCAACTGCGCGGTCATCAGCGCCCATACTAAGTCCCAATTTTTACTCAGTCCAATTTTGTCCACAGTCCAGTCTAGCCACTACACGAATGATGATGATGATGAAATGATGAGGACAACACCAACACCCAGCCCTCGGGAAGAGAAATTCCGCAACCCGGCCGGGAATCGAACCCGGGACGCCGTGAGCCAGAGGCAGCAACTCTATCCTTACGAACTGCGGACTCACGTATCTCTCAAAGCCGTTTCGCGGCGATTAAAGCAGGCTGGTTTATAGTCCGGAAGCCCGTTAAAATGTTCAAATGTGTATGAATTCCTAAGGGACCAAACTGCTGAGGTCATCGGTCCCTAGACTTACACATTACTTAAACTAACTTATGCTAAACGGAGGACTCGTGCCTCCGGCGGGAGGGGCAGCGCAATACGCAATATAGCGCCTCCAACAGCGCGGCCACTCCGCGCGGCGAAGCCTGTTAAATGCATCTCACTTCAAGCATGCCATCGTCGAGATAAAGTTTGTTGGTGTGTGGAGCATATTGGTTAGGGTCAACAACAGTAGTCGAGAATAATGTTCTCCAACAAAACCCGCTTCCCTGTGGCAAGTTATTCTGGTCACCAGCTGGTGTGGAGAGGGAGAGGAACATGTCTACATCTCTACATCTACATCCATACTCTGCAAGCCACCTGACGGCGTGTGGCGGAGGGCACTTTGAGTACCTCTATCGGTTTTCCCTTCCATTCCAGTCTCGTATTGTTCGTGGAAAGAAAGATTGTCGGTATGCCTCTGTGTGGCCTCTAATCTCTCTGATTTTATCCTCATGGTCTCTTCGCGAGATATACGTTGGAGGGATTAATATACTGATTGACTCCTCGGTGAAGGTATGTTCTCGAAACTTCAACAAAACCGAGCTACTGAACGTCTCTCCTGCAGAGTCTTGCACTGCAGTTTATTTATCATCTCCGTAACGCTTTCGCGATTACTAAATGATCCTGTAACGAAGCGCGCTGCTCTCCGTTGGATCTTCTCTATCTCTTCTATCAACCTTATCTGGTACGGCTCCCACACTGGTGAGCAGTGTTCAAGCAGTGGGCGAACAAGTGTACTGTAACCTACTTCCTTTGTTTTCGGATTGCATTTCCTTAGGATTCTTCCAATGAATCTCAGTCTGGCATCTGCTTTACCGACGATCAACTTTATATGATTATTCCATTTTAAATCACTCCCAATGCCTACTCCCAGATAAGTTATGGTATTAACTGCTTCCAGTTGCTGACCTGCCATATTGTAGCTAAATGATAAATGATCTTTCTTTCTATGTATTCGCAGCACATTACACTTGTCTACATTGAGATTCAATTGCCATTCCCTGCACCATGCGTCAATTCGTTGCAGATCCTCCTACATTTCAGTACAATTTTCCATTGTTACAGCCTCTCGATATACCACAACATCATCCGCAAAAAGCCTCAGTGAACTTCCGATGTTATCCACAAGGTCATTTGCGTATATTGTAAATAGCAACGGCCCTACGACACTCTCCTGCGGCGGACCTGAAATCACTCTTACTTCGGAAGACTTCTCTCCATTGAGAATGACATGCTGCGTTCTGTTATTTAGGAACTCTTCAATCCAATCACACAATCGGTCTGATAGTCCATATGCTCTTACTTTGTTCGTTAAACGACTGTAGGGAACTGTATCAAACGCTTTGCGGAAGTGAAGAAACCCGGCATCTACCTGGGAACCCGTGTCTATGGCCCTCTGAGTCTCGTGGACGAATAGCGCGAGCTGGGTTTCACACGATCGTCTTTTTCGAAACCCATGGTGATTCCTACAGAGTAGATTTTTAGTCTCCAGAAAAGTCATTATACTCGAACATAATACGTGTTTCAAAATGCTACAACTGATCGACGTTAGAGATCTAGGTCTGTAGTTCTGCTCCTCTGTTCAACGTCCCTTCTTGAAAACCATACACCACAACAGAATGTTCATGAGCGTCATCGGTACGGCCTTGGCATTATAGTGTGGGCAAATATTGCGCATAGTAGCCGAACACCGCTGCACATCTTTAGTGCGTGAGGTAGCGTCACAGCACAGCCGTATTGTTAGGATATTATTCTAGATCATCTCTGTCTGTTAAGGGTTCCGACTTTCTGTTTATGGACGACAACGCCCGCCCACATAGGAGCTCTGTGGTGTCGGCCGCTCTGGAAAATAAAGATATTGAACGTATCGAATGGTCTGCGTACTCCAAGTGCAAGTTCTCCCTTATACGTTTGTGTATGAAATTTAGCCCAAGTTTATCCCCCACTCTGTAAAAAGTTTACACATTACCAAAACTGTGTACCCACACACCGTCGTATGATAACCTTTGATTAAGCAGAACCTCATTTGAATTGAACTATAAGTGATCTGAATACAAATTTTTTTATATCAAATGTGCACCTGAAGAAAAACAATTATCTGACCCTACTCAAAATTTCCAGTTGCCTCGCGTCTTGACCACGTTGTTGCAGATTTATCGAAAGCATAACACGAAAAAGCAATCAGGCAGCGGCTAAGCTACATTTCTGTTTTTAAATAAAATTTCCAAACAATATTCAAAGTGTTGCATCCTGTATGGTGCAATGTGGTAATGCGTTATGATAAACCTTCTTCAAACAGTGGGTTAGGAGAGTAACTTCTCCTATGAAAGGATATTCCGAGACAAATATTTTACAATGAAGTATGTATTCAAAGGGACAGAGTAAAATTTCTCGTAATCTACACACATAAAACTGGTCTGAACAACACTATGCTTAACAAAGTTTTTCTCTCAGCTCCGACAAAGGTAACTAGCTGGCAATAATCATTTCTACGAACTAGCTGCGCAGTCCTGCAGTCTCACCTCAAACTTCTTCTCTTCGGAAATAATAACATTATTCAAAATGCATATTCTTTTCGCTTTACAGGAAATCTTTCTTCATCTTGCAGGTATAGTCACAATCAACATAGCGCTACTCAGTACGTTCATCACCTATCACACTTCAACTAAGAATGAGTCATACTGCGCAGAGGCCAAGACTGTACAACAACAAGACCAAAGATTGTTTAACAGTAACGTAACTCCCTCTCACTCTGACGTGCGCATCGATAACTTACAAAAATCAAAATGGCACTCCCACCTTACACAAGGAACGAAACCCTATGGGTATAGAGCATGCCTGGGATACTCTTGGCAAAAGACACGTTTCTCTAACAACACCGCTTACTCGAACCGCACAAGAACTGAAAACCAGTTTGACAGAGCAGTGGAACAATTTCCACCAAGGATTCCCCAACAGTTTGGTAGCCAGCAAGAATAATACGTGCAAAATGTGCATTACTACCCGAGATGGGCGTGTTCCTTACTGATGACCTAATGTCAACCTTTAGGTAGGAAGTCTGACTTGTGTCAAATTTAAGCGTCGTTTATGTGTGTTATCCTGTTTTCATATATGGTTAAATACGTACCATTTCTCGTTATAAGTATACCACTCCACCTCTACTATCTATCTACTGTGTCTCAAGTCGTCTGTCATTGCCTGTGATTATTCCTGTCCGAAAAGATCTCTGTTCCTTAGCAACTGTCAAACAGTGTACCTTAGAAGCTCCATTTCTTTTCCTCACTGTCCCCCAGCTTGTTGCGTTACAATTTAACCGAGGCCCTGTTTCAAGTCAACTGGTACATGTGTAATGCAATATGAACAAATTAAACGTCATATGAGAGAATTGCCACTACGATGTACCACCACCTAGAAAAGAAGGAAGCAAGTTCTTACGCTTTTTGTATCACAGCAGCGAATTCTCACTCCTAACAGCATCTACTGTCACCAGGAGGAAGTGCAGCACAACTAACGACAAACCGTGATGTACCGTAGCAAGATGCAGAGTAAACACTGATCGACATTTTATTTAAATATATTAATTAGTTTTTTGTCATGAGTCGTCTGCTTGGCGGGATGCGTCCCGCCACGAATTCATTTCGTGCGGTAACGTCTTTATCTCAGATTATCACTTGCAGCTACATCCTCAAATATTTGCTGACTGTATTCCAGTCTCCACCTTTCCTTTGAGTTTTTACCCTTATAGTTCCCTGCAGTACCGTGGACGTTATGCCCTGCTTCCTTAATACAAGTCCAATCATCCTGTCGCTTCTCTTCTCAGTGTTCTATTCTTCGCCGATTCTGCGAAGAAGCTCCTTATTCTCTACCTTATAAGTCCAGCTGATTTTCAACGTTCTGTTGCGGCACCACATCTCAAACACTTTCATTCTCTTCTGTTCCGGTTTTCCTGCTGTTGATGATTCACTGTCATGCAATCCTGTGCTCTAAATGAACAATCTCAAAAATTATTTGTTCAAATCAAAACCCATGTTTGGTACCAGTAGACTTCCATCGGCCAGATATACTCCATCTTGCCCGTGCAAATCTTCTCTTTACCTCCACTTTGCTTTGTTCGTCGTGGATTTCTTAACTTCATCTACTTCGTGCGCACCATTTTTGTTGTTAAGTTTCTCGCTATTTTCCGGTTTACTCTCAATCCATATTCTGTGCTCATTAGACTGTTTACTCCATTCCACAGATCTTGTATTTCTTCTTCGCCTTGACTGAGCAACTTAGTCACATAATCTTGTCATTGATATCCTTTCATCCTGAAATTTGATCCTTGTTTTGAAACTTTCATTTATTTCCGTCATCGCTCTTTTGAAAGACTACATCCCTGCATTATACCGCCGGCCGGTGTGGCCGTGCGGTTCTAGGCGCTTCAGTCTGGAACCGAGTGACCGCTACGGTCGCAGGTTCGAATCCTGCCTCGGGCATGGATGTGTGTGATGTCCTTAGGTTAGTTAGGTTTAAGTAGTTCTAAGTTCTAGCGGACTGATGACCGCAGATGTTAAGTCCCATAGTGCTCAGAGCCATTTGAACCATTTTTTTTTTTTTTTTTGCATTATACCAATTTATATCCGAACACTTCATTTCTGATCTTCCATTCTTGTTGTTGCGTTTTCTTTCTTACACATACCGTATATCATCCGGATTGCCGTATAACGTACCGATATTATTTCTCAGAATTTCGAATATCTTGCACCATTTTACACTGTCGAGCGCTTTTCCTAGGTCGACAAATCCAATGAGCCTATCTCGATTTTTCTTCAGTCTTGCTTCCATTTCCAGGCTCAAGGTAAGAACTGCTTCCCATGTTTCTTTATCTTTGCTAAATCGAAACATCGTTACCTAACAGAGCTTCTATTTTCTTTTCCACTCTTCTGTGTATCGCGTTTGACAGCAACTTGGACGCGCGAGCTCTTAAGCTGGTTGTGAGCTACTTCTCGTACTTATGTACCTTTGCTATCTTCGGAATTGTGTGGATGATAGTTTTACGGAAGTCTGATGGTACGTCGCCAGTCTCATTGTCTACACACCATCTTGAACGGACGTTTGGCTGTCATTTCTCCCAATGATTTTAGAAATCCCTCTGGAATTCCATCTATTAATCAACACATACTGACAAAAAATCTTAGAAATATTAAAGAAGATAAGCCAGACTGTGTTAACATAGATTGTACAAAAACAGACATGATGTCTGATGGGATAGCGGCAATCAGTGATTGTATAATGTTACTTATAATCCGCCTTAATTGCAAATTTTTTTTATTCATATGACAGGTTTTCCTGTAACTGAAATATCAGATCTGAAGATGGTTCTGAATGAACCGAAACCGGTCATATGAATAAAAAAATTTGCAATCAAGACGGATTATAAGTAACAACATAGATTGTGTTGAAAAGTGCCTTTCGTCCAATATATTGGCAGTTGATATAAACCAATTTAACAGCTTCTTTCAAGTACGGTACATATCATAACTTTAATTACTGTGTGGTAAAGTATGTGTGTGGTAAAGAAAAAAAAAACGGAAACAAGCAACTCTGATCGGTCGCATTGTTATAATTCTTGCTTGAGTGTAATTTGTTGAAATTAAGTTACTGAAAGTCTCAAGTATCCTACGACTTGCACATCAAAAAAATGGTTCAAATGGCTCTGAGCACTATGGGACTCAACTGCTGTGGTCATAAGTCCCCTAGAACTTAGAACTACTTAAACCTAACTAACCTAAGGACATCACACACATCCATGCCCGAGGCAGGATTCGAACCTGCGACCGTAGCGGTCGTGCGGTTCCAGACTGTAGCGCCTAGAACCGCTCGGCCACTCCGGCCGGCACTTGCACATCGCTGCCAACGAGTTATACACAATGCTGGTGACTACTTTGAAGGTCAGTAAAACTTTGAAACACGCATCCGTTTTGTACGAGCCGTAAATATATACACTCCTGGAAATGGAAAAAAGAACACATTGACACCGGTGGGTCAGACCCACCATACTTGCTCCGGACACTGCGAGAGGGCTGTACAAGCAATGATCACACGCACGGCACAGCGGACACACCAGGAACCGCGGTGTTGGCCGTCGAATGGCGCTAGCTGCGCAGCATTTGTGCACCGCCGCCGTCAGTGTCAGCCAGTTTGCCGTGGCATACGGAGCTCCATCGCAGTCTTTAACACTGGTAGCATGCCGCGACAGCGTGGACGTGAACCGTATGTGCAGTTGACGGACTTTGAGCGAGGGCGTATAGTGGGCATGCGGGAGGCCGGGTGGACGTACCGCCGAATTGCTCAACACGTGGGGCGTGAGGTCTCCACAGTACATCGGTGTTGTCGCCAGTGGTCGGCGGAAGGTGCACGTGCCCGTCGACTTGGGACCGGACCGCAGCGACGCACGGATGCACGCCAAGACCGTAGGATCCTACGCAGTGCCGTAGGGGACCGCACCGCCACTTCCCAGCAAATTAGGGACACTGTTGCTCCTGGGGTATCGGCGAGGACCATTCGCAACCGTCTCCATGAAGCTGGGCTACGGTCCCGCACACAGTTAGGCCGTCTTCCGCTCACGCCCCAACATCGTGCAGCCCGCCTCCAGTGGTGTCGCGACAGGCGTGAATGGAGGGACGAATGGAGACGTGTCGTCTTCAGCGATGAGAGTCGCTTCTGCCTTGGTGCCAATGATGATCGTATGCGTGTTTGGCGCCGCGCAGGTGAGCGCCACAATCAGGACTGCATACGACCGAGGCACACAGGGCCAACACCCGGCATCATGGTGTGGGGAGCGATCTCCTACACTGGCCGTACACCACTGGTGATCGTCGAGGGGACACTGAATAGTGCACGGTACATCCAAACCGTCATCGAACCCATCGTTCTACCATTCCTAGACCGGCAAGGGAACTTGCTGTTCCAACAGGACAATGCACGTCCGCATGTATCCCGTGCCACCCAACGTGCTCTAGAAGGTGTACGTCAACTACCCTGGCCAGCAAGATCTCCGGATCTGTCCCCCATTGAGCATGTTTGGGACTGGATGAAGCGTCGTCTCACGCGGTCTGCACGTCCAGCACGAACGCTGGTCCAACTGAGGCGCCAGGTGGAAATGGCATGGCAAGCCGTTCCACAGGACTACATCCAGCATCTCTACGATCGTCTCCATGGGAGAATAGCAGCCTGCATTGCTGCGAAAGGTGGATATACACTGTACTAGTGCCGACATTGTGCATGCTCTGTTGCCTGTGTCTATGTGCCTGTGGTTCTGTCAGTGTGATCATGTGATGTATCTGACCCCAGGAATGTGTCAATAAAGTTTCCCCTTACTGGGACAATGAATTCACGGTGTTCTTATTTCAATTTCCAGGAGTGTAGTTGCCGAATAAATAGTTGCCACTATTAAAGTTCCAATCCTCGTACATTTTAAGCCCTGGACTGGACAAGCTCATTTTCACCACTTCAGACCTCAAGATAGGTGTGCAAGACAGCGGGGTGGGGCAACAGCCACAACCTGTCTGGTCACACAGCGGGAACAGTGGGGTAGCATTCGCGTCACCACGTGGGGGCGAGGCCGGCTTGGCGAGAGGTTGGCGACCACGGCGATTCCCAGACGGGACCGGCTTGCCGGGGCGCGCCTTATACGCGCTGACCCACTGCCCCCGGCGGATCACACGCGACCGGTCTGCGGTGTGTGGCGTGGCGTGTGCGGCGCGGGAGCGGAATCCGGACGGCCGAGACCTCCACACGTGAGTAACGGCTACACCTGTCTCTCCCCCCCCCACACGGCCGATTCACTCTGTCGCCGCTCGATCCGGTCGCTCCTTCCAACTGCAGCCTCATTCACACGGACAGTCTCAAAACGGACTTGCAGCTTCCACGACAGCTTTTTCATTCCCTACAAGGTATCCATTATGGTACGCGGAAGTTTCTACACAGATATCTGCACTACTGGGCATTAAAATTACTACACCGCGAAAATGACGTGCTACAGAAGCGAAATTTAACCGACAGGAAGAGGATTCTGTGATATGCAAATGATTAACTTTTCAGAGCATTCACACGAGGTTGGCGCCGCTGGCGACACCCACAACGTGCTGAAATGAGGAAAGTTTCCAACCGATTTCTCATACACAAACAGCAGTTGACCGGCGTTGCCTGGTGAAACGTTGTTGTGATGCCTCGTGTAAGGAGGAGAAATGCGTACCATCACGTATCCGACTTTGATAAAGGTTGGATTGTAGCCTATCGCGATTGCGGTTTATCGTATCGCGACATTGCTGCTCGCGTTGGTCGAGATCCAATGACTGTTAGCAGAATATGGAATCGGTGGGTTCAGGAGGGTAATATGGAACGCCGTGCTGGATCCCAACGGCCTCGTATCACTGGTAGTCGAGATGACAGGCATCTTATCCGCATGGCTGTAACCGATCGTGCAGCCAGGTCTCGATCCCTGAGTCACCAGATGGGGACGTTTGCAAGACAACAATCATCTGCACGAACAGTTCGATGACGTTTGCAGCAGCATGGACTATCAGCTAGGAGACCATGGCTGCGATTACCTTTGACGCTGCATCACAGACAGGAGCGCCTGCGATGGTGTACTCAACGACGAACCTGGGTGCACGAATGGCAAAACGTAATTTTTTTCGGATGAATCCAGGTTCTGATTATAGCGTCATGATGGTCGCCTCCGTGTTTGGCGACATGGCGGTGAACGCACATTGGAAGCGTGTATTCGTCATCGCCATACTGGCGTATCACCCGGCATGATGGTATGGGGTGCCATTGGTTACACGTCTTCGCCACCTCTTGTTCGCATTGATGGCACTCTGAAAAGTGGTCGTTGCACTTCAGATGTGTTTCGACCCGTGGCTCTACCCTTCATTCGATCCCTGAGAAACCCTACATTTCAGAAGGATAATGCACGACCGCATGTTGCAGGTCCTGTACGGGCCTTTCTGGATACAGAAAATGTTCGACTGTTGCCCTGGCCAGCGCATTCCCTAGATCTCTCACCAACTGAAAACGTCTGGTCAATGGTGGCCGAGCAACTGGCTCGTTACAATACGCCAGTCACTACTCTTGATCAACTGTGGTATCGTGTTGAAGCTGCATGGACAGCTGTAACTGTACACGCCATCCAAGCTCTGTTTGGCTCAATGCCCAGGCGTATCAAGGCCGTTGCTACGGCCAGAGATAGTTGTTTTTGGTACTTATTTCTCAGGATCTATGCACCCAAACTGCGTGAAAATTAATCACATGTCAGTTCTAGTATAATATATATGTCCAATGAATACCCGTTTATCATCTGCATTTCTACTTGGTGTAGCAATTTTAATGGCCAGTGGTGTACATCCTTGCTAGGATGAATCACTGTGCGGTGCGTAGCAGAGGTGCACTTTCTGTCTTCCAGTCAGAAGGCTGGTTTTTCGTACATCACTCGATAGTGGTCCATCCTGTGCGAGCCACCTCATCTTTTAGTAACTAATGCAACGTACATCGATTTGAACCTGCTTACCGTATTAATGCCAATTCTGCCACTACAATTTTTATCTCACTCATTTTCCTCCAATACCGAACTGACTACTCTTTGATGTCTTGTCGCCCTCTATTAACAGATCCTTCTCTTTGGTCAAGTTGTACCATAAATTCCTTTTTTTCGCGGTCCGATTCGGTATAGAGTCCAATCCATGATATTGGTCTGATGGGAGGAGGGGAGCGATGTGTGAAGGACTGAGTTCGTAGAAATCGTGTGTTTTCGTGAAACGTGATTGGCTATTACGAGGGTAATCCCAAAAGTAAGGTCTCCTATTTTTTTATAAGTAGATAGACCTGTTTATTTCTACAATGGTTTGCATCAGTTTACAGCTTGAACATTTAGCTATTTTTCGACATAATCACCATTTCTGTCGATGCATTTTTGTAGACGCTGTGCCACGTTTTGTATACCCATGTCATACCAGCTCTCCGCTATTCTGTTCAGAAAGTTATGAAACTCTTCTTTTTAATCACTGACTGTGAGTTTTAAAAGAAATTATGTAGCGTCTCCTAACAACTGTTCTGCAATGTTCCTGTGCGCAACTAACAACTTACCTAGTCTTGCCACTGCAGCTGAGTGATCACCAGCAATACTGCGACGCATGCATGGTGCACTGCATGGACTAATTCCAACAATTACTACCCTGTTATTACACATAGAAACTGAATGAACAGGAGGGGTTTGGTCAACTAGTCTTAAACGGTATAAAAAAATGAAGTAAACCAATAAAGTCTATAGTCTATTATATCTGCAACAAATTATTTAAACACTGACAAACTTTACACACACTTTTAATTAATCCGCAATATCTGTACTCAATAAACACGTTTCTTACCACAAGAAAGACTCTGAGAAGCTCATCTGCAGATACCAGCACGGTTTTAGGAAACAGCGGTCATACGAGACACAGCTGGCCCTCTTCGTGCATGATATACAACAGGCTCTAGATACCGGCTCCCAGGTTGATGCCATATTTCTCGACTTTCGAAAGGCGTTCTACTCAGTTCTGCACTGTCGCTTGCTACAAAAAGCGTGCGCTTACCGTTCATCCAATGACATATGCGGCTGGATAGAAAGTTTTCTAACAGACAGGGAGCAGTATGTCCTTCTGAACGGGGTAACTTCAACAGAAACAAGAGTAACTTCACGTGTGCCCCAGGGCAGCGTAATTGGTCCTCTGCCTTTTACGATTTACATAAACGATCTGGTTGATGGTATTGACAGCGGCCTTAGACAGTTTTCCGATGATGCTGTAGTCTGCAGGAAAGTAGTATCACACGAAAGTTGTGACCAAATCAATGAGGATTTGCAGAAAATAAATGCGTGGTATGACTGGCAGTTATCTCTCAATATTAGTGTCACCTACTGCGTATAACAAGGCGAAAATCCCCATTAATGTATGAGTCTTTGGAAGCGGTAACATCAATCAAGTATCTGGGTGTGACTATTCGAAATGATCGCAAATGGAATGATCAGCTTACACAAGTAACGGGTAAGGCGAACTCTTAGATTTCGGTTTACTGGTAGAATCCTGAAGCGATGCAGTCCTTCAACGAAAGATATAGCTTACAATACGTTAGTTCGTGCAGTGATGGAGTATTCTTTGTCTGTATGGGACCCTTAACAGTTAGATCTGATACAAGAGATTGAGAAGATCCAAAGAAGAGCAGCAAGATTCGTGACTGGTACATTTAGCCATCGCGAGAGCGTTACATAACTCATAGAAAGTTTTAAGTGGGACACACTTGCAGGTAGACGACGCGCTAAACGGAAGGGGCTGCTCGCTAAATTCCGAAATCCAATCTTCACCGAGGATGTAGAGCATATATTATTATCACCAACTTTCAAATCGCGTAATGATCATCATTCAAAGATAAGGGAAATAAGAGCTCGTACTGAGGCGTTCAGACAGTCGTTTTACCCTCGCACGATCCGCGAGTGGAACAGAGGTAGAAAAATATGACTTAGCGCGAATTGTGCCCTCCGCCACACACCGCTTGGTGGCTAGCGAAGTAGATGTAGATAAGTATTACTCTGAATGTATGCATACATAACTCTGACAAAATCCGTCCAGTGCGCAGGCAAGCAACAACTACGTGCAACAAAAAGCAAATAACCAAAAATCCTCAATAAATACGGGTCTCCTCCTACGCTATTAGCACCACCACTGCGGTCTGCGACCTCTCATGTCGAGCGGCGTCTCTCCACCGCCGGCCACTTCAGACTCCGCTCGACAACTGCCTGCTCGCTACTACTCGCGATAATAACATCTCAGACTCAGAGTTTGCCTACGCACGCAGCAGAGTCATAGACGTCCAACTTTCAACCGTGCTGTCCCCAAATTATCTACAGTAAACGAAGGTGTTTTCGTAAGACATTATAATACCAACTATAACAGAGAGAAAAAGTTCGAGACAGTTATGTCTGAAAGCTATGTTGTCAAGAACCTTTCTTTAGATTAGTAAGTAACAGCTGAAGTTCTGGGGCGGGAGAGGGCTGCAACCGCACAGCCACTCCCTACCCACTAGATTCGCCTCCGATTCACCACTTACCCACTAGTTAGTCGATCGATTCACCAAAATTTCAGCGCTCTTCTGTGGCACCACACTTCACAAGATTCTATTCTATTTTTGTCTGAACTGCTTATGTCCAGGTTTCACTGCTGTACTAAACTTCAGTTACACCTTCAGAAAAGACTTACTAGTGCTTAAATTTCTCATCGATGTTAACGAATTCCTCTTCGTCAAAAACGCTTTTTTTTCTATTGTCAATCCGCATTTTATATCCTCTCCACTTTGGGCATCTGCAGATATATTTTGCTGCCCAAATTGCTAACCTCACCTATTACTTTTAGTATCTCATTTATAATGTCTTAGCTTAATTCCCTCAGCATCCCCTGAAATAATTCGACTACACCCCATTATGTTGCTTTTATTGTTGAAGTTTATGTCATGATCCAATCCGTTCAAATGCTCTTCCGAGTTCGTAAGCATCTCCAACGAAAACATAATGTCATACCCCTAAAGGCAAGGTTTTATTTCTTCTTCCTGAACTTTAATACTCCTTCCCAATTTCTCCT
Organism: Schistocerca piceifrons; assembly: GCF_021461385.2. NCBI lineage: Eukaryota > Metazoa > Arthropoda > Insecta > Orthoptera > Acrididae > Schistocerca > Schistocerca piceifrons. Next base: position 81,304,646 of record NC_060138.1, read on the forward strand.
TCGGTTTCTGTACTGCCGCAGACTGAATAACAGCGGGATAGGCTGCAATACTGTCCCCACACTCTTCTCAACCACTTCATCCGTTTCATGTCCTTCGATTCTTATAAACGCTGTCTGATTCCTGTACACATTGTAAATAACCTTCTGGTTTCCCCGAGAAATTCAAAATCTCAATCAGTCCAGTCAACATTGTCACATGCTTTCTCTAAAACTACTAATCCTATAAACATATTTTTTCCCTTTCTTCAACTTCTACTTTCTATTGCACCGTATGTTAACTACTCATCTAATTTCTTTCACAAATGGAGTGTGGGAAGAACGATTGCTTTTTTCGGTTCTGTTCGGATTGTTACTTGTCTGTTCTTATTTTAACTATGTGCACGTGACAGATGCGCAGCGGCTGAAAAATTGCTGTTTCTGACCCGAAAGCTTTTTTCCCGTTTTCTAAGCAGATTGTCCCGAATGTTTGCGTTTAAGATATTTGAACGCTTTTGTTACCTTCCTTAAGCGAACAAGCAGGGCTGTGAGTTGTCGCCCTACTTTATATACACTAAGTTTTCCCTCTTGCCTAACTCGACGTGTTCCCCAAAGAATGGAATGATCAATATTCAAATATGCAATCATTCTGTGGAGAAACTGCATTTTTTCCAGTCTTTCACGAATGAATGGAACACTGACATTCGCTTTAACTACAACTGATGGCATATGATAGTTTATTTCATATACATATATTCCTGCCACTGCCGTTTTATGCAACACTCCTTCCTCCTACCACTTCACAAATATTTGCGACTGCACGAATTTTATCCCATATTCGACCATTTTTAGTCTTCATAGTCTGGGCGTTCTATGCCACCGGCTTAACCGATCACTTGCAAATTTTAAAACTGACGTTTGCGTAAATTTTGCCTTACATTTTGTGCGTTTTAACAGCATAAAATACACAATTACATCGTTTTATTCGTCAGACATTCTGACTACGGTATATTGTGCCTGTAAGGATTAAGTCTGGATGGAATTGTCATTACGATTAGTTCTAAAGTAATATTTACAAAGGGCGTTTTCCGTTCATTACGCTTAAATTAATAATCTTAACGAAATAGCCCACTATGCTGGTGGCATTAAATCCCAATCAATAGAGACCGAAAACGGTTGACTATCGGGAATTGTTCACGTAGTCGGAAATTTTTGTACAGCAGTAGGATGGAGTGCCTCGAACAAAATGCTAGAAATCCTGACAGGAGAGGGTTGAGCGTGCGGTGGAGGTGCATTTGAAGGTCACTTTTGTATATTTTTCTTGAATAATTGTGAAAACCGTGGCCTCCAGCGGAAACTTATCAAATGGTTCAAATAGCTCTGAGCACTATGGGACTTAACATCGGAGGGCATCAGTCCCCTAGAACTTTACTACTGATAGTTTGCTTGTAGCGAGCGAGAGATTATGAAGGTCTCCCGCGTGGTTTTGTGGGTCAGAAACAGTTTGAAAAGCTTATGAGGGTGTTACAGGGTAGGGTGCGCGGAGAATTTAGGGTTAAGAAAAAATTTCAATGCGTTGCGCCATTTCCTATTTAATTATCCCTGAAGTTAGCCAATCAGGTCGTTGCGTGCGCAGATTCAAGCAGGGCGCCAGGTAAAATTAGTGTCAGCTGTTCTCACAGCGTAGATGATGGCGCACGAGACTGCTCAGTCATTGGTTCGGGTTCAATCATTTCTACCGTGCCATGTCCAGTTGTTATATCGCTTTCTTGTTCGGTTTGGGTTACCTGTCACACATTGGAAACACGGTGGCACTGCTCTTGTCTTGAACGCGTGTCGCGTTTGCTGAGCTACAGCTAAGTATTGAGATGCGGCTGTTGCAATGTGTTCCCTTTTGAAAATGGGTAAAGCATACTTCGCTCATAAAAAATCTGCTTAAGTAAAACTGATAACTCATATTTTGGCATGGACATTGGATGCAGTCAACGACTAGGGATAAATTATAACTCGAAATGTAAATAGTTTTACGATTAGAAAAGTTCTATATTAAAAATTATCTCTTTCTTTGCTTCAAAAAGATTAATACACAGAAAATAACAGTTCTTGAATGGACAAACGTAAGTATTCTTTAACATCAAATGAGATCTTTTCAAAAATTCAACTCCTAAAAATGGCGTTCAGTATCCAGCAGTAGTTCCTACCCCCAAATTCAAACTGAAAATTATGTACGGCTGTTTATCTTTCCCTATGCTCAAGTCTCTGGATTTTTGAACCAAGGATGCGTAACTAAAGGCTGGCGCAATAAAGTACGAAATCTGAAATAAAATACCTTAAATTAAATCCTCTCCTATTACTCATCACAATAATCAAAAAAATTCAAATGGCTCTAAGCTCTATGGGACTTAACTTCTAAGGTCATCAGTCCCCTAGAACTACTTAAACCTAAGTAACCAAAGGACATCACACACATCCATGCCAGAGGCAAGATTGGAACCTGCGGCCGTAGCGGTCGCGCGGTTCCAGATGTAGTGCCTAGAACCGCTCGGCCACCCCGGCCGGCCATAATAGCCATAATGAAATATCCTTCTCAAAATGCTTCAATCTCTTTCCTCACCTCAAATAATTAATGAGTAAATCAAAATGTACCGCTTTCTCAGAATATAAGACTGCAACTGTACCACTCGGCCTACGCCGTACTGCTACACACGACACACCACTGCCGACAAATGTCTCTCCTCATCACATGATTAACAGAGCGCACCATCTCCCGCGCATCTTGCAAAGCAGAGATGGTCCAAGCAAGCCTCCAGGTGACACAGCATCTCTGATGACATTGCGCGCTTATAATTCCAAACAGTTGAAAGGCGTTACGCGTTCATGACATCCAAATACCAGAGGAATGCACATGAAATTATCTACAGCCCCCTATCAACTATCGGTCTCTCACGTCCTGCTATAAATGATTTGCAGCGTGTTTCATTCCGGTGGCACTGTTGACTGGATGATTACATGTCTCGCCGTAAAATTTTCGTGGTTATTGTTTTCTGTTTTTCTTCACCAACTTGATAAGCATTTGATGAATAAGATTTCAAACAAGCAATACTCCATCGTTGCGGATTAGAAATTACAAGTGAGTAAATGTTTTCGTAATATTTACAGTGATACTAAGTAAGAGAAAAACCTGCATGTCTAAGTTCAGTGTTAAGCAAATTTTACGTGGATGTCCACCCAGGCATTTTAGCGGTATGACATAGATAATTTTTTCACTAAGCGAATGTATATGGTTTTCGAGGGACACTTCGCAGACCGTAAATGTGAAATATAAAGTTTCTACATCAATGAAGTGAAAGTTGGTGTGCAGTGGAAGTTCATGGATCGTGATAAAAGCGTAACAGCAGAAAATAACAGGGATAAAATATTGTCGAACTACGTCGAGAGTATTGGGGAGATTATCCTTTATGCAAATAAATTTAGAAAAGAAGAGACATTTGCTTATAGGCGTGAAAAGTAAGTGCGAAAATTAGCGACAAAATCGTCTTTTCCAAATCACCAGTCAAAATCGAATCCATCTGCGAGTGCACTTAGTTTTCGATATAATTTGAAGGGCAGAAAGGAGCACGTTGGATTCCCTGTACTTTCATATGACAAGTTCCTTCAATGGCCACTTATTTGACAGCTTCGTATCGAGAAAATGACCGTTAATATACGTCAAGGAGATGGACATTGCCAACTTTGTGTACCTTATATAGATACAAAGCGACGAATGTACTAAAAAATTCAAGAGTTTCCAGGCCAGTTGCTACCGTCTCACGTACATAATGAGTGTACTTTTGGTTATAAATAATGTTACCGTGGCGCTTCTGTGGTACGACAGGTGTGCTGTTCCCAGATGAAACGCCGATAATAGTCTCCGTCATCATCACCATTCTCTGTTACTGTCATTCTACGGGTGTTCGAACACACATTCTGCCTATGTCATAGTTTCTCAACATTCTTATTCTGTAACGATTTGTAAATAAGAAATTCTTTTAACTCTATACAGATACTCAGGTGTTTAATATTTCTCGCAGTTTCTTTCCCTCGACTGCAGTTGTTCTGTTCAGAGAATTTCTTTATAGCATCAGAGAGCTGTGTTAATCTAAAAACCGACGGCGTAGTTAGACTAATTGCAAAAATATACTGAAATAAGCATTTAACAGGTATACGGACACGGAGATTTGTAAACTAGATACTCATATGCTTTGGCTTATCTCTTGTTTTTACCTGCCAGTAGTCTGCGGCTCGTGGTCTTGGGGTAGCGTTCTCGCTTCCCACGCACTGGGTCCCGGGTTCGATTCCCGGCGGGGTCAGGGATATTCTCTGCATTGAGATGACTGGGTGTTGTGTGTCTTTTATCATCATTTCATCCTCATTCACTCGCAAGTCACCGTAGTGGTGTTAAAGAATTTGTGGAGCGGCGGCCGAACCGCCCCGCGAGGGGTCTCCCGGCCACCAATGCCATACGCTCATTGTTATTCATTATCTCTCAGTAGTTTTCTAGGACGATTTGTAAAACATGTAACGTAACTGCACGGTCTCGATACACTGAGGATAAAAATAACGTGAAAAGTGTGTAAATTTATCGTGTTCAATACAACTTGTTTTTGCGTAGATTGTATTATTATGTATGCCCTGTGGGAGACACATTCAACATACTTACCATCACTGCAACAAACTCATGAAATCATGAAATCATGTTTATGAAGTACCAATATTAGTGTGGGAAAAACAGAATTGGTTGGAACGCTTGTGGTAGCGTATAAATTTTAGGGGCGAATATTGTGATAGTAAAACGATTCAAACCAACACAATATTTTTCTGTAATTTTTTTCGTAAAAAGTTAATCAGCATCGCACGTAAATGTGTAGGTTGTTATTGTAGTTATGATTCCTCGATTATTGGCGCCCAAAAATATTTTCCTTGAGCTAGTGAGGTTAAGAAATGAAATATTATAATTATAGGCATTCGTTAAAACCTCTAGATCAAACAGCATAAAAAAATTTCAATGAAAAGATGGTAACCTTAATATTTTGAATGGCTGGCTGCTTGCAATAAGGGAAGGGAACCAGCCTCTTCGACACATATTATTACCTGTGAACAATGGCTTCGTTGTTGGTTAGACACACATTTACATAGTCACTCATACAGACAAAGGTTATTCTATATTAATCAACAAATAAAATGTTGAAAAATGAAGTAATGAAATAAAACTACGAGGGTAAGTCGTTAAGTATCTGCATTTTCGTTCTAATATGACAACTTCTATGATCGGTGATTTTTTTGTCCGAAAGCGTACCTATAGCTGAAATCCATACAAGACTTTCGGCACAATACAGGGTCAATGTTTTACCCCGATGAAAACTTTACCAGTTCGTTGAATAATTCGAGAGCTACCGAACAAGCGTGGTGGAGTAGGGAAAAGCACGACGTACATTTGCATCCGTCACTGACAACCGACTAATGACTGTTGATCAAGTAGCACATAAAGCGCACGTTAGTCACGACTCAGCTTTCGAAAAGTCTTTGCAAGATGAGTCCCAACTCAGCCAACTGCAAAAACACTATCGTGTGACAATTTGGCAGCAGCTACTGAAACGTCATTCTGATGAAGGTGATTTTTTTTTACACGAATGAACACAGGAGACAAAGTATGTGTTCATCTCTTCAGACCAGGGAGCAAACACCAAAGCCTGGAAAAGAGGTACTCCAGATCTGCACCTAAAACGAAATTCAAGAGTCGGTTCTCCGCAGGAGAAGTGTTTCAGACGCAAAAGGGCCATTTCGGTAACATAACCTGTAAAATAGGTCGACAATTAACAGAAGTGATATGTCTAGCAACGCGCTGACGCCTGCAGTTCGAGCAAACACCGGGGTCTATTGACAAACGATCCACATATCGTCGTCCACAATGTTAACACTCTTCATAATATGCATTTCGAAGAGTTCGAACATCCTGCATACTATCCTGATCTCGCCTAATTGTATTTCTATTTGCTTGGCCCAGTTAAAGATGGTTTAAGAAGCCTACAGTTCATCTCCGATGAAAAGCTGAAGGTAGCGACGCATGCGTATTGGAAAGCTTGTACAACGGTGGAGCAACTGCGTTGAAAATCAGGGCTCTTCTTCTTCTTCTTCTTCGTCTTCTTTTTCCTGACCTTAACAAACGAACTTGAACGGATGTCATGTGATGTCCGCAACGACCAAACACAACGATCAACAACGAAAAAAATAAATAAATAAATAAAATAAAGTAAAAGCTGTAGCGTCTTCGATTGGTAATCATAAAACGTCGTCGGTCCCGAGTTAGAGCCCCGTCACTCCTTACATTTAGAATGAAATTCATAAGTAACGGTGGGCGATGTCTTCCGACATACGAAATCACCTTCATTCAGCCAACGGCCTTGACAAAGAGGGTGGAAGGGCTAACAGAGGTTCAGGGCACTCTCTTTCCCTTAAAGGAGGAAGAATCAGCAATGATCAACGGCATGATCATGAAGAAGGCAGTAGAAACCAGTGCATTAAAGACATATATTGTGTATCCACACGACATGTGTCCTGTAATTAAAAAGTGTCACGATGATCTCTCCATTGGCAAAAAATTCCGACTAGTCTCCAGTTCGGATCTTTGGAAGGGGCTGTCAAGAGGAAGGTGCACATGAGAAAAAGACTAAATTACCAACGAAAGAATAAAGTTCTGCAAGTCGAGGTGTGGAATGTCAGAAGTCTGAATGTGGAATGGAAGCTAGAAAATCTCAAAAGGGAAATGCTGAGGCTCAATCTAGATATAGTGGGGGCCAGTGAAGTGAAATATAGAGGAAAACAAGGATTTCTGATTATGGGTATAAAGTAATATTGAAACTTCCCCTTAGAAAAATTTATACATGACTGTGTTTAAACTGATACACAATTTTTTTTTTTAGAGCAACGCAATCTGACTTTCAGTAATCCCAACAAAAAAATGGCCCTGACTTACATTAAACTATACCTTTCACAAATCACTTACCTCACAAAAATCTTCGTTACTCAAGCTACTGCAATACAGCGAGCGCCACTACTGCCAGCTAAATAAAAGATTCAAACTACGGAAGGCACTAACTACTGATAGGGATAGTTAGCAAATGAAAGATTTTAATAGAGAACAAACAATGTATTTACCTTAATAGTCATAATATATATAGCAGTTCATGACATCCAGTCTTACAAATTTCAAAACTCCGCCATTTCTCTCCCCACATCCACCACTGCTGGCTGCTCACCTCCAACTGCGGAACGCTACGAGCTGTTAACAGCCAACTGCCCAATGCTACAATGGCAGACAACAATGCAAACTAGCCACAGACTGCACACAGCACAGCCATTGGTTTTTCATACAGAGCGCTACGTAACGTTGCCAATAAGAAAACATAAACAGCCTACTTACAATATCAACAACAACAGAAAACTTTGTGACGGGAGTAGGAGTCGTCATGAATAGGAAAGGAGGAAAGTTACTGTCAACAGTTCAGTGACAGATTTGTTCTCATCAGAATCGACAGCAAACCGACACTGACTACGATCCTTCACGTATACATGCCGACGTCGCAAATCAAAGATGAAGAGATAGAGGAAGAATGATAATAGTGAATAGGTAATTTAGTACCTAAAGGGAGATGAAAATTTAATAATCATGGGAACTGGAATGCGGTGGTAGGGGAAGGAGTGGAAGAAAGGGTTGTGGCAGAATACAGTCTTGGTAGTGGAAATGAGAGAGGAGATAGACTAATTCACTACGTAAAGGAAGGTGAAAATTTAATAGTCATGTGGGACTGGGATGCGGTGGGTGGAGGAAGAGCAGAAGAAAGGATTATGGGAGAATATGGGCTTGGTAGTAGAAAAGAGAGAGAAGGAAGACTAATTCAGTACATAAAGGGAGATAAAAATTTAATAGTCATGGGGGATTGGAATGCGGTGATAGGGGAAGGAGAAGAAGAAATGGTTACTGAAGAATGTGAGCTTGGTAGTAAAATGAGAGAGGAGGAAGTCTAATTGAGTTCTGCGATAAATTTCAATTAGTAACAGCGAGTACCCTGTTCAAGGATCGCATGAGGAGGAGGTATACTTGGAAAAGGCCAGGAGATACGGGAAGATTTCAGTTAGCTTACGTCATGGTCAGGCAGAGATTCCGAAATCAGGTACTGGATTGTAAGGCTCACACAGAAGCAGACGTAGATTCAGATCACAATATAGTAGTGATAAAGAATAGGCTGAAGTTTAAGAGAATAGTTAAGAAAAATCAATGAGCAAAGAAGTGAGATATGGAAGTACTAAGGAATGAAGAGATGCGCTCGAAATTCTTTGAGGCTATAGATACTGCGATAACGAAGAGCTCAAAGCAAAGGACATCTCTAAGAAGGGCAGTCGCAAAAGTTGGTAAGAAAAGCATAGGCACAAAGAAGGAAACTGCGAAGAAACAATGGGTAACAGAAGAAATTCTCAGGGAAATTCGAGAATACAAGTAATTTAGGAATGAAATCAGTAGGAAGTGCAGGAAAGCTAAGGCGAAATGGGTGCACAAAAAATGAAAAGAAATCGAAAGAAATGAATGTCGGAAGGACTGACCCAGCACATAGAAAAAACGAAACAAGCATCGGTGTAGTTAAAAGCGAGGTGGTAACATTAGGAACGTAAAGGGAATTACAGTTTTAAATACAGAAGAGAGAGCGGATAGGTGGAAAGACTACATTGAAAGCCTCTGTGAGGGGAAAGATTTATCTGATGATGTGAAAGAAGAAGAAATAGGTGTCGATATGAAGAGATGGGGGATCAAGTACTAGAATCAGAAGATTTAAGATAGAATAAGGGAAAGGGGACAGATAATATTCCATCAAAATTTCTGAAATCTTTGGGGCAATTGGCAACAAAACGACTCACATTGTTATGTAGAATGTATGAGTCTGGAGATATACCATCAGACCTTTGGAAAACCATCATCCATTCAATTTCGAAGACTGCAAGAGCTGACAAGTGTGAGAATCATCGCACAATCAGCTCAATACCTCATGTATCCAAGTTGCTGACAAATATACAGAAGAATCGAAAAAAAAAAGTTGAGAATGGGTTAGGTCAAAGGCGCCAGACAGGCAATTCTGACGTTATGGTTGATAATGGAAGCGAGACTAAAGAAAAATCAAGGCACGCTTGTGGGATTTGTCGACCTGCAAGTACAGTCAAATGGTGCAAGATGTTCGAAATTCTGAGAAAATGCTTCAAATGGCTCTGAGCACTATGGGACTTAACTACTGTGGTCATCAGTCCCCTAGAACTTAGAACTACTTAAACCTAACTAACCTAATGACATCACACACATCCATTCTGAGAAAAGTAGGGGCAATCTACAGGGAAGAGATGGGTAATATACGGTATGTATAAGAGCCACAAAGGAACAATAAGAGTGAAAGACCAAGAACGGATTAGAAAAAGGTGGTAAGACAGGGATGTAGACCTTCGTCTATACATCGAAGAAGGAATGACAGAAATAAAAGAAAGGTTCAGAAGTGGAATTACAATTCAAGGTGAAAGTGAAGAAGAATTACCGAACGTGTTAAATGGAAGGAACAGTCTAATGGGTACAGAATATGGACTGCGACTAAATCGAAGAAAGACGCTAGTAATGAGACGTAGCAGATATGAGAACAGCGAGAAACTTATCAGGATTGGCGATCACGAAGTAGATGAAGTTAAGGGATTCTGGTACCTAGGCAGAAAAATAAACTATGATGGACGGAGCAAGGAGAACATAAAAAGCAGATTAGCGCAAGCAAAAATGGCATTCCTGGCCAAAGGAAATCTACCACCATCAGACAAAGCCCCTGAGGATAAAATTGGTGAGCATGTACCTTTGGTGCACAGCGATTTATGGTGGTGAAACATTGACTGTGGTAAATCTTAACAGATGGGGATGGGAAATAGTAATCGGTGGGGGTTTAACCATTTGAGACGTGGCGCTACAGAAGAATGCTGAAAATTAAGTGGACTGATAAGGTAGGGCGTGAGGAGGTTCTGCGTAGAACTGGCGAGGAAAGTGTAAGTAGGCTGTTTAGGTTTTTTTATTGGCAACACCACCTCTGTATGAAAATCACTGGCTGTGCTGTGTGCAGTCTGTGGCTGCTTTGCATTGTTGTAATACTCGCCATTGTAGTGTTAGGCAGCTGGCTGTGAACAGCGCGTAGCGTTGCGCAGTTGGAGGTGAGCCGCCAGCAGTGGTGGATGTGGGGAGAGAGATGGCGGAGTTTTGTAATTTGTCATGAACTGCTATATTTATATATGATGATATCAAGGTAAATACATTGTTTGTTCTCTATTAATATCTTTCATTTGCTAACTATCCCTATCAGTAGTTAGTGCCTTCCATAGTTTGAATCTTTTATTTAGCTGGCAGTAGTGGCGCTCGCTGTATTGCAGTAGTTCCAGTAATGAAGATTTTTGTGAGGGAAGTGATTTGTGAAAGGTATAGTTTAATGTTAGTCAGGGCCATTCTTTTGTAGGGATTTTTGAAAGTCAGATTGCATTGCGCTAAAAATATTGTATGTCAGTTTAAGCACAGTCATGTATAATTGTTCAAAGGGGACGTTTCATATGGCGACCCTGCCAGGATACCTCACTGGAATCTTCTGATTTTTTTCTTGTAGTTTGTGTAATTAGTGTAGCTTTTGTTTATTGCTAACGCGTAATTATAGAGAGAGTTTCCATTGTAGTTGTAGTTTTTCACTGTTGTACAGTAAAACAGTTGTGGCATGCATGTAGATTTGCACCAAGTATTTCGCAGCTGCGCTTGCAATTAAGTAGACATTATTTCCATTGCTATGTTATTTTATTTTGCTCTTCAAATTGTGCTTTTCTGTGCTATCGTGTGAAATATTGTGACAATTATGGTGTGTGAAAAACGTAATACTAGGCTCCAAAGTAAACTGAGAAATGACAGTGAAGACGAAAGCAGTGTGTTAGCGCCGCAGAGTAATGAATTAACTAATGTTCAAAGTAGTAATTTGGTAATTGCGCATAGGGAAATGGAGCGTTGCAAATAATGGTGTACACAGTGAAACAATTACTGAACAGGGAAGCATTATCGATCGATCGGCCGGCAACAGCTCGCTTCAGGAATCCGAAATGACAGGAAACAATCTCACAAATACTGTAGATTCAGGTTTTGGGTCCTCACCGTTTTCTCAAATAAGTGAAGACACATTTTCTGATTGTCAAAATGTGAATGTTGCCGGTGCAAATGCACTGCCGAAAAGCATAGAGGAACAGATTCCAGACACTAATACATTATTATTGCAATTAATGCAACAAATGAAACGAAATCAGAGACAAACACAGCTACAGTTAGACACAATGGAACAAAATCTTCAAAAGTTAGACATAATGGAACAAAATCTTCAAAAGTTAGACACAGTGGAACAAAATCTTAAAAAGTTGGACACAATGGAACAAAATCTTCAAAAGTTAGACACCACGCTTGAACACACACGTGAAGATTTAACTACTGAGTTACATAACATCGAATCGAAATGTCAGAAAGTCTGTAATGACGTAAAAACACAAATTTGTGAGCATTTCCAACCTATTTTTTCGCGTCATGAAAATGCATTACAGAATCACGAAGCAGCCATAAAAGAACTGCAAACTATTGTTCATGAAAATCACGACACCTTGCAAGCTAAAACTGACTCAGTTGCATCTACCGATTCGGTTACGCAACTTGCAAAAACTCAAGAAAACTTAAAGGACACAGTAGATTCGATTTCAACACAAATGGACACTCTGAAACTTGGTTCAGAAAAACACACTGAGGAAATGTGTTCGCTATCGGAGAAAGTAGCCGAACTTTCGGATCAGGTCACTAATTTATCTATGAAGGTAGATGATAATCTGAATGACACAGAAGAGTGCAAACAAATTAGGAAATTCAAACAAAACCAGAATCAAATTAATACGCAACACCAAAGAGAAATCCTGGAAGTACAAGATCAGCTGACACAGGTAATACAAGAATTACGTATTTCAGAGGACACTCGTGCCCCAATACGGGAAGAGGGACATACAAATACAGAACAGCCACTAAATAATAACACAGTGCATTTCGGAAATTATGAAAGAAATTGGCAAGGTGCACCGAATTTTGAAATGGAACCGCCGAAACGACGTAACAATGACCGATATGCGACTCGCCGACATGATGACTTTGACTATAAGCTGTTCATTACTACATGTAAATTCAAAACATTTAAGAATTCTGGCAACGACATTCACCCACAAGCGTGGCTCCATCAATTCTCTCATTGTTTTCCTCCCAACTGGTCATTAGAGCACAGATTAGAACTTATGTGTGGCTACTTAGAGAATGAACCAGCCATAAGAATGCGATCGGTCATTCACGATTGCCACAGTGATGGAGAGTTTTACCATGCCTTCCTCTCATCATATTGGTCTCAAGCTACACAAGACCGAGTAAAACATAGCATCATGATGATGAAACACTTTGAACAATCTGAATTTTCCAGTCTTGTCAAATATTTTGAAGACATGTTGCATAAGAATCAATATCTTTCAAACCCCTACAGCCCCTCAGAACTCATCCGCATTTGCTTACTCAAATTGCCTGAACATTTACGACATATTATTTTAGCAGGACGTTGCAAAGACGACATTGAAGCATTTCAGGGACTGTTACAAGAACTGGAAATTGACACAGACCGTCGCGGGATGTGAAAACAGGAAAACAATCACTACAGGTCACATCCGTCACAATTTCGTGACGACAGAAGCAATAACTGGACACGACAAGCCTATTCTTACAACGCAAATCGTGACCAAAACAGACACCACCCATATGACAACCACTGGCAGAGTAATAATAGTTACAGAGAAAGATCGCATTTCCGTAGTAATGAATATGACAGAGATTACCTTAGAAACAGACAATATGGGAACCAAAACAATTATTATCAAGGGAGACAGAATAACTTGAGACGCAACAGTTCAGCGCGCAGTTACGATTCAGGAAGAAATTCTCCATCACATGACCGACAAGAAAGAAACTATGTAAACTACCGACATAACGACAGACCTGAATTTTATCAGAACTGGCGGGATTCAAACAGAGCAGGGCATTTTCGACAACGTGAATTTGTAGAAGCTAGGTCTCCTAATCCCAATAACGGCGCGCGCCAACAAAGAGACAGACAATGACTCGCACCGCAGGCAGCCACCTGCGCTGGCTGGCTAAGAGAAAAATAACACAGACGCTAACCTTGAGAAAAAGTTTAGCATTCCTCACCGACGTATACCACATGATAATTGCGTTGAAGTTGAAACTCTGCGTACTAGGAAGAGTAAAGGTTTACACCACATTTCACATGTAAAACCGTGTATTGAAAGATAATCTGCTTTTTAACTTTGTCTTTGCCATATAACTTTTCACTTTACATTACTAGTATGCTTTGTCAGACTTAGAATCTGTTAATATGCAACAATGTTTGAAGTTAAATATCCAGTCAAGAACCTAGAGAACTTATTTAAACAGAAATTACGAATGCATTGTTATAGTGAACTGATGACACAGCGTTATTGTGTGTGTACATTCTTGCTTGTTAGCTGCTCGATCACGTAACGACTATAAGGCTCACATACTTAGAACATTTACCAGTACTGCTAATGAGATTTTAATGCAACATTTTGGTTTACTTGAAAATACACTCTGAATTACTTTCTGTGAGATACCAGATGATACAGTGGTTAGTTTATGTGACAGCTACACGACTATATCACGACGCTACTAATGTGTGACACTATTTACCTTGTTGCTTTTGCGGTGTATCTGTTTTGTATCTGCACAGTTTTTCTGAATTCTTCTGGAAAGTAAAACATGTTTTAGTAGTAACTTTTGTGGTACAGCAACAATGAGATAGCCTTTTTCGTGGCACAAAAATACGTTACTATACAGTAATTTCTTCATCACGCCAATAAACATAATAACTATGATATCTATTCGCAAAGCATTTCACTTTCGTTTATGATGAGGTAAGTACATTGACTTCAGCAGAACTTTGCTTACAGAGGACGATTACTACGACACTTCCACAGAATTATTTTATAGCAAGACGCACATTTAGCGCTACAGGACACGCATTTGAGTGATCAATTTTGTACTTAAACCATTTATTTTTCAAGATTTTTGAATTACAAAGAAAGTTTTCCGTAATACATTTCATTCCATTGTTGTAATCTGTAACACCTGAGGGTATAATTACATTAATCCTCAGGGGGGTACATGCTTACTTTATGTACCATGTGTTTGGCAAGCACAAGGAGCCCTAGCTAATTTGGTATTTGCTTATACAACTTTACACATTGGTACCATATTTCTCTAACACATAAATTACACAGCTATCTGATTATTTAACAGAGAAACAAACATTTTTTTTATTACATCAGTGACAGATGTTTACACAATTACACAGTTGGATAACTTCACACTTATGAAACTGTATTTTGTCTGTACTTTGTAAACTGTTCATATTTTTTAGGAACCATTGTGATACTATGAGAGCTTTGAATGATGTATTTGGTATGGGATCATGATTTTTGAAGTGCGTTTGAGGCAGATGACACTTTTGACATGAGCAGAGAATTTTTTTTAGGTTTAAAATATTCAGAATGTTATGATGTTATTATTACGATGACTATGTGTATTATGCTGTTGCGGTATGTTTATGATCAATAAGCTGATGCTATATGAGTTATTTGATTATGCTACGTATCTATTACGATTAAATATTGTAGAAGTGTCGGTGAATAAGGTAAGGAATAATGAGTAGTGGTTAGGGACGCTGATTTGTGAAAAAGGTTGTTGGAAACCAAGAATCGTACTTTAAGAGTTGTGAAATGTATGTAAATGCGTGAATGTATCACAATGCTGGCGAAAATTTTTTGGACACTGTTATATTCATAAGATTTTGTATCTACACATTTGCAACGCAAATTCTCGACCTCTGAAATTTTTTATATGAGACTGCCACTGTAGCGGAAACTGCTGTCGTAAATATTTCCGTAAGAAAATTAAGTGACCACCTGCACGTAATGCGTCGTGGGCACCCATCTGTGTCAGACGCCTGGAGAAAAAGCCATTAGTGCGTGCCTTTTCAGAGCACAGAAAAAAAAGGGAGGCCATTATCCTCGCTATCGACATTCCTTTGTAGAAAGCACCGCAAATACGACACGCTCATTACTTGGAAAGATACTTACATCTGCACACCTGATTATGACAAGCGTTTTTCTCGAGAATTGAGAGAATTTTTACTGCCTTATGAAATGTCATATGGTTAATGAATGATGTTTCATGCCGTCCTTTGTACATATTTGCTCATTTTCCTTAATATCTAGTTTCTAGCTGCACTGCAGCATTGGTTAAAATAAAAATTTAATATATGTACTAATATAGTTATTTTATGCCTACAGATCCAGTCAATAAGAAATTAATGATCTACTTCCAAGAAAACGAGGGCACATAAATAGACATTTCCCTTCACAGGAATTGCATAAATAATTTCTTTAAGATTTGGTAACTTATCTGCTAGTGTAAGTTCTCGTGATGCATCACTCCAGTGTTACGATGTGACATAGGTATTAGACATGGCCACTTTTAGTGTAATATTTTTTTCTGCTTGAGCTATGTCATGTTTAGATATCTGCTGTTTGCTAGGCATAGTGTTACTGAAATTGACTTTGTATTATTCTGTTAAGCCAGTTTTACTAATGATTTATTTTTATTGTTTGCTGCACATTGCCTTATATTAGTTGTAATATTGCTGCTTGCTTTGACAATTTCCGTTTTTTTTCATTGCTATTTGTATTAAGTGTTTTGTGCTGCTGCATTGCCTCGTCCCTTAGTTTAGCATCTGAGCTCAGTAGATTTAAGTTAGCTTAAGAGGGGGTAGACTATATAAGAGAATGAGTTGCAATGAATTGGAAGAAATGCATTGAGAAGTTATACGAAAACAAGTACAGAAAGCAGGTATAGATAGGACTGTTGGGAATAATGATGAACCAAGGGAGATCTCCATGCAAAATACTGCAGTAAAACAAACCCTGTCCTTTCGTTTTGTATTATTTTGCTATGTGTGTATGTACCATTGTGTATTTGTCTTTTTCCTGTCTTTAAGTGTTTATCTAATAAGATTTATGTTGTAGAATTTTTCAAATAATATGTTATTTATCTTGTAAAAATGTTTAGACATTATTTATTCTGTTTTGTTTTAATGCTCATGTGTGAAGTTGATGTTTCGAAAGTTACTCTGATCTTTTATGTATGTACTCATGTCATAATTCCTGTAACACTGATGTACATGTTATTTCGATTCTTCTGTAAAGCCCATATTACTACAAATGTTGTCTGTACTATTATGTTCTTTAATGATGTATTTTGTACCTTTGTAATTGTATTCTTATGTTATAAAATTGTAATTGACACCAGTTCATCAAATTAAGTAACTTGTAAGTTCCATTTCACTGCACACGTCTCTGTTGGTCATGGTATATGGACAATATGTGAGAAGTAGGGACTGTTAGTGTTTGCACGTGTGTTAATAATTCAGCAAGGGACTGGATAACAGCATTGCTGGTTCTAAGGACAATTCCAAAAACTTTGTGAGTGCAGAAGTGGTGGTTATGGACTTGCTATATTGTCCGCAAGACTCTTCAATGGTGATTGTGCACCTGCACAGTCACATCGGATGGCTGCTGGCCATCTCTACAAGGACTACAGTGGGTCTGCATCTTTGATGACCCACCAGTACCATTATTTCTACAAGGACTGCAGTGGGTCTGCACCTCTGGTGGCCCACCAATACCGTAATCTCTACCAGGACTACAGTGGGTCTGCTCTGTGATGACCTACCTACCAATACTCTTCAAAGTTTCGACTGACTCTGCTGTGGGTATGCTCTGTTGTGGCCCATTACCTGTCTGCATGTCAAGAGTCAGCACTGTCTTTCCGTTGGTAGGACAACACTACTTCTTCAAGATTGCATGGAAATCCACTACTTCCGTGTGCATTTTCTTCTACTGCTCAGACTTTGAGAAAAACACTACTATTTTACCGTGATGAACGATCAGGACTGTCTTTATGAACTGTGAGAAAATTTGAGCTTTTGACCAACATTGTATCAATAAGTGTGTGCATTTGATTTCTTTGTTATTGTAATTATGAAAAATTTTTTCAAATCTGTATTGGCCACTGCCCAAACCAATTTGTAAAATTTTTTGTGGGGAGCATGGGGGCTATTTAAGTGGGCTGTTTAGGTTTTTTTTTGGTAACGCCACCTCTGTATGAAAATCACTGGCTGTGCTGTGTGCAGTCTGTGGCTGCTTTGCATTGTTGTAATACTCGCCATTGTAGTGTTAGGCAGTTGGCTGTGAACAGCGCGTAGCGTTGCTCAGTTGGAGGTGAGCCGCCAGCAGTGGTGGATGTGGGGAGAGAGATGGCGGAGTTTTGTAATTTGTCATGAACTGCTATATTTATATATGATGATATCAAGGTAAATACATTGTTTGTTCTCTATTAATATCTTTCATTTGCTAACTATCCCTATCAGTAGTTAGTGCCTTCCGTAGTTTGAATCTTTTATTTAGCTGGCAGTAGTGGCGCTCGCTGTATTGCAGTAGTTCCAGTAATGAAGATTCTTGTGAGGTAAGTGATTTCTGAAAGGTATAGTTTAATGTTAGTCAGGGCCATTCTTTTGTAGGGATTTTTGAAAGTCAGATTGCGTTGCGCTAAAAATATTGTATGTCAGTTTAAGCACAGTCATGTATAATTGTTCAAAGGGGATGTTTCAAAAGGAATATATGCACAACACTAACAAGAAGAAGGGACAGTATGATAGGAAATTCGCTAAGGCATAATGGAATAACTTGGATGGTACGAGAGGAACTGTAAAGGGTGAAAACTTTAGAGGAAATGAGAGATTGGAATACATCCAGCAAATAATGGAGGATGTAGGTTGCAAGTGCTGCTCTGAGATGAAGAGGTTGACACAGGAGAGTAATTCGTGGTAGGTCGCGTCAAACCAGTCAGAAGACTGATGAATACAAACGAAAGAAAGGAAATGTAGGGGGCGGAGACAGATGCCGTTCCTGCTGTCAGCTCTTCCCTCCACCCCTGACCCCTCTTCCAGGACAGAATAGGTGTACCTCAACTGTCCGCATACGAAAGTGTGACTACGTTTCGAAAATCATGTAACCCAGACGATATATGGATACCAGCCCAGTATTCACCTAGTGGGATGTGGAAAACCGCCGGGCGGATTCGATACGGAGAATCCGTGTCTCTCCGAATCGCGAAGTGAAGTGCTAACGAGCGTAGCTATCTGGGCGGGTCTATTGAGAAGCAGGGTCACTATTTTGAATAAGTAACGCCATTGTAAATTTTGCTCTGCTGCTGTAATACATTTTAAAAATCTTGCGCAAATAGTTTGTTACTTAACCTCATTGTTTGTTAGCAATTTTTGAAATGTTTGTCGCTGGCTGGGGAAGTGCCACACCTATAGCCTAATATTTTAGCGAGAAGTCCTGTCACCACATAAAATTTTAAAATCCGTACTAAACTCGCCTTGCCGTCATTGCAGATAGTGGGCAAGTACATAGCCTCTCACAGGGCCGCCCTCTTGTCAGCAAATAAAGAAAAAAAATGGTGTGGCCCCCGGTCAGTGATACATCGCAAATAATGCACACTGCTGAGAAGTCTCGCCAAAATACAGGGTGAGCATAAAGTCCTTACTTGATTATAAAAATTTATTTTTCAGAAATTGTACGAAATACAACTCCGCGGTTTGTTGCAGACGATTGCTTAACTCGTAGTGTTTTTATGGACACACTTCTACATGTGCACTTCAGTTAGTTGCGCTTAGAACGTCTAGGCGATACACAATTTCTCTCCAGCACTATTCTGTCACTGCCTGTATAGCATCTCGTATTCGTGCCGTAAGAGATTGCGTTTCAGCAACTAGTGAACTGAACACTATCCTTAACGCAACTCCGCAAAAATGTCAAGAGGAGGTATTTCTGGTGAACGTGGTGGTCACGACGTTGGACCGTCACTACCTTTAGATCTGTCCGGAAAGGCTTCATGCAAGAATTGACGAACAGGTAACCTCCAGTGTGGTGGTGCGTCATCTTGTTGAAACACCACCCATGAATGAAATTTCTATGAACTGAGGTGCAAAGTCAAGATCGCGAAGTAAAGATCGAACAAGGCCAAGGAAACTGTTGCCGTAGTTGTAGTCTCAGTGAAAAATAATGGTCCAATAAATTTTTTGTGCAATCCGCTACACCGTACATTCATTTTCGAAGTATCCCTTATCTGCTGTACCACGATATGTGGAATCTCCGATTCCTCGCTATGGACATCATGCCTATTCACTCTCCCGGAGACGTAAGAAGTTAAAAGATCGGTAAAACAAGCTTCATTTAGATTGTGACCTGCGTTGGGCCGTTCCAGCGTGTTCCTAGAAAACTCAGTGCGTCTGGATGTGTGATCTGGCTACAAAACTTGCAGAAGCTGCGCCTTGTATGCTTGGAAATGCAGTCGTTTGTGTAAAATCTTAATCACAGGGGTCTGATGCATGGTCGTTTCTCAGGAAACACGATGCGCCGATTTTCGCGGATTGCGTTGAAACACTGTACGCACGGGATCAACAGTGTAGTCATTCACTCTAGGTCTACCGCTTCTTGTCCCGTCACCAACGATGACAGCCTCTTTAAAGCTTTGAAAGCATTCTTTGATGCTTGTTGCAAATGGCGGATCTCGGCCATAGCCAACCCGAAACTGTCATTGAACTGTAACATGCGACTGTGTTTCATGAAACCACAAACACAGGGAAACATCTTTTGTATAAGCGGCCATTATGAAAGCAGCCCTTCTAAATTCCGCAACCTAGAAGAAGAGAGTAAGAGAGAGAAAAGGCACCAGATGCGTTCAAAGCACGTGTGCACTATGTGATCAAAAGTGTCCGGACACCTGGCTGAAAATGACTTACAAGTTCGTGGCGCCCTCCATCGGCAATGCTGGAGTTCAATATGGTGTTGGCCCACTCTCAGCCTTGATGACAGCTTCCACTCTCGCAGCATTCGTTCAGGTGCTGGATGGTTTCTTGGGGATGGCAGTCCATTCTTCATGGAGTGCTGCACTGACGAGAGGTATCGATGTCGGTCGGTGAGTCCTGGCATGAAGTCGGCTTCCAAAACATCGCTTCTACAGGATTCAGGACAGGATCCTGTGCAGGCTAGTCCATTACAGGGATGTTATTGTCGTGTAACCACTCCATGAAAGGCCGTGCATTATGAACAGGTGCAGGATCGTGTCGAAAGATGCAATCGCCATCCCCGAATTGCTCTTCAACACTGGGAAGCAAGAAGCTGCTTAAAACATCAATGTAGGCCTGTGCTGTGATAGTGCTACGCAAAACAACAAGGGGTGAAAGCCCCCTCCATGAAAATCACGACCACACCATAACACCACCGCCTCCGAATTTTACTGTTGGTACTACACTCTGGCAAACACGTTCACCGGGCATTAGCCATACCGATACCCTGCCATCGGATCGTCACTTTGTGTACCGTGATCGTCACTCCACACAACGCTTTTCCATTGTTCAATTGTCCAATGTTTACTCTCCTTACACCAAGCAAGGCGTCGTTTGGTATTTACCGGCGTGATGTGTGGCTTATGAGCAGCCGCTCGACCATAAAATCCAAGTTTTCTCACCTCCTTCCTAACTGTCATAGTACTTGCAGTGCATCTCGATGCAGTTTGGAATTCCTGTGTGATGGTCTGGGTAGAAGTCTGCCTGTTACACATTACGACCCTCTTCAACTGTCGTCGGTCTCTGTCAGTCAACAGACGAGGTCGGCCTGTATGCTTTTGTGCTATACGCGTCCCTTCACGTTTCCACTTCACCATCACATCGGAAACAGTGAACATAGAGATGTTTAGGAGTGTGGAAATCTCGCATACAGACGTATGACACAAGTGACACCCAGTCATCTGACCATTTCGAAGTCCGTGAGTTCTTCAGAGCGCCCCATTCTGCTCTCTCACGATGTTTAATGCCTACTGAGTTTGCTGATACGGAGTACCTGGCAGTAGGTGGCAGCGCAATGAATCTAATATGAAAAACGAATGTTTTTGGGGATTTCCGGACGCTTTCCATCACATAGTGTAGAGGTCGTGTGTTATCTTCTGTTCGCAAAATACAGCATAGGCCTGTGGAAGTGTACCCACAACTAACGTAATGCATTAAGGTACCAGTTTCAACAAACAGCAAATCTGTGTATAATATAGTTCCTTAGAAATAAATTTCTGTAATCAGAAGACGACTTCTAAACAAGCCGGATCTAAAAAATCCGATTCCAACAGTCCATTAAAAACCATGATATTTAAATGAACACAAAATTATTTCTTATGTCATTCCTGTCTGATGTAAGAGAAGTAGAAATGTGTGTAATTCAATTTGAGAACCCAAGTTGTAGGTAGATAGTACCTATGTTGCCTGTTGCAATATGCAGAAGTTAAAAAAGTAGATAATGCTCAGTTCGTTCTCCTGTAAGTTAAACTGGATGTCTTCTCTGAAGAGGCAAAGATCTCGACGTAACAAAATATCTTCTCTGTTATCAATGAGTCAACGCAATGCAGTCATGAAACAATTATGTCAATAATTAGCTTCTGTTCACTTTCGTAATAATGCAGCTGGATGAACTTTTAAATGAAGCGCTGATTTGAGACCCACTTTTATGTATTCCACCATAATCAAAATCAGAATCAAAACACTCTTGAATATTAACATTGCCTGCATATCGCGAAATCTTTATGTTCCGGCGTAACGTCAAGTGCCGGCACCCCAGGCGGGAACGTTAGACCAGAGAGGGCTGTGAGACGGCGTCAGCCAATGGCAAGCTGACCGACCTCTCCACAAGACGACAACGCGAAGGCAGCGCTATTGACACGAAGAGGACATTTAGTGCCGTGCCGCGGCCACCAATGTTGTTTTCCACAGTGGCATCAAGAATAGGTACTTGTATAGTACCGACTTAGGAATTGTATTACTTCTCTTCTATACGAATTGTATACAATTAAGGGATTTCTTGCTGCCTGTCGCCCTTTGCTCACGACCCACCTGTTTAGTACAAAGTTATTGTTAAGTATTGTAAGCATTTCCTTTTCTAAAAAAAATTTCGTTAATACGATTTGGTTGAATTGTTGACTGGCGATCCGAGAAAGCACCCCATATTTGACGAGTAGGCAGGATGAAACACTTTACAAGTACACAGGGTGGTCCATTCAGAGTGACTGGGCCTTATATCTTACGAAATAAGCATCAAACGAAAAAACTACAAAGTACGAAACTTGTCTAGCTTGAAGGGCGAAACCAGATGGCGCTATGGTAGGCCAGCTAGATGGCGCTGCCATAGGTCAACCGGATACCAACTGCGTTTTTTTTTAAAATAGGAACCCCTATTTTTTATTACATATTCGTGTAGTACGTAAAGAAATATGAATGTTTTAGTTGGACTACTTTTTTCGCTTTGTGATAGATGGCGCTGTAACAGTCACAAGTGTATAAGTACGTGGTATCACGTAACATTCCACCAGTGCGGACGGTATTAGCTTCGTGATACATTACCCGTGTTAAAATGGACCGTTTACCAATTGCGGAAAAAGTCGATATCGCGTTGACGTATGGCTATTGTGATCAAAATGCCCAACTGGCCTGTCTTATGTATGCTGCTCGGTATCCTGGACGACATCATCCAAGTGTCCGTTATTTAAGGAAACAGGAAGTGTTCAGCCACATGTGAAACGTCAACCACGACCAGCAACAAATGATGATGCCCAAGTAGGTGTTTTAGCTGCTGTCGCGGCTAATCCGCACATCAGTAGCAGTCAAAATTGTGCGAGAATCGGGAATCTCAAAAACGTCGGTGTTGAGAATGCTACATCAACATCGATTGCACCCATACCATATTTCTATGTACCAGGAATTGCATGGCGACGACTTTGAACGTCGTGTTCAGTTCTGCCACTGGGCACAAGAGAAATTACGGGACGATGACAGATTCTTTGCACGCGTTCTACTTAGCGACGAAGCGTCATTCACCAACAGCGGTAACGTAAAGCGACATAACATGTACTATTGGGCAACGGAAAATCCACGATGGCTGCGACAAGTGGAACATTAGCGACCTTGGCGGGTTCATGTATGGTGCGGCATTATGGGAGGAAGTGTAATTGGCCCTCATTCTATCGATGGCATTGTAAACGGTGCAATGTATGCTGATTTCCACGTAATGTTCTACCGATGTTACTACAAGATGTTCCACTGCATGACAGAATGGCGATGTACTTCCAGCGTGATGGATGTCCGGCACATAGTTCGCGTGCGGTTGAAGCGGTATTGAATAGCATATTTCATGATAGGTGGATTGGTCGTCGAAGCACCCTACCATGGTCCGCACGTTCACTGCATCTGACGTCCGCGGATTTCTTCCTGTGGGGAAAGTTGAAGGAAATCTGTTATCGTGATCCACCAACAACGCCTGACAACATGCGTCATCGCATTGTCAATGCATGTGCGAACATTACGGAGGGGCGAACTACTCGCTGTTGAGAGGAATGCCGATACACTTACTGCCAAATGCATTAAGGTTGGCGGATATAATTTTGAGCATTTGTTGCATTAATGTGGTATTTACAGGTAATCACGCTGCAACAGGCATGCGTTGTCAGAAATTATAAGTTCACAAAGGTACGTGTATCACATTGGAACAACCGAAGTAAAATGTTCAAACGTACCTACGCTCTGCGTTTTAATTTAAAAAACCTACCTGTTACCAGCTGTTCGTCTAAAATTTTGAGCCATATATTTGTGACTATTACAGCGCCGCCTAGCACAAAGCGAAAAAAGTTGTTCAACTAAAACGTTCATATTTCTTTACGAACTACACGAATATGTAATAAAAAGTGGGGTTTGCTCTTTAAAAAAAAACGCAGTTTATATCCGTTTGACCTATGGCAACGCCATCTAGCGGCCCAACCGTAGCGACATCTGGTTTCCCCCTTCAAGCTAGACAAGTTTCGTTCTTTGTAGTTTTATCGTTTGAGATTATTTCGAGAGGTATTTCGGCCCAGTCACGATCAATGGGCCACCCTGTATATTACATAGTTACAATGAACACAAGTCGCAGACTAGTTTCTACCATATCTGTTCTCCTAGAACTCAAGATGCAGACTTTCCCTCTACAACAATTTTCAAGAAAAAAAAGTTAACAAGATGTCCCATTTCAGTAGGACATCCTCTGTTATGCCAGTCCTGCCTGGATATCTGCCCCCCCCCCCCAAATTCTATAAGTCCCTCCAGATCCTTGAGCGCCATGCACTCCACCTCGCCTTCCGTATACGCCTCCCGTCCCCCACGCGGATCCTCTATGATGTCATTCCTTTCCCCATCTGCTCCTATTCCTCAAACATATCCGCATCCTCTACACCTCCCGCCGTCTTGAACTCCCTCACCCTCTGGTTGCTCCTCTCCTCTCCCATCCCCGCCCCCTGCCTCGTCTTCACCGTTGTGTCCCCCCTACCCTCCATCTCTACACCCTCCATCTCCTTTCCCCAGGTGGCTTCCGTCAACTCCCCCTCCCGGATGATGCCCTCTCTCCCTCCATTTATCCCTCCTATCAACTCTGATCCTCACTCCCCTCCTTTCCTCTGTCCTTTCCCTGGGCTGCCTCTTCCCCTCTTCCGTCCTGTTTTCTCCCCACTAAACCTCTCCCTACCTCCCTTCTCTCCCCCCCCCCCCCCCGAGTCCTTTTGTATTCCACTCCTCTGCCTACCCCACTCCCTGTCGCGTCTGCCCAACGCCCCCCACCCCTCTTATGGGTCCTCATCCTCCATCATCTCCTTTCCCGGCTCCCCCCTCCCTTTTTTATTTTTCCCATCATCTGTCCAGTTTCCCCCCCACCTGCTCTCGGCTGTGGTATGTCACATTTGCGGACTTTTTAGTGCAGTGTTCCAGTGACTGTTCAGTGTTGTTCGTCTTTCTCGTGTTACAAACAGAAACAATGCAGTCGCTGGGTGTGAATTTTATGTGTTTTGCTAACAGAAACCAGACTGTCGCGGTGTTTTTTTTTAATTGTCTGTCTATTGTTTTACCTGTCTGTTTTGTATGTATTTTCTTAGCGTCATCATCCCTCTGTTCTTTGTTTTAAGTTCCACGATTTCTTTTCGCCATGTTACTCTTTAAGTCTCCGATTTTATAGCTTGTTTTTATTATTTATTATCTTCATCTTTCTAACAAAGTATGTAGGCTGAAGAGCGGCATACTAAGCTGCTAAGCTGCTGCCAGCCCGCCCCCTTCGGGGGGGGGGGGGGGGGGGGGTGGGAATTGAAATTCAATAAAGGAAAAAAAATTCAGTAGTACAGGGAGTTTCATGGATGTCAATGCAGTCAGAATCCGATAACCTTTATGTAGAAAAAATTATTCGAAACACCAACACGTTTTGAAGAGAACGAATGATTTCGTAATCACAAATACAGTTTCTGTAGCGTATTTCTAATGATTTGTGTTGTACCAAAAATAAATTTATTTGCCAATTACTGTCAAAAGTGACAGGTCTGATTTCGTAGCATAATTAACGTTTTCGGAGATAAAGCGGAAATATGAAAAAATGGATTTTCAAAATACCGTGAAAAAATGTAGTATGACAAAAAAAATTTTGATTGATAGTCGTCGAATGTCATAAGAGTCCCGAAAACTCCCGTAATGAAAGTAAGTTTTGCAGTTACTAAGGAATATCGTTAGGAAATGAATGATATCGAGTGGTTCATCTGACACAGCTGTATCGTCATCTACTACTGAACAAATATCGCAGAAGTATAGCTTTGTTTCACTGTGTACTAGGGATAGCGGTTATCACGGAAAAAACCGGTTTCGATTGTATCTATTTATTGTCTTTCAAGCCAGTTAAACCTGACTGTTAAAACCGGTCAAAATAACTGGTTTCTGATAAACCGATTATCTGTTTTTTATTCCTATTATCTCCTACAACAAATGTCGAAATCGAACGAAGATTGCCAAATTTTGACCCACTCACGTTTCAGGATGCAGAGGATCAAAACGTTAAATTAACTAAGCAAATAAAAGAAAACTTGGTCTGTACACTCTTCGCTGTTTTCTCGAAAAGTGGTAAGTGGTCGAATAACGCAAAAAAAAGGTTGCAATCGGGCATCGTGCCACTGTTTGGACCTTACGAATAGTCAGTGCTAAAGCGTGGACACTGATGTGGAAGAACTCTGTTTTTCGTGACAATTTGTCCGTTTCCAAAGGCTAGAAGCAGATAAGAGGTTATCACGTAGATACTGCCAGTGTATCAGCTACTTTCCGTTTTTACTGTATATTATCATTGAATTGCTGTCAAGTTTTTAATTTATTATTGATACTTATTGTTACCTTCTTCTTTCATTATTTCATTTATTTCATACAAATGGTAGACATATCTTCCGACGTCACTTCGTAAAAATTGTTGCAGACTACGATTGGTGCCACTGTGCGATATAATGGCTGAAAAACTACAACATATAAGTAGATCAGATGAGGGCAAGACTTGCGCACTGCACGTACCCGCATGCATTCAGCCACGACACACGGCAGCAGGGACGTTATTGTGCCAATTCTTCTGCTGTGTGTCTGTTGCTCGTTTCCGACGTCATTTTTATCAAAATAGCATTGACCGCTTTTCCCGTTTCCTACTATAACGGAATATATCAAACCAAATCATATTTTAATAATACACTACTGGCTATTGCTACACCAAGGAGAAATGCGGATGATAAATGGGTATTCATTGGACAAATATATTATACTAGAACTGACATGTAATTACATTTTCACACAATTTGGGTGCATAGATCCTGAGAAATCAGTACCCAGAACAACCACCTCTCTCCGTAATAACGGCCTTGATACGCCTGGGTATTGAGTCAAACAGAGCTTGGATGGCGTGTACAGGTACAGCTGCCCATACAGCTTCAACACGATACCACAGTTCATCAAGAGTAGTGACTGGCGTATTGTGACGAGCCAGTTGCTCGGCTACCATTGACCAGACGTTTTCAATTGGTGAGAGATCTGGAGAATGTACGGGCAGGGTAGCAGTCGAACGTTTTCTGTATCCAGGAAATCCCGTACAGGACCTGCAACATGCGGTCGTGCATTATCCTGCTGAAATGTAGGGTTTCGCATTGATCGAATGAAGGGTAGAGCCACGGGTCGTAACACATCTGAAATGTAACATCCACTGTTCAAAGTGCCGTCAATGCGAACAAGAGGTGACCGAGACGTGTAACCAATGGCACCCCATACCATCACGCCGGGTGATACGCCAGTATGGCGATGACGAATACACGCTTCCAATGTGTATTCACCGCGATGTCGCCAAACATGGATGCGGCCACCATGATGCTGTAAACAGAACCTGGATTCATCCGAAAAAATGACGTTTTGCAATTCGTGCACCCAGGTTCGTCGTTTAGTACACCATCGCAGGCGCTCCTGTCTGTGATGCAGCGTCAAGGGTAACCGCAGCCACGGTCTCCGATATGATAGACCATACTGCTGCAGACGTCGTCGATCTGTTCGTGCAGATGGTTGTTGTGTAGCAAACGTCCCCATCTGTTGACTCAGGGATCTAGACGTGGCTACAAGATCCGTTACAGCCATGCGGATAAGATGCCTGTCATCTCGACTGCTAGTGATACGAGGCCGTTGGGATCCAGCACGGCGTTCCGTATTACCCTCCTGAACCCACCGATTCCACATTCTGCTAACAGTGATTCGATCTCGACCAACGCGAGCAGCAGTGTCGCGATACGACAAACCGCAATCGGGAAAGGCTACAATCCGACCTTTATCAAAGTCGGAAACGTGATGGTACGCATTTCTCCTACTTACACGAGGCATTACAACAACGTTTCACCAAGCAACGTCGGTCAACTGCTGTTTGTGTATGAGAAATCGGTTGGAAACTTTCCAGACGTCAACAAGTTGTAGGTGTCGCCACCGGCGGCAAACTTGTGTGAATGCTCTGAAAAGCTAATCAGTTGCATATCACAGCATCTTCTTCCTGTCGGTTAAATTTCTCGTCTGTAGCACGTTATCTTCGTGGTGTAGCAATTTTAATGGTCAGTAGTGTAAAAACTACTCCTTTTTTATAAAAAAGTTTTATTCAAAAACGAAAAATTTTAGCACAGCTGCCGTCGTTAATTGCTATCTCGATATTTTTACTCTGTTATTAGTGAAAAATGAAAAGAATGCATCTGTTATAACCGAGATCAAACAAATATTGAAAAATTTCGTCATTTTAGAACTGAGATACCAGTATCGGTTTTAACGGACTGTTTTTTTGCCCACCCTTGCTATGTACCAGGTTTAGATGGCAAATGTATAGACCTTGTAATAAATAAAATCCCCTTACCAGGTATTTGCACACCACTTCGGCAACCGCGAATCGTGTCGGCTGCCATTCGCTTTGCTTAGCCGTACAGCCGACGCGACGTTACACGACCACGGGGGCGCGTCATCATGCGACCATCGATCCCGTCTGGCGGAGCGGCTGCCGTGCCTGGTACCCGATAGTGTCGGTCGATGAGTCGCTCCGGCTCGACCTTCTCCAGGCCCGGCGTTTGCGTCCGTCGCTGCGGCTGGCTGGACTCTGGCCGCGTATAGCGGCGTTTCGGCGCAAAAGAAACTTCAGGCGTCCGTTCTGCGGGACCCCTTGGCCCGTCAGCTCATTAGCAACGGCCCGAGCCCGCTTCTAATGAAAGACAAATAGCAGGGATCAGCTCTGCTACTTTCACCTGCCACCATCTTCTCCCCCCCCCCCTCTCCCCCCTGTCTCTCACTCTGTCTCCGCCATTCCCCTTCTCTCCTATTCCTTCTCCTCCTCTTTCCCTTACGAGGCACAAAAGTAAACAATACAGCCGACCACGGCGATACACGCACTCAGCACGGCACGGCGGTGCTTTAATTACGAGATTGCCGTACGGAAACATTACGTAGTAATAATTTAAACTCGCTGAGCACGCTTCCCACTTGTTTGTCTAAGGGACGCGCCGAGCATGCGCTGCCAACTTGGTTCGTCGACAATTTTCTTGTACTCATTACCACACTCGGTCTATGTACGTAACATACTCGTGTGCACGCCTCCGAATTTGTATTTCTGTGTGGGTGAGCGAGAGAGAGAGAGAGAGAGAGAGAGAGAGAGAGAGGCGAATAGCGCATACGTAACTACTCGCTCACTCGCGTTTGGGCCGTGTTTGTTTAGCCGTAATTGCTCCCGGAATGAGTGATAAGCCTTATCTTTCTTGCGGAATTATTTACATCGGTGCGGTCTGCGGACACGTATTTTGTATCGTACAGGTCAAGCGCGATTTGCCGGTGTCAGATAACGCCGATAGTTAACTAATGCGATGAGCTGTTGTCCCGTCCACATCAACAGTAGCGTACTCATGCTGACGAATTTAATACTGGATCTCTCTTATCTGTGTGCTTCCCCCCCACGCACTTGCTGTCATTTCGATCACGCCCGTGCGTAATAACCCATATTTGTACAGCGTGAGAATAAAACTTTTAAAGAAGACTAAAAACAGAGATGATGCATATGCAGTGGATCCGATGTTACTGCTGATCGCGGTTCTCATTTGCTGCGCAATTTCGCGCCAGTAGGCGTATCAGGAATTTCAAATCTGTTTCATTTTCTCAATGTAAAAAAGTTGATTTCAACACTGCAGAGCTTTACTAGGCATGACTGTATCGCAAGTGGAATGCCATTACCTTCTCCGACAGGTGGAAACTGTTTTTTAACACTGAGTCCTAACCACTCAGCCACGTGCCATTTCTGACATTAAACTCATTATTGTCAAAACCAAAAGACGCCATAAAGCGACAGATGAAAGTCGCAATACTGACTACGAAATGAACCTCGACCCCCGTACGTTTCTAGTCTGCAGAGCCACACATTCTTAACCTATTTACTGCCGCGCGTGGTAGCCGAGCGGTCTGAGGTGCCATGTCACGGTCTGCGCGGCTTCCCCCGTCGGAGGTTCGAGTCCTCTCTCGGGCATGAGTGTGTGTGTCGTCCTTAGCGTAAGTTAGTTTGTTAGATTAAGTAGTATGTTAGCTTAGGGACCAATGACCTCAGCCGTTTGGTCCCATAAGACCTCACCACAAATTTCCGACTTTCTTAACGTATTTACTCAAAATCTCAGCATCTCCGTATAACGATATGTTATGCAGTACCACTCTTATCAGCAAGAATTAGTTACTACTCAAACTCATTGCCCTGGCTGATAACTCGCAGTTTATTGGAAGCCCGCAAAACAATATTCAGGCTGTTGTGAACATCTGTTAAATTTAGGTCCTGTCATTTCGCTCCTCCGTGAGTTGCTTTTGTGGAATAAACATGTTAGTTATATCAGCTCTCGTGTCACATACCTCGGTTTACAGGCATTCTTCAGGTAGATGGTTCAAATGGCTCTGAGCACTATGCGACTTAACTTCTGAGGTCATCAGTCGCCTAGAACTTAGAACTAATTAAACCTAACTAACCTAAGGACATCACACACATCCATGACCGAGGCAGGATTCGAACCTGCGACCGCAGCGGTCGCTCGACTCCAGACTGTAGCGCCTAGAACCGCACGGCCACTCCGGCCGGCTTCAGGCAGATGCCCTTTAAACAGGCCACAGTGTGATTCAGAGATGATGTTCCAAACTTTCGAGGGACGATCGAAAAGGGTAAATGTATCGATCTGAGGTAAGGGACTCTTGTTTGGAAACGACCAAGCCGAAGTTATAAGCTAAAATCTTTCTGACACCTCTGACAGTCGACCTCTTCTATTGCAGGCTCTTTGCGTTTCATATTTTGACAGGAATTACAATGGTGCAAAACATGTAAAAAATTTTCAAGCAAACATGGGTTCCAAAACATATACCTTAAGAGCTGTGATGAGTTGTTCAGGATAAGAGATGTGTTTCACTGTAGCACGAATAGAACCCTTGCGTCAACACGCTGTATTAGGTATTAACGATAGAAATTGTGTGTATTGCTTGAGGGAGCGTAACACAGGACTAACAAATTACCCAGACTGTAGCAGTTGCAGCATGTGATACCATGGTGCATGCAGACATTTTGATGTTCTATTTGTACCTGTCTTTTGAGGAATTTTATTGATATATTGTATTACGCGTGGAAATATTTTGTGTTTAGAGTCATTCACTCCTGGTAGATTTGTAATAGCCATAGCTCGTTGCGTAACGTATTCTGATTTCATTTGTTTTTTACATGGGTAGGGCTAGTCGAGTGCCGTGTAGAGAAGCATTGAAAGTGACTAGAGGAGAGTATTCAGTAAATCCAGAGGAACGCATGTCGGAACTTTTTGAGGGAGGGGTGTCAGAAGCAGCTGCATTGCCTGAAACCCATGAAAGCATACCGACTATTCAAAAGAGCGAAATTAGCGAGATTTGACATAAGGAATCGATAATAGCATAGAGGAGGTCCAAGTCGGCGAATTTTTCATTGAGGGCAAAGCAGATAACAGAAGTGAAGCAGATGGGAAACGATCACGGGAGAGACTTAGAAAATTGAAGGAAGACAGGAAACGAGCACAAGCAGACATGGGAGAAGGTGAAGCAGATAGAAAAATTTGGTCAGGTGGGCGTAGCACTCGCACATTGAGGTTTCCGTTCGAAAACAATTATCTATACAGACATCTCACCCATTACGGGAATCAAGAATCTCAACGATTTTTGTCTGTTGTCGACGTTGATAGTGCCAAGGTGTCGGCCCCACACGTACCAAGACTCCAGAGAATGTTTTAATTTCAAGTTTGAATTCGGATAATAAATGACAAAAGAAATATTTTATCGTATGATACACAGGGTGACAATTATTGAACTATATGAAAGAAAACTCAAATTAGTTACAAACTAAGGCGTGCACACACTTTATTCAACATGTAAACGTCACTGCAGATATTCTGATTTAGGTTAGACATGTTCGATATGCCTCCCATCATTCCCGATGATGTGCGCAGACGACTAGCGCAATTCTGCATGACCCGCTGTAGTGTCTGAAGATAGATGCTGTCGATGACCTGAACATCTGGTTTCAACTCAGCAATGGTTTTGAGGATATTTCCGTACACCTTGTCTTTAATGTAGCCCCACCAAAAGGAGTCGCATGTGTTCAGATCCGGATAATATGGCTGCCAATCGAGGCCCATGCCAGTGGCCTCTGGGTACCCCAAAGCCAGAATACGGTCCCCAAAGTGCTCCTCCAGGACAACAAACACTCTCCTGCTTCGATGAACCACATCCTGTCGAAATCAGGGTCACTTTGGATAATGGGGATGAAAACATCTTCCAAAATCTTCACATGCCGTTCGGTAGCCACCGTGCTCTCAAGGAATATCGCACCAATTATTCCGTGAATGGACACACAGTCACCCGTTGAGGTTGACGAGACTTCTCGATCGCGAAATGCGGATTTCCAGTCCGTGAAATGCTCCACTTTTGCTTATTGACGAACCCATTCAAACGAAAGCGGGCTCTTCGTCGCTAAACCAAACCATGCACGCGCATCCTAATTGCCATTATGTCCCGCGGCCAAACGTGTTGTTTGAAGGTCTTAAAGAAAACAGTTCAGAAGTTATGACGATTTTATTTCGTATACTTCAGCAATTGTTACTCAGTAATTACAAATTAACAATCTTCCGATTTTTTCTTTACTTCTACTGTTAAACCATGAAGATAGTGTCATTGTAAGGGAAACGTGTCCATTATCGTGGCCTGATTCCGTCAACGGACACTACTTTGACGATAAATTCTTATTTTACACAGATGAGGGAGAATAAACGGGTATCGTATTCTGCGTGGTCATAGGACCCACTGCAGAAGTTATTGTCAGATTTTCAGTCTACAGATAGCTGTAAAGGATGTCCTGTGGTATTTGCTGAGTTGATTTTAGGATCTGTTGGATGCCACATTTTCCCAGTGGAGCACTGAGCCATTTCGACCATGTTTTGTTAGACACTGTGTCGTCCTCTTCGTCATTTGTTTTTGTGTGCTCACCATCCTGCGCAGCTAGAACACGTTGTTAATTTGAATTTACTATACCTTCTCGGAACTTGTTGGTTAGCACAAGTCTCACGTTGATTACTATATGGTCAGCCCTACAGTTGAGCACCAATAATAATTTGCTAACCTTAAAACGATTGGGGGCAACGAAATTCAAAGGTTTTTCGAGTAAGGGGATTTTAAAGTCAGTAGGAGGCCAGGATGCACAGGGGTGGACAGGGGCACCACCATGGATCTGTCTGCTCGGCGTACAGTCCATCAAGTTGCAGGTACCAACAGGCATTGAGGTCAGCAAAGCCGTTGCCGTAGCTAGAAGAGTTTTCAGTGCAAATGCGCACACTGGGCATTTGCCCAAAAAAATATAATAAATTTTTGTAAATGCATCCAAGAATATATTTAATTTCGTTTTGATTCAGGTAACCACAAGGAATGTAAATGATATTTCACACACGAACTTTTCTACACAAAAATGTGGCAGTAGCGAGTATTTGATAATGTAACTTACCAGTCACTAAGTCATAATCACTAGATTCATTTAGGGTAAGTCTCTCAGTTTATGTCTTTTAACAATCAAATTAACAGGCCAGACTTTTGCTAATTTAAAAGACAACTAACTGTTGTTATGGCCAAAATATGTCGATGTGGAGAAATATTATTTTTTAATCCTGCTGAAGAAATGTAGATCCTTAATCGAGTTCTTATGAATATTTTTCGTGTTCTGAACACAATTTTCTCTTAAGTAATCTATAAACATTGTTTAATTGCACACCTGTCAAGATAATGTTCATTGTAGCATGGCAGCACTGTAAACCAGGCAAAAAAGTATTTTTGTAAACATTCATATCGACAAAGATTCCTACCACTGCTTTTTTTTTCTTTTGCTAACACAAGTAATCTACACTGAAGCCCCCAAGAAACTGGTACAGGGATGCTTATTCAAATACAGAGATACGTAAATAGGCAGAATACGGTGCTGCGCTCCGCAACAACTATATAAGACAACAAGTGTCTGGAACAGATCGGTGACTGCTGCTACAATGGCAGGTTATCAAGATATAAGTGATTCTGAACGTGGTATTATAGTCGGCTCACGAGCGATGGGACACAGCATCTCCGAGGTAGCGATGAAGCGGGGATTTTCCCGGGCGACCATTTGACGAGTGTGCCGTGGATATCAGGAATCCGGTAAAACATCAAATCTCCGACATCGCTGCAGCCGGAAAAAAGTTCCTGCAAGAAACGGATCAGCGACGACTGAAGGGAATGGTTAAACGTGAGAATAGTGCAACCCTTCCGCAGATTGCTGCAGATTTCAGTGCTGGGCTATCAACAAGTTCAGTGTGCGAACCATTCAGCGAAATATAGTCGATATGGGCTTTCAGATCCGAAGGCCCGCTAGTGTACCCTTGATGACTGCACGACACAAAGCCTTACGCCTGACTGGAAACTTTGCCTGGTCGAACGAGTCTCGTTTCAAATTGTATCAAGCGAATGGACGTGTACGGGTATGGAGACAACCTCATGAATCCATGGAGCCTGCATGTCATCAGCGGACTGTTCAATTTGGTGTAGGCGCTGTAATGGTGTGGGGCGTGTGCAGTTGGAGTGACATCGGACCCCTGATACGTCTAGATACGACTCTGACATGTGACACGTACGTAAGCATCCTGTCTGATCACCTGCATCCATTCATGTCCATTGTGCATTCCGACGGACTTCGACAATTCCAGCAGGACAATGCGAAACCCTACACGACCAGAATTGCTATATAATGGCTCCAGGAGTTTAAACACTTCCGCTGACCACTAAACACCCCAGACATGAAAATTATTGAGCGTATCTGGCATGCGTTGCAACGTGCTTTTCAGAAGAGATCTTCACCCCCTCGTTCTCTTACGGACTTATGGACAGCCCTGCAGGATTCATGGTGTAAATTTCCTCCAGAACTACTTGAGACATAAATCGAGTCATTACCACGTCGTGCTGCGTCACTTCTGCGTGCTTGGGAGGGCCCTACACGATATTAGGCAGGCACGCAAGTTTCTTTGGCTCTTCAGTGTATGCATGAATTTGAGGTACTATATTCATTCTCATATTACGACTTTAATTAAGAATCAGTGTATCATTATTCTTTGGATCTTCAGTGTATGCATGAATTTGAGGTACTATATTCATTCTCATGTTATGATTTTAATTAAGAATCAGTGTATCATTCTTATACTTTGCCATTTCTTTCATGGGAGACATGCTAGGAATCGTTTTCTGGTTTCAGTGATCATTTGAGTTAACTGATCCAAGATGCCAAAAGCATGTCGCAGAGCACTACAGAGGTGAAGTGGCGTTATTGTCACATACCGCTATGCGATATTAATTCATTTTCAGCAGCTTTTTTGCAGTTATTTTTTGGTGAAGATACTGGAGCGCTGTGTTTGGAAGGGCATTCTTGCGTTCTCTATGCTGCGGCGGTGTGACGCCAAAAACATCTCTAACGGACCTTTTGTTGACAGAACGCAGTCTGTGTCTCATTAGGTGAAGATGGCCCCTTCCGGCAGTACGGACAGTTTCGCAGAAGTAGGGAAGCGACCCGGCCCGCGACTACTGAATTCCAGACAAGCGGAAGCACCCCCCCCCCCCACACCCCCCCCCCCCCGCCAGTCTCCCATTTTTTTTTTTGCCTTTCTCTGTGCACTTCATAGAGCAAGACATGTAAGCACCGTCCGTCCTGTATGGGAGAACCAGTTGCGATCGCCCAAAAAGTTTGGTTCAGACAGTAGTACCGTGTCACTCTGGGCATTGTTCTTGGCATGTAAGGCTGACCCATCATGAAGACACCTCTTGGCCCAGTATGAACGTCTTGTTTAAAAATGTGGGTCCTGTATGCAAAAACGAAGGAGGTTACATGTTATTTCCGCTTATATGTAATGAATTTAGCCAAAATCCCACCCTATCACGTTGATAACAGCACGGAGTCGTCCCCGCTATGTAGAGCTCTTCGAAAGTAGAGAGCTGATGGCTGTGAATTTAGATTCTGGACATTCTGCTCTGGGCTGTCATAGAGAGGGGGCAATCGCCAACCTCTGTCTGATGCTAATATGAGCATACCAGTTATTTAGAGTACGGTAATGTAAGTTCGCAATTGCAGCTGCGTGATCGATACTCTGTTAATCTCATTACTTGCTTATTTTGCCAAACAACTTATATTGTTTAATTTGGTTATAATTTGTGGCTTCTTGTTGTAATTTTTTAATTACTAAAACTGTCTAATTGCAATTAAATAACGAACGCAATTTAGCTGTGATCTACACACTTAAAAGGTTTTAAATTATTTTTAAAAATGTTTATGTTTAAACATATATTTGTGACCTTTTCTCTCCGTCCTGATAATCTTAGGAAATAATTTTACATATTTTCCTGTGTAAGCAATAAGCAGTCCACTTGATCATCTTGCAGCACTATAAATTGGTCTGTTGAAGCAGGGGCTAGAACCTTCAAAATGAACGTGGAATTATTTCACTTACGTTGTTCCAAAGCCATACTAATTCCCATTTCGCCAGATATTTATGACCCTTAAAAAATAGAACTGTTTCATTCAAAAAGCCATTTGTTACTAGTATATCGTGGTGGATAAGGAAGTTCCACATGTTAACCACATGGAAAAATAATCTCTTGTTTGCATGCTATCGTTTTCTGAAAGCTAACTTTGACTTCTCTAACCATTTAAGAGATGCAATGGACATTATGAATATTTCATTATCACTGTATCGTTAGCACTCACGAACACAAGTGAACATGCTACGTACAACACATTTCCTCGAGAGCAGAGGTAGGTATAAATCCCCTCCCACGCTTAAGTTAAAATTCAGTATCTTAGCTTCATTTCATTTGCTTCATATGCAGCAATGTATGACCTAACATGTGCCAGACGTGAACTCATGGCGACTCCTACTTTTCATTGCAAACTATGCGAATTTGATATAGTGCGTTACTCAGTTGCGAAATATCAA
Source organism: Schistocerca piceifrons (assembly GCF_021461385.2). NCBI lineage: Eukaryota > Metazoa > Arthropoda > Insecta > Orthoptera > Acrididae > Schistocerca > Schistocerca piceifrons. Next base: position 81,341,886 of record NC_060138.1, read on the forward strand.
AACAATATGACCATTAAAGAAATGATAGGGAGTCCATAGTGAAAATACGAACTGTGTTATAAGAATCTTTCTATTTATAACGAATTGTCTCTTTAAAATAGTATGAGAAATACTACAGATCAGTTGGAGAGTGTACAACATTCTACTCATAGTGATACTAATACACCATGGCCGGCCATGGTGGCCGAGCGGTTCTAGGCGCTTCAGTCCGGAACCGCGCGACTGCTACGGTCGCAGGTTCGAATCCTGCCTCGGGCATGGACGTGTGTGATGTCCTTAGGTTAGTTAGGTTTAAGTAGTTCTAAGTTCTAGGGGACTGATGACCTCAGATGTTAAGTCCCATAGTGCTCAGAGCCATTTGGCCAATACACCTTGTCTAGGCAAACTAACCAGTAACCTGTCATTTTTAATGAGAACGCTGTCATTTTAACTGACAAATACCTCTTCATTGTTGTGTCATGTGAAGACAATGTTATCAGCGATGCATTTAGCGTGATAACGTCAGTTATTCACTACCAGAAGGCTGCGTCTTGGCAACATGTTTCACCCACTCATATTTCTCGTCATGTAACAGAACGAACATGCCCCATATTCTACAGTCAAAGTCAGAATAATGAGAGTGCAGAGTTATGACACAACACTGATTGCTTGAGAAGGAAGTCTGCAAGTGCAAGGGAATGATAAGCGGTATGTCTAGTTACGTGTTTCAAGTAAGAGAGACGTACAACAGAAAATTGCTTAATATTGTGAGTGGACGTCTCAGAGTGAACAGAAGAAATACTGAACGTGTGGCCCATCTCTGAGAAGCACAATTTACTGGTTACTTATAATCCGTCTTACTGCATAAAATGTTTATTCGCATGACCGTTTTCGGTTCCTCTAGAACCATCTTCAGATCCAATTTTGGTTACAGGAGTAACCCGTCCACTCATAGCAACTGTGTGTGGACGGGTTACTCCCGTAACCAAAATTGCAGATCCGAAGATGGTTCTAGAGGAACCGAAACCGGTCACGTGAATAAACATTTTATGCAGTCAAGATGGATTATAAGTAACATTGTAAAAACACTGATTGCAGTTATCCCATCAGACATTATGTCTGTTTTTGCACAATTTACTGGTATGCATGCGACAGCGTCCGCTGCCTTTTGTATTCCAAAACGCCGCGCATAAAAACAGGGGTTTCCGGTGGTCATACCTTGGGCTCTATTGGTGACAAAAAGGTAGGGGCAGGTGTTCTGGATAGCCCTTGCGCCAGAGACCATTTGTATACACAACAGAAGAGTCATCTTAGTGTCACTATCCTACAATACAGCATCAAATTATGAATATTACCCACTTATTCCTACTTAGGCAAATGGAACAAATAGTTTGATTCTTTTCTCATTTGATACACTCTACGGTCGGCATGAACGGGGGCACCATCAGTAGTTTTCTTAGTATATGTTCACCATCACCAGCGGAACTGAACACAGCCGAGGTACCAAGACGGCTACACACACCAAGTGGCTGAAATTTTTATGATGCATTCCCAAGATCCCGATCTCGAACAAGCTTGAAAAATTTCTTGATGTCTGTATCCCGGTCGAAGATACAGAGGTTCAAATTTACCCTACTTCTACTCGTAAAATCCGGTATGAGGCAAAATCTAAATATATAACCGCAGTTCATTGCTCGAATTTCAACGGTATGTTCTCTAGGTAGTTTTTGAGAAGAAGCATCACCCCGTTTTCAAAAATCTTTATCCGTTATCGAGATACACGCCAAAAACATGTTTTTTGGGTACGAAAACCCATCCGCGGATTCCGAGTCGGCTACGAACAGCAAATGGCTGTAATTTTTACGATGTATTTCTAAGTTCCTGATTTTGAACAGCCGTGAAAATTTTCTTCATATCTTTATCCGTTTCTGAGAAACAGAAGTTCGAATTTATCCCACTTGCACATGTAAAATACGCAAGTACAATACGGAATGGGGCGAAAATGAAGTTTATAAAGTGATTTAGGACAGAGAAATGTGCTGTAAGGTGTCTCCGTTATCATCAGAATCATTCTGGGAACTCCATGTTTTAGTACTGAAGCACATGTAAAATTTGTTTGCACGTAATATCCGGTCTGAGATGTAAAATTGGTGTTTACGTTACTTAAATTTCCCATAAGTGAATTATATAAATTTTACTGACCATTACATTTGCTTCGATCATGTTCCATGTCCTGCTGCAGCAGGAAAATGAAGGGAACCAGCCGATAAATGCTCCTATCACAGCACAAAAAGTGCGAATATGTTCCTATTTGTTTAAAAGACTCTGACAGAAATGGCAGCACCAGCTGTTTCATTCTACCTTCCTCAGCACCTTTGATAATTTTCCCAAAAATTTTGTCATACAAACATGTTCGCGCCTTTATATGCTGAGAGAGAAGAAGAGTGTGTCAGAGGTAAGAAGATGGAAAAGTTGTAAATACTGGAAGGCAAACAGTGGTTGTGAAGGAGACAATGGTAGCAGGGCAGAAAGACAGGGACGCAGTGGCAGTGGAACATAGTAACAGAACAGTGCCATGAAAAGAGTGAAGGAGACAGAGCCAGGGTGGGAGGAATAAAGAGAAAGTGAAAGTGGAAGTGGTTGAGAGTCAGTGATAACGAGAGACATAGTTCGTGACAATGACAACAAGGATGAGAGGGAAAGTGACACCGAGAAGAGACAGCAGCTGCAAGAAGGAAGGAATGAAATATTGGAAGTAAGCAGTGCAAGAGGGAGACAGTGGCAGTCAGAGGAGGCTGTAGTTGTAGATCAGAACGAAGGGGACCGTGGCTTTGACACAGGAGACAATTACAGAGAGACATAGAGTTGGGCTGAATGAGTGAGTGAGAAACGGTAACTGTGAATGGATGTGTATGAGCGACTTACATTGATGGACTAATGGGTGTAAGAAAGTTGCAGTTAGGAGAGATTGTGGAAGTTTGAGGTGAGCTCCATGTTAAAAAAAAAAAAAGGGAATATGTTCGGATGCCAAAAGTCTTAGGAAAATTTTTAAGGTGCTGAGGAAGGCAGAATGAGGCGTCTGGTATTCCACTTTTCAGTCAGAATCTTTTAAATAAACAGGAACAAAAAAATGGTTCAAATGGCTCTGAGCACTATGGGACTCAACTGCTGTGGTCATAAGTCCCCTAGAACTTAGAACTACTTAAACCTAACTAACCTAAGGACAGCACACAACACCCAGCCATCACGAGGCAGAGAAAATCCCTGACCCCGCCGGGAATCGAACCCGGGAACCCGGGCGTGGGAAGCGAGAACGCTACCGCACGACCACGAGATGCGGGCTAAACAGGAACATATTCGAATTTTTTGTGCTACGATAGGACCAGTTTTCCGCACGTTTCTCACATACCGCAGATAAAGCAGCACCAACTTTTTCAATACACACCACATTTTCGTTCCCTAGACATTTTACAACCACAGAGAAGCATGTGATCAGTCACCCGTAGCTGTCATACAACGTGAAAGCGACCTACTTTCTAGCGTTAGCAATTTATTTCGCATATGCGAGTGGAGTTGTTTATAAAACTGGAATTTACGAGCCCTCGTTTGCATTGCAAAATATGCTGCACTCATAGAAAAGCTTTTAATTATTTGTGATCTGTGGCGTAGGTTTCTCTCATTTCTCGACTCTCTTCCATGTACATTTGTATTTGAGCGACAAACTAAATGTGCCTTGTGACGCATATAAATGGTCACATTCGAGCAACTGTTGTACAAGGATACTCTGCCATGGGTCGTTTACGGTGTTCCGTTTTTAACTTTAATATCTGTGGTAGCAGAAGTCAACAGAAGTGGAAATGCAGCTGAGTTCAGTTGATTGTTACGGCCGAAAATGATTTACAGCTATTGATATGCTACGGTGTTCAGTAGGTACAGGAATAGAAATTACATAAACAACCCCAGAACATTTACAATGAATGAAGAAGTAACTAAACTGTTCATCTTACTACACTCTCAGAAAGGCACTGCCACCATCAGTGCAATAGATATTTGAAGCGGACTCAAATATAGTTAGTGTGTCTACACGTGGGATTACAGGTACCTTCCCCCTTTCAGATACTCGCGTCTGACGGATTGTTATGAATAGCGTGAAAGTCTGTGTTTACATACTTTCCAAGCTACTGGTAATAGGAGCTGTGACAACATAGCTGTTACCGGTGTCCGCGCAAGTAAATAAAATTTTTTTTTTCTTGCTGATTCAGTGGCTGTTCTGAAGAAGATGATGATGATATTTGGTTTTGGGGCGCTCAACTGCGCGGTCATCAGAGCCCGTACAAAGCCCCTATTTTTACACAGCCCAATTTTCTTGTATAGTCCAATATAGCCACCGCCGCGAATGATGATGATGATTCTTAAATGATGAGGACACACAAACACCCAGCCCCCGGGCAGAGATAATCCCCAACCCGGTCGGGAATCGAACCCGAGACCCCGTGATCCAGAGGCAGCAACTCTAGCCACTAGACCACGAGCTGCGGACGAGTGGTTGTTTTGCTCTTAGTATAAAACTGTGTGTGCTAAGCGAACCTTTCGTTATGAGTAAACAGAGATAGGAACTTTGGCAAAGACCGTTTTAAATGTGCTAAATCTATCCTCAGTTTTAACGCGTATCTGTACGAGATACATTTTTGTGACTGAAACGCCGCCGTTATATGACGCTTTTTTCTAAATGCCTAATTGCCGAAATAAAGGCCTTTTGATGCGTTTTTTTATTGTTATTATTATTATTCATCGTTTATTATGGAAAAGAACAATGAGAGTTGCCGTAAAAAGAGATTTACTCTTACTGTTACTGGGTCGCCATCTGACTGCTACATTGAACTGCCACATGAATATACTTACTCTGTTTTATTATACTCTATTAGCTGCTGATGGGCTTTCATAATAAGTGGCTGTATTTATTACCAAAGCTGACGTTATTCTTTAATAGCAAAGCTGACGTTATTCTATAATTAATTTGACAGAAATTACGTAATTCATAGTTAAACTTTTTCTTGACAACAATAAAATTTTGCAAAGTTTTATGTTGATGGTTTTTTGGGATGGATTATAATTAGAAATACAATATTTCTGGCAAAAGTTAATTATATTCTGAATGAAATGAATTTACAAACGTTCAAATGGGACTTACTTTCTACAATAATCTTACAACTAGCAATGCGCAAACATAACTTCAGTAGTCTTGAGTTTCTCAAAAAATTAATTCAATAATATTAGTTCTTCTTATTATAATAGTTAGCTGATGTCTCTGTACATCCGTTTATAATCTCTTGTAAATCATAGCTAGTGGCTGGCAGGCACACCGCTCCTCTTAACGTCTCGCTTCAGACCTGCTACCGACTCGCTTCACTTCTCGCTTACTACTGACTTCCTACGAACGCTGAAGTGCGGTCTCTCGTGCCAACAATGCTTTCTGGTGCAGACAATCCCTGCTACCATTGCAAAATGTATCAGTGCGCGGTCTTTCCCGCTCTTTTCTTAAAAGGTATCAGTGCGCGGTTTCTCCCGCCCTTTTTAAAATTATATCAACAATACTTTGGTGCAGATGTTCCCTGCTACCACAATTATTTCCAGCATGACGAATATTAATTATTCCTACTTAATCCTATTAATAAAATATAAACATCTTTCATAAATTGTGATTTGACAATAGACAATAGAAATATACACATCTTACATTGGTAATGTTGAATATTGTAAATCAAGAAAAAAGTTTGTTATTAGTGCATCAAGTGATGCTTTGCTAATCGATGAAAGTTGTAAATTATTCAGTTGCCCGGTGGCAAAGAAGTGTGTCAAACTTCCTGGCAGATTAAAACTGTGTGCCGGACCGAGACTCGGTCCGGCACACAGTTTTAATCTGCCAGGAAGTTTCATATCAGCGCATACTCCGCTGCAGAGTGAAAATCTCATTCTGGAAGTGTGTCAAAGTTAAATAAATCTTTTACTAATATATGTAATAAAGTGAAGTACTATTTCATATGTTCTACTCTGATGAGCCCTCTCCCAGAGTAATCAAAGAGCCCATAGTTGTTGCCAGTCGAAAGTAGTTACCCCTAGTCACAGCAGCTAGCGTTCTGTTTAAAACTCAAAAGTTACTTTAAAAATACACTGTTCAGTCACGTTAATGTGACCACCTGTCAAAAGCCTGAATAACCACCTATTGCAGTGCGAACAGTTGCGAGACATGAGCCGGCTGCGGTGGCCGTGCGGTTCTAGGCGCTTCAGTCCGGAACCGCGGGACTGCTACGGTCGCAGGTTCGAATCCTGCCTCGGGCATGGATGTGTGTGATGTCCTTAGGTTAGTTAGGTTTAAGTAGTTCTAAGTTCTAGGCGACTGATGACCTCAGAAGTTAAGTCCCATAGTGCTCAGAGCCATTTTGCGAGACATGCAGGAATACTGTTAATGAGGTTCTGGAATTTACTAAAATTACCAACAGGGATGTGGAGCCATGTCAGCTCCAATTCCGTGACCAGCTGCGCTAAGGTTCACGGTTGAGAATCTATGATGAGTAGAGCCCGATTGTGGTGTGCGTACTGTAAGACCTTCGGTACACACACCATCAGATTATTTGACTTGTTGCTCTAACGAAGTAGGCGAGTGTCAGCAATATGTCTCGTGGTCTTATCGTGGTGTGTTTATCTTCTGCCTTTGGGTCAGACGATAGGAATGCCACTTGCGCGCTTGGAGCAGCAGATTGACGGTGACCAACTTTAAACAGAACTTGATTAATTTTCACACACATTTATTAAAATAATAACAATCATAAATCTTACTTAACTTGATTTTGGATGCTATTTACAATTGACAGTCTGAAGTTCCTTTGGTCTTGGTACATTAGTCTTATTCTCACATATCTCTGATACTTGACAAAGTGTCTATACATTTCTCGTCATGGCTATGTACAGGAATATGATAATCTTATTAGGCGCAGACTGAAACTTGACTACAGACTAATGCAGACTGACTAATCGGAGGTCTGTACACTCGTTAAAATACCTCGCGCGTTCAGGTATCACTGCGCGAGTGTGATCCGCGTGGAGAAAAGGTTCTACGTCAGCAGCAATCTCATTGGCTGCATTACATATTAATACGCGGATCGGCGGAAGCAGAATTTGGTCCGTCTTTATGGCAGCGCCATCTCGTAGTGCGGAGACGGACGAGCGCTGCCCCTGCGATGTTGTGCTTAGCGGGGCGCGCTCTAGTGGGATAGTTGTGTACGCGCTGACTACGCGGAACTATGTACACAACACCGATCGAGGACGTTCCACAGATTCTCGATCGGGTTTTAATCTGTAGAGGTTGGTATCCAGGGAAGTATGGTAAACTCATTCTGGTGCTCTTCGAACCACACACTGCGAGCTCTGTGACACGTTGTATTGTCCTGCTGGTGTCTGCCACTGTGCTGCGGAAAAACACACTGGACGTAGAGGTGGACATGGTCTCCAGGGCGAGATGCCTTCCAGAATGACGAGATCACCCACGGAATGCCACGGAAACACTCCCCAGGACGTAACAGTCCCTACTCTGGCCTGGGGCCTTTCGACGACTGTTGCAGTGTGTTTGCTTTCAAACGTTTCACGCCGTGCATGCCAAAGGCCAACTGTCCGATGGAAAGGCCACCTGTCGTCACTCAGTGGAGGTCCTGTTGTAACACTGGCCATTAGATTAGAGTCTTCGTCGCCGATGAACATCAGTCAGCATGAGTGACCAAACACCTGCTGCGGAGACCCATAAGCAGCCGCGTGAATTGAGCGGTCGCTGAACAGACACTGTCGGTAGCCCCTCAAAGGTTGCAAGTCTGTTCAGCCGGCAACTTATCCGCAGCCGTCGTTCACCCCTGACATCTATGGTGCGTCGTGCACCACAGTCGCCTCAGCGCCGGTTTTCGATACCGCCATTTTGTCATGCACGATGTACGTTAACGACAGCGGTAACCGAATAGTTTACAAACTCTGTCGTTTTAGAAATGCCTCCAGCCTTGGCCCGAAACACAATGATCTGGCGCTTGTGGACCTCAAATAAAGTGTTTCGTTTCTGCAGTACAACGAGTGTATTGTTTTCCGCGTCTCCTCGACACACTTTATGTACTCTTCACTGCCAGTGTTGCCATCTGCCATCTGTGAGTGGTTATTGTAGGTTGACGTGGAGCACAGCCGGAGGTCACGTTAATGTGACTGGACCACGTATTGCGCAACACGATGTTATAAGTATCTTGACTGGTGGCTCTGAATGGTGCAAGCTAGCAATTAAATGGGCATAATGTAAGATTTTTCTGTAGTGCCTATCACTGCCTACTTTAGCTATTTATAATGCCTCTTTGGCTGCTATTTTACTGGTGCAAGTTTCTGAAAGTATTTGTATGGGGTGTAGCCATGTGTGGAAGTGGAACATGGACGATAAATAGTTTGGACAAGAAGAGAATAGAAGCTTTTGAAATGTGGTGCTACAGAAGAATGCTGAAAATTGGGTGGGTAAATCACATAACTAATGAGGAGGTATTGAACAGAATTTGGGAGAAAAGGAGTTTGTGGCACAACTTGACAAGAAGGAGGGACCGGTTGGTAGGACATGTTTTGAGGCATCAAGGGATCACAAATTTAGCACTGGAGGGCAGCGTGGAGGGTAAAGATCATAGAGGGAGACCAAGAGATGAATACACTACGCAGATTCAGAAGGATGTAGGTTGCAGTAAGTACTGGGAGATGAAGCAGCTTGCACAGGATAGAGTAGCATGGAGAGCTGCATCAAACCAGTCTCAGGACTGAAGACAACAACAACAACATAATGCTTAAACTTCCAATCCCTAATTATTAACATTATTGACGATTGTAATCATTACCATCAATTACTATTCTACAGTGTAAAGCCCTTTCTCACACTTTGCCGTTCACAACAGTTTTAAATCATAGGAGTTTCATGTCACTTTACACTGTAGTAGCCACGCAGTCCCGTGAGCCATCAGGACTGTGAATATGGAAAAGCGAAGCGAGTAATGTAAGTTTTCTTTGAGCGACATCAGGGGATCGTAAGCAGTTCCGTATCAGATTGAGCGCAAAGATTCGTAAAGTCCAGCATTAATATTTAGAGATTAATTGATTAAGAAACCTTTCTTACAATCCTAAGGATCTTACGTCTATATAGTTACAATTTCACTTACTAAAAAGAACGAATATACTGTTAGGAACGTTGCCGGATATCTCGTCGTATCACGAAAGTGCGCCCTTCGCAAACAGGCAGAGAACAATAAGACACTATCTGATGCTGTCTAGTTATACCGTCCATGATGTGAACACATATTATTAACGACTGCTTGATTTCAATTAAGAAAATGATTAAAAGTTTAATTTTGGCTACAGAAACGATATACTAAACTGAAGAAATAAGGAAGCACATACTGTTTTGTCAATACTGAGGTGCTCTAAATGTTATAATCGGATTCCGAGATCGTTTCAGTGATTAATGACTTTAGACTGAGTCTCGTATATGACTGACAGTGATAAAGAAGGTTTTCCTCATTTTGATTTGGGTTAATAAGTGACGGGAGACATTATTGTAGCGTCGTGGTAGCGTTCTGACAGGCACTCCAAACTTAACTGCTTCAAATAGTGTTTGAAGCCATTGCCTATGGAAAAGAAATTCAGTAGGAACCACGAGACAGCTGTAGACGTTATGAGGTAAACAAGCCTCCATGTTGTTATTCAGATAAGAATCGATTGCAGTTTGCTACAATTTACCTTGGCGGTTCATTAAACGTGTCGGACGCAGTAATGTGTCATAGCAGGAAATTCTTCTCTTTTCTATTGTAACAATTTTTAAGAGGGGAAACACTGCAACGCATTCACCTACCTCTCTTTTACTAGGTCGGCATTTCAGTCTTTTTTACTTCTTGCAACCCAGAAGAGGACGTCTACTTTCATTCTACCATCAATTACTTCCGCTAAATGTCCGATTACTGCGAACTCAGACACATTACAATGGTAATTATGTCGACTAATTGCCCTAATGAAATACTGTTTCCCTCACTGAGAAACTCTCAATTTTTAAAATGGTTTTTGCACTAAACGGCCATTTCATACTGCCGTAAGTCAAAACTGTTAAGACACATATTGCAATGGTTTATTTTCAAACGCATTCCAAATTTGGTTTGAAAACTGTTTGTTTCTTTTGCTGAAAATGCACTCACTATCTGAAACTATCTCAAATAAAAAAAAAATAAAGCCTCATAACTGATTCTATGAAATCATTACGGAATTATCCTGTCTTCTTTTTTATGTGTTTATTGTGTGTGTATTATCATTTATTATAATTGATTTTCAGGAATACATTCGTACTTGATCTTTCAGGTTGTTCAGTCCCTTGCTGAAGCCTATGTACAACAACAAAAATCATTGTCGCATCTTCAACGAAACAAATGTTTCTGAAAAATGGACCAGGGACATGAATTTTTTTTCGAGGCTCGGGATGTGAAAAATTGCTCTAAGACTAACTATGCTGAGATGAAATCTGATTACCTGACGCCTGCAGATCATCAATTCTGAACGTTCTGCCATCCTGTTGGAGTCTAACAAATATTGTAATCGTGGTATATATCACTCTGTCACTGAGGTTTTTTCCACTGTGTAATATCTTTCATTTATGATTTAAGATTTTAATTCTAATTCAAATGTAATATGTGTTTTACTTTTTTATATCAACCCGAAACTTCTCCATAAATGTACATGTACGTGAGTTCCAAGTCTTATTTTAATATATGTTCTTTGTATTTTACGTATATTAAAATGTAAATCCTGTGTAATACTCAAGTGCTTTGGTCTGGTAAACGAAAATTGATGTCTGTAATTTTACCGAGAAGATGCAGTAGTTGAAAGAGAGACAGAGAGGACATGTCAGTTGTGCAGATTCTCGTAGAAAAGTGTATAGAACAATATCAGTGACAGTACACGGTTAAGTCAACAATTCTTGGTTTTGACTCAAAGACGAAATGGCTTGGTGAGCTACAGCGACAGCAGACAGTGCAAAATTGGTTGTTGAACAACTTTTGTGCTATGGAATAGGCACTTAGGGAAGTTTATTAATTTGTTTTGAGGACCAAACACTGTTCCAGTTGAAAGTTCGTATAAATTGATGGCACACAAATAAATTATTATGTGTGTCCGTTGTTAAAACTGAAACTGTGTGCTCGTCAATCACCATGTTATCAGCTTCTGTGAACAACAGATCATTTGTCACGCCGGAGATCAATGTCCTATAGCTGATGCCGTCACTACAGACACAGGTGAGGAGAAAAACAAAGTCATTGAGCCACTATTTTCTCAAGAAAGTACTGCTGAGGTTGTATAAGTAAATTTAGCAGCATGTCAGCGATAGTATTTTATCGTATATTATACCGACGTACATGAGAACCATGTTAATTATTCCGAAAGTTAATAAGAAAACTATGTAAGTGCTCTTAGATGCACAGAGAAAGATAAGATATCTCTCGCAGTCGTATACTTCGTGTTATTATTAAAAAAAAAAAAAAAAAAAGAAAAAAAGTGATTTTTAATACGAGTGCCTATCCGAGTCCTATCGTTGCAGCTCTTGCTCTGCCCATCAATGTTGGTATAGCTGCCGTTTTGGCGTTGGTATCTTAGTAGTTACTGCCTCAGGATAGCCTGGAAGCTTTTGGTGAGCGTAGACCCATCGTACCGGGCCCCTAGCTGCGCTAGGCGGACAGATGAGCACTATGGAGAGGCTTGCGGAGCAGCCCTCACGACCATCCGACCCTCCCACCGCCATCCCTCCGGGAGAAAACGCCGCTCATCCCGACCCCCTGTCGCACATAGCACTCCGCCCACCTTGCAGTGGGCGAAGGATCGCTTGAATCGTGGATACCACCAGCACTGAAAGACCCCTCGTGCCGGGCCCTCCACTGCGCTAGGGGCACCCATGAGCCCTATGGAGAGGCTTGCAGAGCAGCTTTCACGACCATACGACCCCCCCCCCCCCTTCGGGGAGAAAGCGCCGCTCATCCCGACCTCCTGTCGCACATAATGCTCCGCCCACCTTGCAGTGAGCGAAGGATCGCTTGAATCGTGGATACCACCGGTACTGAAACCGATCATTACGAAGACCGCCCACCGTCCCGTGTCAGGTTCCGTTCATACCGCCTAGTAACTGATTTTTCTCGTAGTGAGGCGGCGAACACATCGGCTCTGTCTGACCACCACCCGGCTGTACCTGCACCTCCTTCTATGCCGTCCCGCCACCGTGGCGAGTTTTCTTCACACTCTGACCCAGTCGGAAAGTCCTCTGGCCGTCGCTCCAGACGCCCCTCCGCCCACGCGGGCTGTGGTGGCAGCGAATCATGTTCCGATACACCCCTGTTGGGGGACGCCGCACCGGATGGTCCTGTGGATGAGGAAATGACTCATGCTCCCGACCCTCCTTCTCAAGAGATCCCGTCAAGCCCTCTGAAGAAAGAGAGGATACCCCCCATTGTGGTATATATTGTCACTAATTACACGAAACTGAACACTGAGCTCCAGCGGCTCATTGTCGGCCAATTGAGAGCTGTTTGCAAAAAGATCATGTGAAATACCTGCTTGACAGTAGGGACGACTATCTCACCATTCTCGATTTCGTAAAATCAAAGGCGATGCCTTACTTTACCCACCAGACATCGGGTAATCGCCGCACCAAAATCGTCATCAAGGACTTGCCACCAGAGGTTACGGCAGAGGAGGTCAAGGAGGAACTGCTTCGACTCGATTTCGAAGATCCTTTGGTCCACCAGTATAGCAAGAGGAATCCTGAGACCAGGGCATTGATCCCCTGCCCTACCCACATCGTCTCCTTCTCCCAGAGACAGGACATAGAGCGGATGTACCAAATCCGGTATCTTCTGTACTCGAAAGTCCGGATTGAATCGTACGAGGGCCGCAACGGGCCAGCCATCTGTCGCAAATGCCAACGTTTACGACATACTGGGAATTACTGCTCCCTGCGTTGCGGTGTGTTAAGTGTGCTGGCCCACATTTAGTGGAGAACTGCACACTCTCTGCTTTGGAGAAACCTACCTGTGCCAGATGTTTGGGAACGACGCATGATCACCACCACATGGCATCCTGGAGGGGGTGCCCTGTTTACCAGAATGCACTGAAGTCTTCTCGTCCACCCAAAAAGAAACCAAGAACAAATCGACCTCCCCCACCGCTACGGAACATGACCAACTACCCTGTTTTGCGGGGTCAGCCTGGATCACTGTCCTCAGCAGCCACTCTGCTACCAGCCACTCAGGCACCAGATGGTTCGGTGGGTCCTGTGCCCCTTCCTGCCCAGACTCCCACGACATCCTTTGCTGCTGCAGCCCGGTCTCCTCCTCATTGTCTGTCTTCCGTGATGGCTCCCACTGCTCACCAACTACAGGAGCCAGCTGCAGCTCCCTCCAGTCCATCTGTGGCTCTGTCTCAGCCCTCTGCCCCTACCCCCACTCTGCCAACTACTACACCTGCTCCTGCGCGCCATAGGGGCAAGCAGACCACCCGGGACCCTCCCCAGTGGTGGAGACTGATGCGTCCTTTCGGGCGGACATGCGTGAAATCCTCCAGGTCATGTCCTTTTTCACGAAACCCCACATCTGGACTGTTATTCGTGACAATGCACAAAAAATCCGTCAGTCGGAGGACGGGCTCTCCAAGGTCATCGCCCTAGTGGAGGGGCTTAGTCAAATATTGTTGTAATGGCGAATGGACCTCCACACCACCACCAGCCCCCTCCGGATCTTGTCACTTGCATTTTTAATGCCAATGGCATAAAACGTATGAAGACAGAATTGAACACCTTCCTCCATGACTATCGCGTGGATGTTTTACTGGTCACAGAAACACACCTCAAACCGGCAGACGATTTTCGCCTTCACAACATGATGTGTTACCACTCTGACCGCCTCGACCGCCGTGGTGGAGGCACAGCTGTATTCCTCAACAAAGCTCTTGTCCATACCCAAGAGACTCTCCAGCCAATGGAACACATAGAGGTTACAGCGGTTATCATCTCCACACACCTTGGTGCCATTACCTTTGCAGTAGCGTATTTGAGCCCAAACAAGCCACTGCTGGAAGCAGACCTCCGCACATTGTCATCCTTTGACAGGCTCATCATTGAGACAGATCTCAATGCCAAGCACCCAGCTTGGCATTCTCGCGTGTCTAACCCCAAAGGCCGGCACCTCCTTGACCTGGAGGATACTTTAGCACTATCAGTCTATGGCCCCCATGAACCTACCCATATCCCAGTCCGTACTAACTGCCAGCCAGACGTTCTGGATGTGGCCATCTTCAAAAACATCACCGCTCAGTTTTCGCTGGAAGTTCTCCACGAACTGGCCTCTGACCATGAGCCAGTACTCTTGCACCTCACCAATGCTGCCCTTTCATTTGATGCTCGTTCCACTGCGATCCTCACCAATTGGGACAAGTTAACCAGGGTACTTAATAACACCACTCGACACGACCTCGATTTGACAACACCGGCCAATATAGTCCGTGCTGTGGATTACCTTACCGCCAAAATACAGAAAGCAGTGAAACTCTCCTCCTCCACTGCACCTCAAAATTTAACACCCCTGGACGACTTGCCCCCTCTGTTACGAGAGTTGAAGGTGCAAAAGAACCGCTACCGCCGGAGGTGGAAGCAGTTTTGTGACCCCCAGGACAAACGCCAAATGAGACGCCTCCAACGCGAATTCAGCCACCGGCTAGCCAAATGGGGGTCTGAACAGTGGGAGGACAGGATGTCCACTTTCCTACTTCACCAAAAATCTGACTGGGCTGTCATTCGCACCCTGCGCTACCGCCGGCAGTGGAAGCAGTTTGCTCTAAGCCAGCGACTGCCCATCCTATTCGCACAGCAGCGGGCTTGCCATATGATACCCTGCAAATTGTGGAAACGCTGGCAGATGCGTTCGAGGCCCAAAACCGCCCTCTGGTCCAGGACCTTTCCCCGAACGAACTACAGGAAGAACATGAAGTCCTGACAGCTGTTGCTGCTTTCTGCAACCGCCCACCCCAGTTTGCTACCCTTCTCACGTCCATGGCAGAAATTCAGCGCATCCTTCGACGGAAACGTGGCCGGTCGGCCCCTGGATTGGACAGAATTTTAAATGAACATCTTTGCCACCTTCCCCGCACACCACTCATCTTGTTCACCAAGATTTTAAACTGTTGTCTCACATCTGGCCTTTTCCCCCCTCAGTGGAAACAAGCCAAGCTGATTGCGATCCCCAAGAGGTTCAAGGACCCTACAGTCACCACCAACAACAGGCCCATCAGCCTCCTAAACACTATGGCGAAGGTCCTTGAATCTGTGATCCTTCACCGACTTTCCCAACCTCTTGCAGCAGCTGGGACGATCCGTCCTGAACAGTTTGGATTCACTTCGCAACTCTCTGCTGAAGTTCAGGTCCTACGGATCACTGAACACATCAGCAAAGGATTCAACACTGCCAAGTCGACAGCTGCCGTTTTTCTGGACTTGCAAAACGCCTACGATAAGATCTGGCAAGACAACCTCGTACACAAGATGCTGACACAGACCCCTATACCGGATATTTATGTCAAGATCGTGGATGACTTCCTCCGTGATAGGACTTTCCTAGTGGCTCAACGGGGAATGTGTTCTGGCATTCGCCAGTTGTCGGCAGACACTCCGCAAGGATCGGTGCTATCTCCAATCCTATTTAATATCTATGTCAATGATATGCTGGTCATCCCTGAGTGCCACCTTGCACAATACACTGACGACACAGCGCTATACACGACTGGCCGCATTACTGACGCCGTCGTCGCCCGCCTCCAGCGACAGGTGGACGCCACTATCACCTGGTGCCGGACAAACAAAATAGCTCTCAATGCCGCCAAAACTACGGCAGTTTACTTCACGAAATGGCACCCAGTCCTCCGCCGCAATATCTTGATTGCAGGTGTGCAGGTGCCCTGGTCCCCGAAAACCACCTATCTCGGGGTCCAGATGGACCACAAGTTGCTCTTCCACTGTCATGCGGAGTATGTCACCAACAAGGGGCAAAAGCTAACCAGGGCATTGTACCCGCTCTTTCACAGTAGGGAACTTAACCTGCATACCAAGCTCCGCATTTACCGAACAGTTATCCTGCCTGCCCTCACATATGGATCTGCTGCATGGGCCACGATTAGTGTCACCAAGATGCGGACATTGCAGAGCCTGCAGAACAAGGTGCTCAGGTGGAGCCTGCACGCCCCGCCACTCACGAGAATTGTCCCCCTAAAGACGACCATACGCAAAAACGCGCGGCGGCTCTATGAGAAAGTGGATGCCTTGCGGGACACTGTCCATGGGTTACGCTACGTTGGGACCACACTCCCACGCCGCTGGCATGGCCATCCAGTTCCCCTAACCATCCTAGAGGAAACGGATTCCGACCATAGCTAACGATAGGTCTGGCACGCCCACCACGGACGCATCCTTTGGCGGGACTTGCCCCCATTCTACGTCCAATACTTTCCAATCATACCTGCCCATTTTAGGCTAAATTTTTCTGCCTGACTCATGTAGTACTGTCACTGTCAGAGGGTGGTACGGGACTACAAGTCCCACCGCCACACCTCCAAAGTGAATTGCAGTGACGCAGTCACTGCCCCTGTGGAAATTTACTGCCTCACCAACACAGTTAGACCGCAACAGACCGGTGATGATGTATAGTAACATATCACAAAAAAAAACCTTCGCTCTCATGGTTTAGGTTGGATCCGCAAGAGTGATTTTCAATACGAGAGCGTATCCGAGTCGTATCGTTGCAGTTTTTGCTCTGCCCATCAATGTTGGGATAGCTGGCGTTTCGGCGTTGGTATCTTAGTAGTTACTGCCTCAGGATAGCTTGGAAGCTTTTGGTGAGCATATACCTCTCATGCCGGGCCCCTAGCTGCGCTAGGCGGACCCATGAGCACTATGGAGAGGCTTTCGGAGCAGCTTTCACGACCATCCGACCCTCCCACCGCCACCCCTCGGGGAGGAAACGCCGCTCATCCCGACCTCCTGTTGCACATAATGCTCCGCCTACCTTGCAGTGGGCGAAGGATCGCTTGAATCGTGGATACCACCGGCACTGAAAGACCTCACGTGCTGGGCTCCTAGCTACGCTGGGCAGACCCATGAGCACTATGGAGAGGTTTGCAGAGCAGCTGTCACGAGCATCCGACCCTCCCACCGCCACCCCTCGGGGAGAAAACGCCGCTCATCCCGACCTCCTGTCGCACATAATGCTCTGCCCACTTTGCAGTGGGCGAAGGATCGCTTGAATCGTGGATACCACCGGCACTGAAACCGATCATTACGAAGACTGCCCACCGTCCCGTGTCAGGTTCCGTTCATACCGCCTAGTAACTGATTTTTCTCGTAGTGAGGCGGCGAACACATTGGCACCGTCTGACTACCACCTGGCTGTACGTACACCTCTTCCTACTCTGTTCCACCACCGTGGCGAGTCTTCTTCACACCCTGACCCAGTCGGAAAGTCCTCTGGCCGTCGCTTCAGACACTCCTCCTCCCACGCGTGCTGTGGTGACAGCAGATCGTATTCCGATGCCCCTCTGCCAGGGGACGCTGCACCGGATGGTCCTGTGGATGAGGAAATGGCTCATGGTCCCGATCCTCCTTCTCAAGAGATCCCATCAAGCCCTCTGAAGAAAGAGAAGATACCCCCATTGAGGCATATAATGTCACCAATTATACAAAACTGAACACTGAGCTCCAGCGGCTCATTGTTTGTCAATTGAGAGATGTTTAACAAAAAGATCATGTGAAATACCTGCTTGACAGTAGGGACGACTGTCTTACCATTCTCGACTTTGTAAAATCAAAGGCGATGCCTTACTTTACCCACTAGACGTCGAGTAATCACTGAACCAAAATCAGCTCCATTTCAAAGATCCTTTGGTCCACCAGTATAGCAAGAGGGATCCTGTGACCAGGGCATTGATCCCCTGCCCTACGCACGTCGTCTTGCTTTCCCAGAGGGAGGACATAGAGCGGATTTACGAAGTCCAGTAACTTCTGTACACGAAGGTCCGGATTGAATCTTACGAGAGCCACAATGGGCCAGCCAACTGTCGCAAATGCGACATACTGGGAATTACTGCTCCCTGCCATTGCTGTGTGTTAAGTGTGCTGGCCCACCTTTAGTGGAGAACTGCACACTCCCTGCTTTGGAGAAACCTACCTGCGCCAGGTGTTGGGAACGACTCATGATCTCCACCACATGGCATCCTGGAGGGGGTGCCCTGTTTACCAGAAGGCACTAAAGTCTTCTTGAGAAACCAAGAACAAATCGACCGCCCCCACCACAACAGTTGAAAGGTGGCTACACTGTGCCACTGCGCCAGAGAGTGCGCCAAAGAGTACTATTAAGCCGCCTCCACAGTGCTTGTTATGAGATCGGACTGGTCAGTGCTAGTGGAGAGCTCGTAGAGGACAGTGCGTATTAAGAGCTCATGGCAGTCAGTGATTGTCGAGAGTTCATAGCAGTCAGTGCTAGCAGAGAGCCCGTAGAGGACAGTGTGTGTTAGGAGATTGTAGAAGTCAGTGCTTGTTGAGAGTTCGTGGTAGTCAGTGCTAGTAGAGAGCTTGTGGAGGTCAGTCGTACCCAGAGGTGCTAGTGGGCACTGCTTGTCGTGAAGTCGGAGTGAGATGTGGTAGTAAGAGTGTTGTTCCATGTTTTATGCAGTTATTTGATGGGAGAGATAGCAGATGTTATTGTAATGAGTGCATTTCATCAATATATGAAGGTAAAACTTACAATGTTCCTTTATTTTTTGTGTATCTGAAATAATGTGTCACTACAGGTTCAGTCAACAAAGCATCTGGCTTGTGTTCTTGGATTAGAGTGTAATTGTGATTTTCTTGCGTAATTATAGTTTTTCTAAATTTTCTTTTGTCACGTCAGCATAGTTGGTATTTAAAAAAAAAAATTCTTGTCTTGTTGGAAAAGAACCGTGCCAGATGTGGACGTTGAGTCACACTCCCACATACAGAACAGTTACTCTTGTGCTTGTTGGCTTCGTAGATTTTTATAGTTGCTGGGGTCTTACTTAATTAATTGTGTTTACGAAAATCTTCTTACATTGTTTGTTGCAGTCAGATTGCGTAATAATACTAGTCAGGGCCAACCGATTACGAGACTTGCGTAATCGGACATACAGTTACTAAAACTAAAAATATTTTCAATCAATTATTTATTTAATTAAGCCCCCATGCACGTGGCGACCCTGCCAGGATACGAACCTGGAATCTTCTGATTGTGAAAATTGTAGACTGTAGTATTGTTGTAGTAATTTGTAGTTAGTAATTGTAGTCTATTTGGCATGTGTAGGTTTGGTAATTGGCATTCTTCTAATGGTATTTTTCAAAATTTAATTTTTTTTATTGCCTTGTATACGCATTTGACAATTTTGTGCAATTATTTCAATTGTTCGATTGATCGTGTTTGAGGGAGTCATTGCATTTGAATGGTATTGTTGAGATAAAGAGTCACCGTGTGTAATTTTCGTACAGTGACGAATCTTTCGTATGTTTTGCAAATGATTACGCGATCGATGAAAAAGGGAAAAATGATGAATAGTGAGAATGACGAAATTGTTGACATGGCGAACTCGCCAACAGAGGAAAACAGCATGATGGATAATGAAGTGGAAAACAATTTAATAAGTCGGGAAGACAGTCCGGAACCAGTTCAAGGTTTTTCTCAATCAGAAAATTTACAGAATACGAGATTAATGACAGAAGATTCTGGAATAGTATCGAACACAGATAGCCTTACAGCTGTGACGAAGGAAGTTAGTTTTGCGGGAAATGTTAGGGGCGAAAAGAATTCTGAACAATTTAATATGGAGCAGTTGATGAGTGCAATATTAAATTTGGGATCTCGGTTAGACTCACGAATGGAAACAATGGTAACACGAATGGAAACAATGGAAACACGGATGGGAACAATGGAAACACGGTTTGGATCTGAATTAAAAACAGAGATTGGAACAATTAAAACAGAGATGGGAACTTTGGAAACACGGTTAGATTCAAGAATAGGGACATGTTTCAAAAATATGAAAGATGAATTAAAGAAAGAAATCAGGGAAGAAGTACAACCGATTCTGAATTCTCACAATAATAGATTAATTGCAGTAGAAATCAGACAAAGGGAACAAGATAGAGAACAGGAAGAAAGAGATCGCGTGATACTACAAAAATTTTCAGAGTTAGATTTACAACGTGCAAACGATAAGAAAGAAATATTTGAAAGAATCGAGGAATCCGTACCAAATGACAGATTAAACAACCTAACACAACAATATGAACAGCTAGCTACCAAATGTGTCAATACTGAAACCCGAGTCGCGACACTTACGGAAGACGTAAACAAACAGAAAGAACAAATAGGTGACTTATCGGAAAGAGTTGAGGAGATTTCAGATAAATTGACAAATATTAGTTTACATGGAGACAGAGATTCGGATGATACAGCCCCATTACCATTTGCAGAAACCGAAGAGTATCAGAACATAAATAAGCATGTTGAGAATCAGGGAAAATTTAATGAACGCGTGAAAAAGGAATTTGAGGCTTTAAAAAAGCACGTCAAACAAATAGAAGGCGAAATAGTAGGAAAGGACAGTAGAAGGAACTTAGAATCACAGATAGCAGAGGGGTATGAAGAAAGTAATTTATTTCATTTACGAGAAGCAACAAGAGAGCGCCAGGCGCGCGAACTTTACAATAATCGACATTCGGACTGGGACAGACGCGGTAGGTCTTTGTCGCCACGAGGCGAAAACTTTGACTATAAACACTTTTTGACTGTCCGGAAATTTAAGATCTTCCGCAATTCTAAGAATGACATACATCCATGTGCATGGTTAGATCAATTCATGTACGCACTTCCACCAAATTGGCCACTAAGTCACAAACTAGAATTCATGTGTGGATATTTAGAAAACGAACCGGCGACGCGGATGCGCGCACTCATTAGAGATTGCAATAATTTAAATGATTTTTATCATGCATTTCTATCGGCATATTGGTCCGAAAACACACAAGACAGAGTCAAACATAGTCTGATTATGCAGCGTAATTTTAAACAGTCTGAGTTCCGCACGCCGGCAGAGTACTTTGAAGATATGATTCGAAAGAATCAGTTCCTGTCCAACCCGTATAGCCCGACTGAATTAATTCGCATTTGTTTAACTAAGCTGCCACAATCAATAAGACAAATTGCTTTAGCTGGAAGATGTAAGGACGACATCGAGACTTTTAAGACTTTGTTGCAAGAACTTGAGTATGACAACGATGACGGGACCTCTTGTAACTTTTTCTGTAACAGTAATTATAATAGATTTTCAGAGAAAATTGATAGTGGTCGGAACGGACGTTATAGCGGTAATTTTGAGAACGATAGACGTAACAGACAGGACAATAGATACCAGCCCTATGACAATAACAGACGTTCTAACAGAAATTACACAGACAACAACGGTAATTCGTATCGGAATGATCAATCATACGGAAACAGTAATCGGTATTATCAAGACAGAAATTATTCATACAGTAATAGAAATTCTTACTACAGAAATAACCAGGGTAGTAGGTACAACAATAATTTCAGAAATGACAGTCGAAATTACACAAGAAGTAGTTATGCAGACAGACAGGAAAACAGAAATTTTAATAACAGACACAGCCAAGAATTTGCATCTAACAGACAGGAAGGACCTAATTGGCATCCTTCACGTGACAGAACTTCTGAGAGACAAGTGCAAATCGTAGAAATGGATCCGCGAAATGACGCGAATACTCAAAGACGTGACGCAAACAATCGACAATGACTTGTAGCTTCGGCTTCTGGCAGCAATATAGACGGTTCAGAAAGTAATGACACTACGACTTTACACTACGTACGCCTGGAAGACATGAGAGACATTTTATTAGACGAAAAGGAAAATAATGTAGACGCATTTTTACACCCTGTTATTGAAGTATGTGTGGGTAAGAATAAGTTCACTGCAGTATTAGATTCTGGGAGCCCACTGAATGTCATTAGTGAATCAGTTTTTCGTATATGTGAAAGAACTATTGCCTGTCCTGTGTTACCTATTTCTAAAACTACAATTCGAGGTGCGATTTCTGGAAAAAGTGTGGAGGTCAGACAACAGACCAATTTAAATTTCATTTGTCAAGGATACGAATTTTCTGCTAATTTTATTATTGTTCCATTACTCAGTACACAAATTATATTAGGTATGGAGTTTCTTAACGCACATAAGGCAATTTTGAACTTTAAAGAAGGAAGTGTAAATTTGACTGTTGCTGGAATGCCGAAATGTTTAAAATTTTTCGAGTGTTTAACAAGATCTGAGTCAGATACAAAATGTTTAAGGTTTCTTACTTCTGATGTTTTCGTTGAGCATTATGACGACAATGTGTTTATTCATGATAATGACAATAGATACAGAGACGCGATGGATGAGATAATTAATAGCGAAGAGTTAATTAAAGAGAAGGTTAAGAAAGCTGAAGTGCCAGATGACGTTGCAAGAGAAGAGCTGCACCACATTTTGACTTCACATGCTACAGTGTTTAGTCATCACACAGGAACTATACAAGGCTTACAATATTTATTTAAAGTAAAAGAACACACACCATTTCGCGGAAAAACGTACGCTATTCCTTTGGCTTACAGAGACAAGGTTAAGAATGAACTTCAGTACATGTTAGATCAGGGCATTATTGAGCCTGCAGTCAGTCCTTATACTAGCCCATTACACGTTGTTCTTAAAAAGGATGGATCAATTCGTCTGGTTCTGGATTCCAGACAGATAAATAATATCATCATTCCTGAAACTGACCGCCCACAAAATTTAGATGAACTTCTTCAACATTTCCATGGAATTAAAGTCTTATCCACGATTGATATGCGCGCAAGTTTTTGGCAAATAGAACTCCACCCTGATTGTAGAAAACATACTGCCTTTTTAGCCTTTGGTAACTGTTACCAGTTTCGGAAATTACCGTTTGGACTTACTGTATCTTCAGCAGCATTCATTCGTAGTTTAAATGCAATTTTACCTGTTTATCTTCGTGACAACATTACTTCCTATGTTGACGACATTCTTATTGCTAAACGTTCTTGGAGTCAGCACAACAAAATTTTGGACTCATTATTACGTATCTTTGCAAAAGTTGGCATGACAGTGAACTTGGAAAAATCTGAATTTGGTCGTTCTCAGGTGAAATTTCTCGGTCACATTATTTCTACAGAAGGTATTCTTCCTGATCCAGAGAAACTAGACGCTATTCGTAATTATGCTGTTCCTACCACAAAACGTGATGTTCGTAGTTTCCTTGGTGTCTGTAATTTTCTTAGACGCTTTGTTAAATTGGACGATTTGGCCACACCTCGTTTATGTGAACTATCTGGAAAGAAATCTAATTGGTGTTGGGATGAGGAAGCTCAGTCAGAATTTGAACAGCTTCGTGATGCTTTAGTTGCTGCTCCACTTCTTTCACATCCGGATTTATCTAAAGAATTTTGTTTAGCAACGGACTCATCATACAAGGGCCTAGGTGCACATTTATTTCAAGAGATAGAAGAAAACGGCGTTGTAGTACAGAAGACGATTGCATTTGGAAGTCGTGTTCTTTCTAAATCAGAAAAGAATTATTCGATTACTGAACTTGAAGCTTTGGCGGTTGTTTGGGCTTTCACAAAATTTCGCACATTTTTGTTTGGCAGACATACTAAGGTTTACACCGATCATCGAGCTCTGGAATTTCTTATGTCAACGAAATTAACTCATGGCAGATTGTCACGATGGGCGCTGTACCTACAGGAATTTGACTTTAGTATTGTTTACATACAGGGTTCTTCAAATATTGTTGCCGATGCTTTATCACGTGCACCTATGGGTTTGAAACAAAGTGCTGAAGAGGACGGCATAGAAAACAATTATTGTTTGATGTATATTCAAGGTGTTGCGTTTGAGAACTTTATTTCGTCTTCGCTCCAGGACATCGCTAAGGAGCAAAATAAGGATCCGATCTGGAAGGACATTAAGGAGAAGTGGAGGAGAAAGGAAAGCGTAGCGATTAGACAGCATTATTTAGTTCGCAATGACATTCTTTTTAAACGAAAATCGGTCGACAACTCCGTTTGGTTAGTTTGTATTCCTGATGAGTGGGTCAATAAATTGATTTGGTATACGCATCTCAGTTATGCACACTTTGGTCCCCGAAAATGCTTTCACAAATTACGAGAAAATTGCTACTTCTGTAATATGGAAAAACGTATTCGATCTGTTCTTGCCAAATGCAAATTATGTCAAATGGCTAAGCCTCCAACGATTTCTCACAGAGCACCGTTGTTTCCCATCATTCCAGCGAAATTAAAGGAGATGGCTGCAGTCGATTTGTTTGGTCCAGTGGTTCGTTCTACTAATGGTTTTGCGTACATTTTCGTAGCAGTGGAGTTGACGTCAAAATATGTGTGTTTTACACCTTTACGCAAAGCAACAGCTCGTTCAGTATCTAACGCTTTTATCAAACATTTTCTTAAAGAAGTTGGTCATGTTGACAAGGTTATATCAGATAATGGATCACAGTATCGTTCTAAAATTTGGCTTCGTACTCTACACCGTCGTAAAATTAAACCAATTTTCATTTCACTTTTTCACCCTCAATCTAACGCTTCAGAGAGATGGATGAAGGAAATCAATAAATTGTGTCGTCTTTATTGTCATCAGAATCACAGAACTTGGGATCAGTATCTTCATATTTTTCAAAACATTCTGAATGATCTCCCTAATGATTCAACTTCTTTACCGCCTCTATTGATATTAAAAAATAAAGTACCAACAAATCGCATATCTGAAATCATTCCTTTTCCGCCTTCACGGAAACTGTGGCATTCTGAAGTTGTTAACCTGGCTCTACAAAATATTGCATCTGCGGCTGCTAGAAGAGAGAAATCAGCTAAGCGTCCTGGTCGTTCAAAATTCTTGTCAGTTGGTCAGAAGGTATTAATTAAGTCCCACCGTTTGTCTCACAAAGGAAAAGGCTTGTGTCGCAAATTTTTTCTGCTTTATAACGGTCCATATAGAATTCGCAAAATTATTCATGATAACACTGTCGAAGTAGAAACTCTTAAATCACGACGCTCTAAAGGAATACATCATATATCAAACGTAAAGATTTTTGTGGAATGACATACTTGTGAGAAACTAACAGCTAGATGTAAACATGCGGAGAGTACAAGGATACCGCGCTGTGTTTTGGCGGCGGCACATACTCAAAGCAACAGTGAAGTCTGCGCGCCGCACGAGGCAGTCGTTGACCGCGAACAATAGCTTCCTACGTCACGCGCCTACAGCTGATCGAGCGCTCAGTGCGAATGCACTGACAGCCGTAAACAAACACACAGTCTAATTTCTCCGACTAAATTCAGTATAAAGCTATAGTGACTTGATGAATTCTGTTATTAACATTCAGTATTTTTCAGGATAGGTTCTATAAAACATTTAAGACCTTCAGGTAAATTCTGTGTGTGTCCGACGTTAAGACGACCTGTTATCGAGAAATTTTCAGGAAGAATGTAATTTCCAAGAAGAAACTAATAAACTAAAAAGGTGACTATTAACTGAGTTCATTTTTCAGGTAACATATTTCCACTTAGGTACGTACTTTAGACGTAATTTGCTGCTCGCGATTACGTGATTCATACTTTGTGCTAATTTCAGGTTCTATGAATTTACTTGTGAAGCGACGTGCTTGCGTACGTTAACTGATTTTGACAATGATTATTAATGAACTGGGTTGTGACTTGTATATATTATGCATCGCTTGGCTGCTATGCTTTTTCACTGATGTCATATTTTTCTATTATGTGCCTGCAGTGCTTATTTATTTACATTATAATTGTCACCTGATTAATTGTGCTGACTGTGATTATGTATGTAGGTTATACTTTGTGATTTATCTGCTTGCGCCTCCATGTTTACTTGCTAAGATGACATATGAACATTCATTTGCTCAGGCTGATATGATGCTAATGACCTGTTTATTACGTAAGATATACGTTTACTGCTATGCGTATGGATTACATATTTACACATTTCTGTTTTGTTGCCATAACTGCTCTTTAATTTGGTATATAGAAATGCTGATATAAGGTGTACAAACATAGAGTTTAGGTCACACTATGGTATTAATTATAGATTGTTCGCTTGGCAGAGCCTCGTTGTAGGAATTGTGCTGCATCCACTTGTTGCTTATGCTGATATGATGCTAATGACTTGTTTATTACGTAAGATATATGTTTGCTGCTTTTTGCATGGATTACATATTTACACATTTCTGTTTTGTTGCCATAACTGCTCTTTAATTTGGTATATAGAAATGCTGATATACTGTGTATGAACATAGAGTTTAGGTCACATTACTGTATTAATTATAGATTGTTCGCTTGGCAGAGCCTCGTTGTAGGAATTGTGCTGCATCCACTTGTTGACATTCTGTTCTTTACTGGTCTATTTACTCGCTATTGCTTGTTTTGCTTACGCTCAGTGCCTTATATTTTTAAGATAAGAAAATTCACTGCTATAATTCGACGAACGACATTAGTACAAGAAAGTCATTGAAGTCACATGAGCTGAGGTTTTATGGAAGCTGTATAAATTTATGCAAATAGGAAGGAGGCTAACGACATGACAGACCGAAACTAGGTTTAGACCATTAACAATTATTAGACTGCATTTTTCGTAAGCAATTGAAATAGGAAGTGACACTTGACACAAAAAATACTCCACATGTTTGCTTCTGCTATGATTCTTGAAGTGGTGTACACACTGTGAAATATTATGATCATTCACACTCCGTAATCGTACTTAATTACTGAGAGTTATTCGAACTAAGTCTGTTAGAGGTCAGGTATGCATTTCTTTTATTTAATGATGGACAAGGAACCAAAATGTATCTTATAATTTATAATGAGTAGAAAATTTGGGTCAGATGGATTACACAGAGGTTGTGTGTTGACAATGTGTCTTCGGATTGTATGAGATGATGAGGTTTGCATTAGGATTTTATCTGTACTTGTTCAAGGAGACTGACTAGAGGAAAGAGTTGTTATGGAAGTGAAATGATATTGGTGCTGAGGTTTATATGTAGCGACGTATTATTGAGGTATTGAGAGTATATTAAGTTGTTGATTATTGGAGTTTTTGTGGACAAGAGGTAAGGTAAATGATATTGATGATAAGACGTATTGAAGAGGTATTATTGAGGTATTATTGAGATTGTGTGAAGCTGATGATTATTGGAGTTTTGGTGTATAAGAGGTAAAGTAAGTGAGGAGCATATTTTTTTTTTTTTTGTTGGTCTTATGGAACAAGGAGGATGAAGATAGCAGACTAGAACACTAAAATAGAAGGAAGATTGTCTATACACACTTTGTTAAATCAATAAGCAGTATATACTTTTTTTTGGAGAGAGGAAGTAATTGCATATCTTGGCTCACTGACAGTTGTTCAACAACAGTACATTTTGATCTGGCTTGGCAAACATTGGTCTTGACATGATGACTATGACGTTGACTTAACTATTATTGACTGTTATACATTGCTGCCAGTACTACTTGATACACATGATGAACATCAGATTTTGACAGAATTACATTTACACAATTAACACTATTCAGTTACACAGTAGTACTTAATGTGGATGAGAGATGAGTGAGTGTGTTTTGTGTGTTTTCCTTTCCTAATCCTACCCACCTATCTCTTGAATATTATTTTATTTGTTTGTAGTGGCTTGCACTGACACCCATGAATATTATAGGTTTACTGGTATTTGTGTATTGTAATAGTTAATAGGACAATTATCTGATATCATTTATGTGTTTGTTATGATTTGTATGTTTAGTGTAAAAGCACTGTATGTGCATTCAAACTATTGTTCATGCCTGAACTGTCTGATTAGTGAAGATAAATATTCTGAACTGTTACCTGCACTTTTCAATATGATGTGTGACATTTGGTCGTGTTTAATTTCTGCTGATGAACAGTGTGATCAGTGCTAGTGAATTTTATCGAACTGCTTCTGCTGAGAGATGTGACTTTTTGCTGTCTGCACCTGCTCTCAACATTGCTGGGTGCAACTGATGGACTGTTTCTACTGAAATGATATCACTTGTTGGTGTTTGCACCTGCTCAACATTGCTGGGTGCAACTGATGGACTGTTTCTGCTGAAATGCTATCACTTGTTGGTGTTTGCACCTACTCAACATTGCTGGGTGCAACTGATTGACTGCTTCTACTGAAATGATGGTCACTTGTTGGTGTCTGCACCTGCTTAACATTGCTGGGTGCATCTAATGAACTGTTTCCACTGAAATGAAGTCACTTGTTGCTGTATGCACCTACTCAACATTGCTGGGTGCAACTGATGGACTGTTTCTACTGAAATGATATCACTTGTTGGTGTTTGCACCTGCTCAACATTGCTGGGTGCAACTGATGGACTGCTTCTGAAATGATGTCACTTGTTGGTGTCTGCACCTACTCAACATGGCTGGGTGCAACTGATGAACTGTTTTTACTGAAATGAAGTCACTGGTTGCTGTCTGCACCAACTCAACATTGCTGGGTGCCACTGATGAACTGCTTCTACTGAACTAATGTGACTTGTTGCTGTGTGTACCTCTTGAACTTTACTGAGTGCCACTGTTAGAACTGTTTCTACTGAAATGATGTTACTTTTTGCTGTCTGCACCTACTCAACATTGCTGGGTGCCACAGATGGACTGTTTTTACTGAAATGGTATTACTTGTTGGTGTCTGCACCTGCTCTCAACATTGCTGGGTGCAACTGGTGAACTGCTTTTACTGAAATGAAGTCAATTGTTGCTGTCTGCACCTACTCAACATTGCTGGGTGCCACTGATGGACTGCTTTTACTGAAAAGATGTCCCCTGTTGCTGTGTGCACCTGATCAACATTGCTGATGCCATTGATGGACTGCTTCTACTGAAATGGTGTCACTTGTTGCTGTCTGCACCTACTCAACATTGCTGGGTGCAACTGATGGACTGCTTCTACTGAACTAATGTGACTTGTTGCTGTGTGTACCTCTGGAACTTTACTGGGTGCCACAGATGGAACTGTTTCTACTGAAATAATGTCACTTGTTGCTGTCTGCACCTGCTCAACATTGCTGGGTGCAACTGATGAACTGTTTTTACTGAAATGAAGTCACTGGTTGCTGTCTGCACCTACTCAATATTGCTGGGTGCCACTGAGAGACTGCGTCTACTGAAGAGATGTCCCCTGTTGCTGTGTGCACCTGATCAACATTGCTGATGCCACTGATGGACTGCTTCTACTGAAATGGTGTCTTTTGTTGATGTCTGCACCTGCTCTCAACATTGCTGGGTGCAACTAATGGACTGCTTCTACTGAAATGATGTCACTTGTTGGTGTCTGCACCTACTCAACATTGCTGGGTGCAACTGATGGACTGCTTCTACTGAAATAATGTCACTTGTTGCTGTCTGCACCTGATCAACATTGCTGATGCCACTGATGGACTGCTTCTACTGAAATGGTGTCACTTGTTGGTGTCTGCACATGCTCAACATTGCTGGGTGCAACTGATGAACTGTTTTTACTGAAATGAAGTCACTTGTTGCTGTCTGCACCTGCTCAACATTGCTGGGTGCAACTGATGGACTGCTTCTACTGAAATAATGTCACTTGTTGCTGTCTGCACCTGCTCAATATTCCTGGGTGCCACTGATGGACTGCTTGTACTGAAAAGATGTCCCCTGTTGCTGTGTGCACCTGATCAACATTGCTGATGCCACTAATGGACTGCTCCTACTGAAAAGATGTTACCTGTTAGTATCTTTTTTTGTATAAACTAATCATTGAAAGCATTTTATGTGAACATTTGTATAAACTGATTTTTTGTATATTGTGTAAACTATTATGTAAAGCCACGTGTATGAAAAGAATTTGTATTGCCTACTGTACTTTATATATTAGGTTAGTAAAAGGTCAGTGCAAAGCCAAAATTTTAACTAATTATGTGACATTTAGGTATTAATATTATCTTTTATTTTTGTCTGTATTTTTCTGGACGAATTTGGTGGTATTTTCACCACCAATGCTGGCAAAAATACCATCAAATTCTGGCCTGTGGAGGAGGGGCATATGAAAGGTGGCTACACTGTGCCACTGCGCCAGAGAGTGCGCCAAAGAGTACTATTAAGCCGCCTCCACAGTGCTTGTTATGAGATCGGACTGGTCAGTGCTAGTGGAGAGCTCGTAGAGGACAGTGCGTATTAAGAGCTCATGGCAGTCAGTGATTGTCGAGAGTTCATAGCAGTCAGTGCTAGCAGAGAGCCCGTAGAGGACAGTGTGTGTTAGGAGATTGTAGAAGTCAGTGCTTGTTGAGAGTTCGTGGTAGTCAGTGCTAGTAGAGAGCTTGTGGAGGTCAGTCGTACCCAGAGGTGCTAGTGGGCACTGCTTGTCGTGAAGTCGGAGTGAGATGTGGTAGTAAGAGTGTTGTTCCATGTTTTATGCAGTTATTTGATGGGAGAGATAGCAGATGTTATTGTAATGAGTGCATTTCATCAATATATGAAGGTAAAACTTACAATGTCCCTTTATTTTTTGTGTATCTGAAATAATGTGTCACTACAGGTTCAGTCAACAAAGCATCTGGCTTGTGTTCTTGGATTAGAGTGTAATTGTGATTTTCTTGCGTAATTATAGTTTTTCTAAATTTTCTTTTGTCACGTCAGCATAGTTGGTATTTAAAAAAAAAATCTTGTCTTGTTGGAAAAGAACCGTGCCAGATGTGGACGTTGAGTCACACTCCCACATACAGAACAGTTACTCTTGTGCTTGTTGGCTTCGTAGATTTTTATAGTTGCTGGGGTCTTAATTAATTAATTGTGTTTACGAAAATCTTCTTACATTGTTTGTTGCAGTCAGATTGCGTAATAATACTAGTCAGGGCCAACCGATTACGAGACTTGCGTAATCGGACATACAGTTACTAAAACTAAAAATATTTTCAATCAATTATTTATTTAATTAAGCCCCCATGCACAGTACTCGACCAACTATCCTGTTTTGCAGGGTCAGCCTGGTGCACTGCCCTCAGCAGCCATTCTGGTACCAGCCACTCAGGCACCAGATGGCTCTGTGGCTCCTGTGCCCCTTCCTGCCCAGACTCCCACGACATCCTTTGCTGCTGCAGCTCGGTCTCCTCCTCATTGTCCATCTTCAGTGATGACTTCCACTGCTCACCAACTACAGGAGCCAGCTGCAGCTCCCTCCAGTCAATCTGTGGCTCTATCCCAGCCTTCTGCCTCTACTCCCACTCTGCCTACTACTACAGCTGCACCTGCCCCCCGCAGGGGCAAGCAGACCACCGGGGACCCTCCCCCAGTGGTGGAGACTGATGCATCCTTTCGGGTGGACATGTTCAAAATCCTCCAGGTGATCTCCTTTTTCACAAAACCCCACATCCGGGCTGTTATTCGTGACACTGCACAAAAAATCCGTCAGTCGGAGGACCAGTTCTCCAACGTCATCGCCCTAGTGGAAGGGCTTAGTCAAATATTGTTGTAATGGCGAATGGACCTCCACACCACCACCAGCCCCCTCAGGATCTTGTCAACTGCATTTTTAATGCCAATCGCATGAAACGGATGAAGACAGAAATGAACTCCTTCCTCCATGACCATCGTGTGAATGTTTTACTGGTCATAAAAACACACCTCAAACTGGCAGACAATTTCCGTCTTCACAACATGGTGTGTTACCACTCTGACTGCCTCGATCGCCAAGGTGGAGGCACTGCTGTGTTCCTCAACAAAGCTCTTGTCCATACCCGAGAGACTCTACAGCCAAAGGAACACATAGAGGCCACAACGGTTACCATCTCAACACACCTTGGTGCCATTACCTTCGCAGCAGCGTATTTGAGCCCAAACAAACCACTGCTGGAAGCAGACCTCCGCACATTGTCATCCTTCTACAGGCTCATTGTTTGGCGGATCTCAATGCCGAGTGCCCAGCTTGGCATTCTTGGGTCTCTAACCCCAAAGGCCAGCTCCTCCTTGACCTGGAGGATACTGTAGCACTATCGGTCTATGGCCCCCCATGAACCTACCCATATCCCAGTCTGTACTAACTGCCAGCCAGGATTTCTGGATGTGGCCATCTTCGAAATCATCACTCCTCAGTTTTCTCTGGAAGTTCTCCACGAACTGGCCTCTGACCATGAGCCAATACTTTTGCACCTCACTAATGCTGCCCTTTCATTTGATGTTCGTTCCACTGTGACCCTCACCAATTGGGACAAGTTTGCCAGGCTACTTAATAACACCACTCGACACGACCTGGATTTGATAACACCGGCCAATATTGTCCATGCTGTGGATTACCTTACCGCCAAAATACAGAAAGTAGTGAAATTCTCCACCTCCACTGCACCTCGGAATTTAACCCTGCTGGACGACTTGCCCTCTCTGTTACAATAGCTGAAGGCTGAAGGTGCAAAAGAACCGCTACCGCCGGCAGTGGAAGCAGTTTGTTCTATGCCAGCGACTGCCCATCCTATTCGCACAGCAGCGGGCATGTCGTATGATACCTTCAAAATTGTGGAAACACTGGCGGATGTGTTCGAGGCCCAAAACAGCCCTCTTGTCCAGGAACTTTCTCCGAACGAACTACAGGAAGAACATGATGTCCTGACAGCTGTTGCTGCTTTCCACAACCGCCCACCCCAGTCTGCTCCTCTCCTTACGACCATGGCAGAAATTCAGCGTATCCTTCGACAGAAATATGGCTGGTGGGCCCCTGGATTGGACAGAATTTTAAATGAACATCTTTGCCACCTTCCCCACACACCACTCATCTTGTTCACCAAGATTTTAAACTGTTGTCTCACGTCTGCCCTTTTCCCCCCTCAGTTGAAACAAGCCAAGCTGACTGCGATCCCCAAGAGGTTCAAGGACCCTACGGTCCCCACCAACAACAGGCCCATCAGCCTCCTAAATACTATGGCGAAGGTCCTTGAATCTGTGATCCTTCATCGACTTTCTCAACCTCTTGCTGTAGCTGGGACGACCCGTCCTGAACAGTTTGGATTCACTTCGCGCCTTTCTGCCAAACTGCAGGTCCCATGGATCACTGAACACATCAGCAAAGGCTTCACCACCGCCAAATCGACAGCTGCCGTTTTTCTGGACTTGCAAAACGCCTACGACAGGATCTGGCAAGACAACCTCGTACACAAGATGCTGACACAGACCCCTATACCGGAAATTTATGTCAAGATCGTGGATTACTTCCTCCGTGGTAGGACTTTCCTAGTGGCTCAACGGGGAATGTGTTCTGGTATTCGCCAATTGTCGGCAGACACACCCATGGATGGTGTTATCTCCCATCCTTCTTAATATCCATGTAAATGACACACTGGTCATCCCCGAGTACAACCTAGCACAATATGCTGACCACACAGCACTATATTCCACTGGCCGCATTACTGACGCCGTTGTCGCACGCCTCCACCGACAAAAATATGGCTCTGAGCACTATGGGACTTAACTGCGTGGGTCATCAGTCCCCTGGAACTTAGAACCACTTAAACCTAACTAACCCAAGGACAGCATACACATCCATGCCTGAGGCAGGATTCGAACCTGCGACTGTTATGGTCGTGCGGTTCCAGACTGTAGTGCCTAGATCCGCTTTGCCACCCCGGCCAGCCTCCAGCGACAGGTGGACGCCACCATCACTTGGTGCCAGACAAACAAAATAGCTCTCAATGCCGCCAAAACTGCGGCAGTCTATTTCACGAAACGGCGCCCAGTCCTCCGCCGCAATATTTCGATTGCAGGCGTGCAGGTTCCCTGGTCCCCGACAACCACCTATCTCAGGATCCAGGTGGACCACAAGTTGCTCTTCCACTGTCATGCGGAGTATGTCGCCAACAAGGGGCAAAAGCTGACCAGGGCTTTGTACCCACTCTTCCGCAGTAGGGAACTTAACCTGCATATCAAGCTCCACATTTACCGAACAGTTATCCGACCTGCCCTCACATACGGATCTGCTGGGCCATGATTAGCGTCACCAGGATGCAGACATTGCAGCACTTGCAGAACAAGGTGCTCTGGTGGAGCCTGCACGCCCTGCCACTCACGAGAATTGTCACTCTCCACGAGGAAGCGGATATCGTCCCCCTCCAGACGACTATACGAAACAATGCGCAGCGGCTCTATGAAAAGTGAATGCCTTGTGGGACACTGTCCATGGGTTACGCCACGTTGAGACCACACTTCCACGCCACTGGGATCGACATCCGGTTCCCCTTGAAGCGTCCCCTTAAAAAATTTTAAATGACTGTGCTTAAACTGACACACAATATTTTTAGCGCAACGCAATCTGACTTTTAATAATCCCTACAAAAGAATGGCCCTGACTAACAATAACCTATACCTTTCATGAATCACCTACCTCACAAAAATCTTCGTTACTCAAACTACTGCAATACAGCGAGCGCCACTACTGCCAGCTAAATAAAAGATTCGAGCTACTGAAGTCACTAACTACTGATAGGCACAGTTAGGAAATGAAAGATTTTGATAGAGAACAAACAATGTATTTACCTTAATAGTGTTCAAAAGTCATAATATACACTCCTGGAAATGGAAAAAAGAACACATTGACACCGGTGGGTCAGACCCACCATAGTTGCTCCGGACACTGCGAGAGGGCTGTACAAGCATGATCACACGCACGGCACAGCGGACACACCAGGAACCGCGGTGTTGGCCGTCGAATGGCGCTAGCTGCGCAGCATTTGTGCACCGCCGCCGTCAGTGTCAGCCAGTTTGCCGTGGCATACGGAGCTCCATCGCAGTCTTTAACACTGGTAGCATGCCGCGACAGCGTGGACGTGAACCGTATGTGCAGTTGACGGACTTTGAGCGAGGGCGTATAGTGGGCATGCGGGAGGCCGGGTGGACGTACCGCAGAATTGCTCAACACGTGGGGCGTGAGGTCTCCACAGTACATCGATGTTGTCGCCAGTGGTCGGCGGAAGGTGCACGTGCCCGTCGACCTGGGACCGGACCGCAGCGACGCACGGATGCACGCCAAGACCGTAGGATCCTACGCAGTGCCGTAGGGGTCCGCACCGCCACTTCCCAGCAAATTAGGGACACTGTTGCTCCTGGGGTATCGGCGAGGACCATTCGCAACCGTCTCCATGAAGCTGGGCTACGGTCCCGCACACCGTTAGGCCGTCTTCCGCTCACCCCCCAACATCGTGCAGCCCGCCTCCAGTGGTGTCGCGACAGGCGTGAATGGAGGGACGAATGGAGACGTGTCGTCTTCAGCGATGAGAGTCGCTTCTGCCTTGGTGCCAATGATGGTCGTATGCGTGTTTGGCGCCGTGCAGGTGAGCGCCACAATCAGGACTGCATACGACCGAGGCACACAGGGCCAACACCCGGCATCATGGTGTGGGGAGCGATCTCCTACACTGGCCGTACACCACTGGTGATCGTCGAGGGGACACTGAATAGTGCACGGTACATCCAAACCGTCATCGAACCCATCGTTCTACCATTCCTAGACCGGCAAGGGGACTTGCTGTTCCAACAGGACAATGCACGTCCGCATGTATACCGTGCCACCCAACGTGCTCTAGAAGGTGTAAGTCAACTACCCTGGCCAGCAAGATCTCCGGATCTGTCCCCCATTGAGCATGTTTGGGACTGGATGAAGCGTCGTCTCACGCGGTCTGCACGTCCAGCACGAACGCTGGTCCAACTGAGGCGCCAGGTGGAAATGGCATGGCAAGCCGTTCCACAGGACTACATCCAGCATCTCTACGATCGTCTCCATGGGAGAGTAGCAGCCTGCATTGCTGCAAAAGGTGGATATACACTGTACTAATGCCGACATTGTGCATGCTCTGTTGCCTGTGTCTATGTGCCTGTGGTTCTGTCAGTGTGATCATGTGATGTATCTGACCCCAGGAATTTGTCAATAAAGTTTCCCCTTCCGGGGACAATGAATTCACGGTGTTCTTATTTCAATTTCCAGGAGTGTATATGTATCAGTTCATGACATCCAGTCTTACAAATTTACTGTCTCTGATGGACACATGTCCATATCATCCGCTCTCAAAACTTCGCCATCTCTCTCACCACATCCACCATTGCTGGCAGCTCACCTCCAACTGCACAATGCTATGCGCTGTTAACATCCAACTGCCCACTACAATAGAGAGTTTTTCGACAATGCCGACCAGCCTCAGACTGCACACAGCACAGCCAGTGATTTTCATACAGAGCGCTACGTGGTGTTACCAACATAAAAACCTAAACAGCCTACTTACACCCTAACTATCCTAGAGGAATCGCATTCTGACCATGGCTAACGATAGGCCTGGTACACCCACCATGGATGCATCCTTTGGTGGGACTAGCACCCGTTCTATATCCAATACTTTCCCACTCTACCTGCCCACATTAGGACAAATTTTTCTGCCTGACTGATGTAGTATATCACCATCGGAGGGTGGTATGGGACTACAAGTCCCACCGCCACACCTCCAAAGTGTATTGCAGTGACGCAGTGTCACTGCCCTGTGGATAGATTTACTGCCTCACCAACACAGCTAGACAGCAAAAGACTACTGATGCTATATCACAAAAAAAAAACCTCTGTCCAAAGTGGATGCCCTGTGGGACCACATGCATGGGCCTCGCCAAGCTGGGATCACATTTCGAAGAGGAATATGGCTCTGACCATGATCAATGATAGGCACGGTACACCGACCATGGACTCACCCCTGGTGGGGCCAGCCCCCACCCCATGGCCGACACCCCCCACCCCATCCGCCCACGCTGGGCTAAACTCCCCCGCCCGACTGTTGCAGTACCACCACCATAGGAGGGTGGTATGGGACCCCAAGCCACACCCCCAAAGTGCATTGCAGTGACGTAGCGCCACGCCTCACCAACACAGTTAGACACCTCAAAAGACTGGTGACGCTGAATTGTAACACAACACAAAAAAACTCCAAAATTCGTGTCACTGCCCTGTGGATTCACAAAAAAAATCCATTGATGTAAAGTGTAGTTCATACATATAAGCACAGTTGCTTGCGCGAACGTACATTCCTAGGTGCGTTGAATCGATCGCAAACGGCGTCCCCACATCTGTAAAAACGCATCTGTATGCTCCTGTATCTGTAACACATTAGAAGCCCTGTCATAGTCGCTTCCCATGCTATGGTCGTTTCAGAGAACACTTGCACTTCAGTTACAATTAATTACACACAAATTGTTTCATTGATTTGCAATAGATTCACATGCTACCAATGACATTACTGCTGAGTTGTGGAGCTAGGTTTATCCTCATCTGCAAATGTAGACGCGAGATCTCGCCCTCTCAGCACCATCAGCTCTTAGTTCGCATACGATTTATTTTAGCAAATGTGTAGATACTCAATCAAATTTTTGTTAGGAACATTGACAGTTAACTGGCTATCATGCCAACGTACTTACTGAATGAACGGTATTGCCATCTACATATATACTTCGCAAGTCACTTTATGGTACACAACGGAGGTTACCTCTTACTGTTGTTGTGGTCTTCAGTCATGAGACTGGTTTGATGCAGCTCTCCATGCTACTCTATGCTCTGCAAGCTTCTTCATCTCACAGTACTTACTGCACACTACATCCTTCTGAATCTGCTTAGTGTATTCATCTCTTGGTCTCCCTCTACGATTTTTACCCTCCACACTGCCCTCCAATGCTAAACTTGTGATCCCTTGATGCCTAAGAACATGTCCTACCAACCGGTCCCTTCTTCTTGTCAAGTTAGCCACAAACTCCTCTTCTCCCCAATTCTATTCAATACCTCCTCATTAGTTATGTGATCTACCCATCTAATCTTCAGCATTTCGAAAGCTTCTATTCTCTCTGTACAAGTTGTCCTCAAGTACATCGCCCTTGTTTAGACCCTCTACATACTCCTTCCACCTTTCTAATTTCCCTTCCTTGCTTAGAACGGGGATTCCATCTGAGCTACACTCCATACAAATACTTTCAGAAACGACTTCCCGACACTTAGATTTATACTCGATGTTAACAAATTTCTCTTCTTCAGAAACGCTTTCCTTGCCATTGCTAGTCTACATTTTATATCCTCTCTGCTTCGTCCATCATCAGTTATCTTGGTCCCCAAATAGCAAAACTCCTTTACTACTTTAAGTGTCTCATTTCCTAATCTAATTCCCTCAGCATCACCCGACTTAATTCGACCACATTCCAATAACCTCGTTTTGCTTTTGTTGATGTTCATCTTATATCCTCCTTTCAAGACATTGTCCATTCCGTTCAACTGCTCTTCCAAGTTCTTTGTTGTCTCTGACAGAATTACAACGTCATCAGCGAACCTCCAAGTTTTTATTTCTTCTCCATGGATTTTAATACCTACTCCGAATTTTTCTTTTGTTTCCTTTACTGCTTGCTCAGTACACAGATTGAATAACATCGGGGAGAGGCTACAACCCCGTCTCACTCCCTTCCCAACCACTGCTTCCCTTTCATGTCCCTCGACTCTTATAACTGCCATCTGATTTCTGTACAAATTGTAAATTCCTTTCGCTCCCTGTATTTTACCCCTGTCACCTTTAGAATTTGAAAGAGAGTATTCCAGTCAACATTGTCAAAGGCTTTCTCTAAGTCTACAAATGCTAGAAACATAGGTTTGCCTTTTCTTAATCTTTCTTCTAAGATAAGTCGTAAGGTCAGTATTGCCTCACGTGTTCCAATATTTTTACGGAGTCCAAATTGATCTTCCCCGAGGTCGGCTTCTACCAGTTTTCCATTCGTCTGTAAAGAATTCGTGTTAGTATTTTGCAGTTGCGAATTATTAAACTGATAGTTCGGTAATTTTCAGATCTGTCAACACCTGCTTTCTTTTGGATTGGAATTATTATATTCTTCTTGAAGTCTGAGGGTATTTCGCCCGTCTCATACATTTTGCTCACCATGTGGTAGAGTTTTGTCAGGAATGGCTCTCCCAAGGCCGTCAGTAGTTCTAATGGAATGTTGTCTACTCCCGGGGCCTTGTTTCGACTCAGGTTTTTCAGTGCTCTGTTAAACTCTTCACGCAGTATCGTATCTCCCATTTCATCTTCATCTACATCCTCTTCCATCTCCATAATATTGTCCTCAAGTACATCGCCCTTGTGTAGACCCTCTACATACTCCTTCCACCTTTCTGCTTTCCCTTCCTTGCTTAGAACGGGGATTCCATCTGAGCTCTTGATATTCATACAAGTGGTTCTCTTTTCTCCAAAGGTCTCTTTAATTTTCCTGTAGGCAGTATCTATCTTACCCCTAGTGAGATAAGCCTCTACATCCTTACATTTGTCCTCTAGCCATCCCTGCTTAGCCATTTTGCACTTCCTGTCGATCTCATTTTTGAGACGTTTGTATTCCTTATTGCCTGCTTCATTTACTGCATTTTTATATTTTCTCCTAGCGTCAATTAAATTCAATATTTCTTCTGTTACCCAAGGATTTCTACTAGCCCTCGTCTTTTTACTTACTTGATCCTTTGCTGCCTTCACTACTTCATCCCTCAGAGCTACGCATTCTTCTTCTGCTGTATTTCTTTCCCCCATTCCTGTCAATTGTTCCCTTATGCTCTCCCTGAAACTCTCTACAACCTCTGGTTTAGTCAGTTTATCCAGGTCCCATCTCCTTAAATTCCTACCTTTTTGCAGTTTCTTCAGTTTTAATCTACAATTCATAACCAATAGATTGTGGTCAGAGTCCACATCTGCCCCTGGAAATGTCTTACAATTTAAAACCTGGTTCCTAAATCTCTGTTTTAGCATTATATAATCTATCTGAAATCTGTCAGTATCTCCAGGCTTCTTCCATGTACAACCTTCTTTTATGATTCTTGAACCAAGTGTTAGCTATGATTAAGTTATGCTCTGTGCAAAATTCTACCAGACGGCTTCCTCTTTCATTTCTTACCCCCAATCCATATTCACCTACTATGTTTCCTTCACTCCCTTTTCCAAACCTCGAATTCCAGTCACCTATGACTATTAAATTTTTGTCTCCCTCCACTACCCGAATAATTTCTTTTATCTCATCACACATTTCATCAGTTTCTTCATCATCTGCAGAGCTACACTCCTGGAAATTGAAATAAGAACACCGTGAATTCATTGTCCCAGGAAGGGGAAACTTTATTGACACATTCCTGGGGTCAGATACATCACATGATCACAC
Source organism: Schistocerca piceifrons (assembly GCF_021461385.2). Taxonomy (NCBI): domain Eukaryota; kingdom Metazoa; phylum Arthropoda; class Insecta; order Orthoptera; family Acrididae; genus Schistocerca; species Schistocerca piceifrons. The sequence goes on from NC_060138.1 coordinate 81,382,335, forward strand.
TGACAGAACCACAGGCACATAGACACAGGCAACAGAGCATGCACAATGTCGGCACTAGTACAGTGTATATCCACCTTTCGCAGCAATGCAGGCTGCTATTCTCCCATGGAGACGATCGTAGAGATGCTGGATGTAGTCCTGTGGAACGGCTTGCCATGCCATTTCCACCTGGCGCCTCAGTTGGACCAGCGTTCGTGCTGGACGTGCAGACCGCGTGAGACGACGCTTCATCCAGTCCCAAACATGCTCAATGGGGGACAGATCCGGAGATCTTGCTGGCCAGGGTAGTTGACTTACACCTTCTAGAGCACGTTGGGTGGCACGGGATACATGCGGACGTGCATTGTCCTGTTGGAACAGCAAGTTCCCTTGCCGGTCTAGGAATGGTAGAACGATGGGTTCGATGACGGTTTGGATGTACCGTGCACTATTCAGTGTCCCCTCGACTATCACCAGTGGTCCCTAATTTGCTGGGAAGTGGCGGTGCGGTCCCCTACGGCACTGCGTAGGATCCTACGGTCTTGGCGTGCATCCGTGCGTCGCTGCGGTCCGGTCCCAGGTCGACGGGCACGTGCACCTTCCGCCGACCACTGGCGACAACATCGATGTGCTGTGGAGACCTCACGCCCCACGTGTTGAGCAATTCGGCGGTACGTCCACCCGGCCTCCCGCATGCCCACTATACGCCCTCGCTCAAAGTCCGTCAACTGCACATACGGTTCACGTCCACGCTGTCGCGGCATGCTACCAGTGTTAAAGACTGCGATGGAGCTCCGTATGCCACGGCAAACTGGCTGACACTGACGGCGGCGGTGCACAAATGCTGCGCAGCTAGCGCCATTCGACGGCCAACACCGCGGTTCCTGGTGTGTCCGCTGTGCCGTGCGTGTGATCATTGCTTGTACAGCCCTCTCGCAGTGTCCGGAGCAAGTGTGGTGGGTCTGACACACCGGTGTCAATGTGTTCTTTTTTCCATTTCCAGGAGTGTAGTTGGCATATAAACTTGTAGTACTGTAGTAGGCGTGGACTTCGTGTCTATCTTGGCCACAATAATGCGTTCACTATGCTGTTTGTAGTAGCTTACCCGCACTCCTTTTTTTTTTTTTTCATTATTAAACCTACTCCTCCATTACTCCAATTTGATTTTGTATTTACAATCCTGTATTTACCTGACCAAAAGTTTCGTTCCTCCTGCCACCAAACTTTACTAATTCTCACGATATCTAAATTTAGCCTATCCATTTCCTTTTTTAAATTTTCTAACCTACCTGCCCGATTAAGGGGTCTGACATTCCACGCTCCGATCCGTAGAACGCCAGTTTTCTTTCTCCTGATAACGACGTCCTCTTGAGTAGTCCCCGCCCGGAGATCCGAATGGCGGACTATTTTACCTCCGGAATATTTTACCCAAGGGGACGCCATCATCATTTAACCATACAGTAAAGCTGCATGCCTTCGGGAAAACTCTTACTACTACTGGTCATTTCCTTTGCTGCTCCAGTCGCAAATGGGGCAAGGGAGACGCGACTGTCTGTATGCTTCCGTATAAGGCCTAATTTCTCTTAGTTATAATTTCTCTTAGCTTAGTGGTCCTTACGCGAAAAGCACGTTGGCGCCAGTAGTATCGTTTTGCAATCAATTTCCAACGCCAGTTCTCTAAGTTTTCTCAATGGCGTTTCGCGAACAGAACGGCGTCTTCCCTCCAGGTATTCTCACACCTGCCTTTCATCAGACCTGGTGGGGATCCCAAAGACTAGAGCAGCACTCAAGAATGAGTCGCATTAGTGTTCTATACGCGGTCTCCTTTGCAGATGAGCTACACTTCCCTAAAATTCAGCTCATATACTGAAGTCGACCATTCGCCTTCTCCACTACAGCCCTAACTTGTTCGTTCCATTTAATATCACTTTACAAAGGTAGTTATTTAAACGACGAACATTACGTGGTTGTTTTTCCTACTCATCAGTATTAACTTACATTTTTCTACATTTACAGCAAGTTGCCATTCACCACACCATCTAGAAATTTTGTCTCGGTCATCTTGTATCCGCCTACAGTCACTCAACGACCATACGTTCCTGAACACCACAGCATCATCAGCAAACAACCGCAGAGTGCTGGGCACCCTACCCACCAGATCATTTACGTATACAGAGATTAAGAATGATACTATCACACCTTCCTGGGACATTCCTGACGACACCCTTCTCTCTGATGAACCCTCGTCATCGAGGACGACGTACTAGGTTCTATTGCGTCAAACTTTTTCCGGAAATTTACGAATATAGCATCTGCCTGTTGTCTTTCACTGGTGATTCGCTGGATATCGTATGAAGAAAGGGACATCTGAGTTTTACACAAGCGATGATTTCTACAACCTTGCTACTTTGTCAACAGGAGCTTTTCCGACTCAAAGAAAAGATAATACACTACTCTTTTGGAGGCTTCCAGTTGCGTCAAGATTTATTGTTGCAACAGTGCTTTTGGAATACATGAGATGATTACATTTACGGATCAATACCACAAGTGGTTATGAGGTACCAGGTCTCGACCCATGCTGAAACACCCATACTAGTACAAGTGCGGCATTGTGGGTGCTGACACTGGCCTTCAGTCGAGCGAACAAATGGCGAATACTGACTGTCCTGGGATACATTATTCCAAACCTGCTTAATATGTTCACGCAGTTCTGTAAGAGTAGTCAAAACGTGCTCGACTGGAGACATGTCTAGCGATTGTCCCGGCCAGGGAGGTTGCTGCACGTCTCGCAGAACACGTCGAGTTTCACGTGCAGTGTACGGGGGAGTGTTATCCTGTTGGAACAACGCATCACCTTGTTGCTGCAAGGACGGCAAAAGGACCGCTCTAACAACATTCTGCGCATACCTGCCACTGGTTAGCGTCCCCACCATAAACACCAAAGGTGAACGATAATTTCAGCTTCTCGCACCCCAAACCACAAGGCCTGGAGTATGGGTAATGTGTCCTGGACATATGCACTCCTCGTGACAGCCCTCACCAAGTTATGTGGTACGAGCAAACGACTATAACTTGCAAGCTGGCAGAGTCTGCTTTCTTAGCTGAAGACCACGGAGCGCCAGTCCATCTTCCAAGTGAACCTCTCACGGCACGAGTCGTGCCGTGCACGTCGATGCTGTGGCGTGAGTGGAAGACGGGCTAAAGGAGTGCGTGCCCGTATTCCCAAAGCTAACAATCGGTTCGCAACAGTTCGTGTTGATAGGTTTGGGCTCACGCCCACTTATCTGTGGTGTGGTAGCTGTACGGCCTGCCACTGCCGCCCTTATAATAAGACATTTATATCTACGTCATACTCCGCAAGCCACCTAATGGTGTGTGGCGGAGGGTACTTTCGGTACAACTATCTGATCCCTCCAACACTGACTCGAATTTTCTCCTCGTGATCAGTACACGAGATGTATGTGGGGGAAGTAATATGTTGTCCGACTCCTCCTGAAAAGTGCTGTCCCAAAATTTTAATACTAAACCTCTCCATGATGCAGAACGTCTCTCTTGTAACATCCGCCAGTGGAGTTTGTTTAGCATCTCCGTAACGCTCTCTCGCCAGCTAAACGATCCCGTGACGTAACGCGCCGCTCTTCGCTGGATCTACTCTATCTCCTCTATCAGTCCTACCTGATAGGGATCCCAGATAGATGAACAATAGTTAAGAATGGGCGAACAAGCATCTTATAAGCCACTTCTGTCGTGGATGAGTTACATTTCCTTGAGATTCCTCCGATGATTCTGTGTCTGGTGTCTGTTTTTTCCAACATCTGTTTTATATGGATTCCACTTAAGGTCGCTCTGGATAGTTACGCCTAGATATCTTACAGCAGACGCTGTCTCCAGCTGTTTGTCATCAATAGTGTAGCTGTACAGTAGTTGATTTCTTTTTCTATGTATGCACTATATGTTATATTTATTTATGTTCAGGGTCAACTGCCAGAGCCTGCACCATTCATCAATTCTCTGCAGGTCGTTCTACAAATTTTTACTACCTTCTGGCGTTGCTGCTTTGATACAGACAACTGCATCATCCACGAAGAGCCTTAAAGAACATCCACTGCTTTCTACTAGATCATACTGACGGGCGTCCGGAAGCTTGTCTACGGGTGTGAGAATTTTCGCCTAACCATTGACCCAACACGTTCAGCTAGTGTGGCAGTTCTCCGAAGCGACCACACCGTTACTCGGAAGGCCACAATTTGACGTGTTGTAAAATGTCTGAATTGGCTACTGGAAGCATGAATGCGCCTCCGTGGCATCGTTGCCTCCTTGCTTCACACTTTCGCACCAGTCTTACCCTTCTGGCTCTGAGCATTCCCTATTAAATTGAGGACACAGATGGCGCTCTGGTAGCTATGCCACTACGCCATCTCTTGGCGAACGACGTTGAAACCATTTGTATCTCTATTATCCCTCAAGTGGCATATGCCATCATGGGATCAAAATCGACGTCATCTTTCACGGTGTACACATTTTTTTTTTCTGGCAGTATATTCCAATTCAGAATATTTTCAAGAATTCTGCTGCAAAGGATACTGGCCTGTAACTTTTCGGGTCCGTTCTTTCAGCTTTCTGATATATAAGAGTCATATGACCTTTTTTTCATTTGTTTGAGATTCTGCGCTAGGCGAGAGATTCGCGATAAATGCAAGCTAAGTAACTATTAGTACTGTAGAGTGCTCTCTGTAAAACCCAACTCGGACGCCATCCAGCCCTGACGATTTATTTGTTTCAACACTTCTACTTGCTTCTCTACATCAGGGCTACCCTAACTATGTCCTACATATGTAAGCCTGCGCGACGTTCAAACGATGGTGTATTTAAACGATCCTCCTGTGTGAATGAGTTCTTCAGCCTGAAAAATTTAAAACTTCAGCTTTTCTTTTTGTGCTATCGTCCAGAGATCGCGGTGCGACACCAAAATCGACAACACGAGTCGATACCACAGACATTAGCAAGGTCTCGCTACAATGCACAACGACCTGTTGGAGGCACTCGAGAAGACCACGCCTCCCTCTCAGCAACAGCGGTGCCCTCACTCTGAGGTCAATATGGCGTCGAACATGCAAGAACGCGACCCACTTCGAGACCTCAGCTACAGCACCACTGTCTAGGTCCAACGAGTAGTTCACATCTCAGATAAACTTGTACTGTTCTTAATACTGAACATTGTATCTTAAGAGAACAGTTTATTAATTAGAGCACCAAGTGATGCTTTCCTAATCCATGACAGTTGTAAATTATTCAGTAATCCTGTGGCAAAGTTTAAGTAAATTTTTTTCTCATTTATATAATAAAGTGAACTAATATTTCATGTGTTGTAATTAAAAGTGAACCAGCTCCCAGAGCACTCAAAGAACCCACAGTTGTGCCCGAACGACTGTAGTTTCGTCTGGTCACAACACTTTTGCGATCTTCGCCAACGGTGACTGTACCTGGGGAGCTCAGTGTTAGCCAGGTAGTGACAGCCAGAGTTAACCGTATAATTCCCATCACCAGATTTCCACACTCTTGTCTCACGTATAATGGCATAATATACAGTAAGCACCTTACTCAAAATCACCACAATTTTTTAAAATTTATGTTCCACTTCCCCACTACTGCTTAGTTTCATCACAAGCACCTTCGCTTCATGTAGTACCCTGCCCATTTCTGCTAGCACAACGGACATGTAAACATTCTTGCATTCTAACTGCATCGCTATCTGTACCTATCCTCCTCCGGCCATCCAGATTTAGGTTTACCTTCATTCCCGTTAATCACTACTAAATCTCGGGATGGTTGGTTCCTTTGAAAGGGCATGGGCGATTTATTTCACCATCTTTGACACATTCCGAGTTTGTGCTCCGTCTCTAATGACCTCGATGTCGACGGGACGTTGAACTCAATCTTTCCTCCTTTCCTTCCTTCTATCCATACTCTACAGATTACTGTGAGATGCGTCGCAGAGGGCTATTTTTTCTTACCGTATATTAAGATTTCTCTCCGTTACATTCAAGTATAAAGCATGGGAAGACAAAGTATTTCTATGTCTGTGTGCGAATGCTTTTTAAATTTTATTTGCACGATCTCTACACGACAGGCATGTACGGGTCGGAAGATATTCGTAGTTTTGCCATTAAGAACGAAAAGCGAAGTTTTCTAAACATTTCTCGCGAGATATACTAAGCGTTTCTTTGAATGTCTGCCTGCTAACATATTTCAACATTTCTCTTACACTTTCCTTTCAGTGAAACGACCCCGTGATCGTTCGCGGGTCCCTTCGTTGCATCTATTCCCTGTCTCGCAATACGAGCGTGGTTTGACAAGTTTGGTGAAAAAGCTAGGAAAAAATTTTTGTTTCTTAAACAGCCACCTTACGTTTTTACGTAGTCTCCTTTGAGGGATATACACTTGACGCAGCGATCCTCCGAGTTTTTCATTTGACCGGAAAAATAGATTCTGTCGAACTCTGCAAAGTACTCGTTGACTGCAACTGTCATTTTCTCAGATGATGAAATTTGCTCCCAGCATGCCAAAGTTTCATGAAAGGCAACAGACACAAGTTACTTGGGGCTAAGTCTGATGAATAATGAGAATGAGGAACCAATACGTGCCCTTTTGCCATTGTTATCGCTCATGTGTTGAATACTGCAGTATACAGGTAAAAGAGCAGTTTTTTGCGTCCCAGCCTCTGTCGTTTCTGAGCTAACGCAAGTTTCAAACTATCCAACAATGAAGCATAATAGGGTCCAGTTATGGTTCTTCGTTTTTACATTTATGATGATTATTCCTTGGGAATTCCGAAGAACATTGGCCATCATCTTACCAGTTGAAAAAATGGTCTTTATCTTCTTCGCTGCACTTTCAGCAGCCTGTGTCCACTGTTTTCACTGCCGTTTTGACTCTGGCGTATAACGATGGAGCCAGGGTTCACCAACAGTCATAAATCAGCGTTATGCACTCGCTCAGTTGAGATGTCTACTGTGTTAGTAGAATTTTTTTTCGGTGGTCTTGCATTACCGTATAATGGATTTTGTCCTTGCGATGACCTCAACTGGACAGCAGGAGCGGGCTTCCTCATCGGCGCTTCTCCGGCCACGTTTTAATTCATTATCCCAAAAATAAATAGTCTTCAATGATAGTGCAGAATCCGCGTGAACTTCATCCAGTTCTGTTTTGATTTGTGCAGCAGTCCAAGTCTTCAAATGAAGATATTTAATAACAGCACGAAACTCGGTTTTCTCCATTTTCAATAGCAGTCGACACACTGACCTATTCAAACGGCTGTCAACAATGAACTGTACGTTGTAGATTGTTGAAATTCTTCATACGATCTTTGTAATAATCATGCTTACCAGTCATGTCGACGCGACAAATACGCTCCATTATTTCATGTACATTTATCAGGGTTTGTCAAACCACCTTCGTTTTCAACTACAGACCGTTAAAGCGTTTTGTATGCAGCCTCTTTTGTAGGTAAAATGCTGTTTCGTTGCGGCGTACAAATAAATTGTGGCTGCCAGTAACCTGTGCCCCAACTGATGGTGAGTCTCTGCAATCTCCGTAAATTGTTCGTTTCTTCCACGAGTACCAGTCCCACAAGATATGTGGGAGAACTCTTGTGAAATCAGTTTGGAAGATAGGAGATGTGGTAATGGTGGAAGTGAAACTAGGAAGGCGGGGTCCTGAATCGTACTTGGATAGCTCAGTCGGTAGAGCACTTGCCCGTGAGATCAGAGATCCAGGATTCGGGTCCTAGTCCGGCACACAGCTTTAATCTGTCAGGAAATTTCAACTCAGCGTTGTAGACTGAAAGTCCATTCTGGAAAGTAATGGCTTTGTGCCATCGATATTAACGTGTGCTCTGCGCTTCCATTTTCCATATACTTTCCATTGTTTCGGATACAGGAGGTCACTCAAGCACATCAAAGAATTACTGTAAACGAATACATAATATTCCGCCAGTCATTAATCACTTCCAACGACTTAGGCCGCGCAACTTCTTGTTCCTGTTTAGACAAAACGAAATCGTAAACGAAGATAGCCTTGGACGGAATAAGATCATACGCTTAAATAGAGCAAACTCATTAACCCTCTTTTCTTAACAAAAGACGCAGTAAATTGTACTGCAAGCAGAAGTTGACGAAAACAAGCATATTACTGAGCTTCTCAAACAATTAAGTTCAGCTACTTTCGATCTTCGTCTAATTGCTAACCTTGGAAACAAAAGATCGTTTTCCTGACATATTTTGCATATTTCCACTCAGTAATGTCTTATGGATTGCTTAGAAAATAAGTACTGACTGCAGAAAAGCGAGCGGTTAGAATAAAATGTTGTGCTCACCCACGAAGTCGTCTTCAGGGAGCTAGGTATTTTAACTGCGTCGTCACAGTACATATGAAATTCGCCGTAAATAATACACCACAATTTGAGAAGAATAATGATGTACATACCTACAACGCTAGAGGGAAAAATGATTTTTATTACTCATCGTGAAAGCTGTCAGACGGTCAGAAAGAAGTTCAGTATGGAGCAACAATGGGTTTAGAATTTTTTTCCCGATAACATAAAATGTCTTACAGGTAGCGAAGCAAGTTTTAAATCAAATTTAAAATCCTTTCTCCTGAACAACTTCTTCTATTCCATTGACAAATTTCTACTTAAAAACTGGTGTGTAGTTGCATAATTAGGGCTGAAAATAATAACGTGTTCAGTAATGTTAACACAGATTGTGTATACATATCCTGTAAACCGACTTATTCCACATCATTTTGATAAAAGGTTCGTTCAGATGATCATGTAACTATCTAAGTAGCTAACTGACTGTGATTCGTCGATTATTTTAGTCATAGGATACTGCGTCTTTTTCGTTTTGGGAAGTCCACAATCTTACATTTCTTAATATTTAATGCAACGTCACTTTGGAAACTCATTTCAGACAGAACTCCATTACAGATAACTACATCATCTGCGAAAAGTCTGACGTTACCAATAATATTGTCTGAAGGCCATTAATACACACTGTAACAGCAAGGTTACCAGTACGCTTCCTTGGAGCACACCAGAAGGTATTTCTACATCTGTTCATGACTCTCCGTTCAAGATAAAATGCTGCGTCCACCACGTCAAGAATTCCTCATTCCAATTCTAAATTTCGGCTAATGCCTCAATTGAACCTACTTTCAATATTGTGCATAGATGTGGTACTGAGTGAAATGCTTTTCGAAAATCAAGAAATACCGCCTCTGTCCATGGCTTTCAGGATGTCACGTGACAAAAATGCGAGTTGGGTTCACATTATCGATGTTTTCAGAAACCATGCTGGTTGGCGTGGTAGACGTCACTCCATTCTTGACACCATATTACAGTCCAGTTAAGAATGTGTTCCAATATTCTACAACGAATGGATGTCAAGGATACTGCAGTTTTGTGGATAACTTAAACGGTTGTCACCAGTGCTTTGTCCGAACTGCTGGGCACTGTTTTTTGTTCGACAAATCTACAGTACATTATGGTTAAAAGAGAGGCTAATTCAGCCTCATATTCCGTACAGAATCTGATGGGTATTTGGACACTCACTCCTACCGGAATTGAGTCAAGTACCTTAAAAGCAGCTAACTGGGCAGTTGGACACATAAATGGTACACCGTGGCAACTCGGAAACAGTCTGAATAAAAAATAAAAAGAAACAAACTGCGCGCGTTTACTGAGAGAACGCATAAAAAGGCGTCGTAATTGAGCCTGCTCCATAAAAAACAAAAAAGAGAGCAGACCGAAAACAAAACACAGCACGCGACAATCTGTGGTGCTCAACATTTCACAACAGCGCGGCTTCACGCTGTCGCGTTAAACAGCAGTTCATACGGACAAAAAAAAAACAGCCCGTTTAGTTAGACACCAACAAGAAAGTTATGTTTGTTAATAAATGTATTTCAGTTCGAGCACATGAATGAAATTACACTCATTTATCAGCAGACAGCTGAAATGAATTCGCTGTGTAGGAACGTGAAGGTAGGCGTAAAATGTTCTGCGGCTGGGAACATAATGTGTATTGTTAATCTTTGATGGGAGGATAGATTCCGATTTGCCTGTGTCCCCTGAGCGGGGAGATCCAATAGTGAAATGTACAGAAAACATGCTTATTTGATTACTAGTAGCAGGGATTCTAGTCATTAGAGGTTACTTTCGTACTAAAAAACGTTTTATACGCACTTTTGTGCGTTAGGAAAAATTTATGTGCATTTTTTAATTTTTTATAAATAAACGTTTGTCAATAAAAAATCACCAGTGAAAGGTTCACTGAATGCTGAACTCTGGAAGCACACAGGTGAAAAACGAGTCTATCAGCAAACACAGACTGTCCATTAGATTTGGGAAACAGAAAAACTATCAAATGTTTGGGCATCAGTCATGATTGATCCCCATCACCCTGTACGAAAAAAAGACGACAAATTTTAGGTCAGCAACTACGGAGGCATGTCATTGTTCTTGCTGAAACACAAAGCTACCTCGTAAGCCCTCCAGATACGAGGAACGAACAATCTGACTCTGCAGTGTGAGCATTTCTAAGAGGACTGAGCAAGTAACGTTCCAGTCAAGAAGCGATTATCAGTCTCAAATCCGTTCTTTCGTCCCTGAAGCTGAACCGCAAGTACTTGGTGACCTTCGTCGTTTTCAAGAAGTCCTCTACCGGAAGCAACACACTATTCATACAGATCTCCTCTGATACCAGCCCAAAAGTAGAGTTCATTAGTGCAATTTAACTCGTCTTCGAGACCAGGTCGGATGTTAAACAAGAAGACGGGTTCGCACCTTTACATATCAACCGTGTAGGAAGGAAATCATTCTCGTGTGTTACAAGTAACTATTTTATGAAGGAATCAAATATGTGGTGAATAATGAAGGCAGGAGCTTAAACGCGCTAATCGTTTGCATAATGTTGGAAGATGATCTTGTGATCTTTTCCGGTTCCCTGTTGTACAGCCACAGAACGAACTCAAAACGCAAGCTGCCTCTGTGGACTTCCAGTTTCTGTTTGGAGAAACGATGTTTCTAGCCAACATCAAGCCAGTTCCCAGTTAGCTACATGTTGGTCGTGGAAAAATTAAGGAAGACAGTGCAAGTGCTGAGAGACTGGTTAGAACACAACGTCTCTGGCGGAAAAGCCTTCAGATCTAGAATCAACAAGACGGAAGTGGTATACCAGCTAGCTAGAGGTGGCTGTGACAAAAGATTCGTGTTGGTTAAGACCACGCTGAATCACTATCGGTCAGTCATTCGTCCAGAATGCTCGCGAACTCAGCAAGTCCGCCGGCTGATCTCATGCGGAGCAAGAGGCAAATTTTGATCATGTGGAGATCAGGTAGGGTTGCGAAGTGAATTTAGTGAGATGGAAGTCAGTGACCCTCAGTGACCAATAAAGGCAGCTTTCCTGTGCATAAATTTTTAAAGGTTTTGCAAGTGCGTTCCCGTGCATGGGCGTGGGTATCGGCTTAGACTTTTGCCTATTTTAAGGCGGGTTTTGTAGTTGTGTGAGCGCTCTGTAGGAAAAGAGTTTGTAACACTTGTGCGGAGATGCAATCGTTTGACATTTCTACCGAGTCCGGGACCCCTCAGGTAGTAGACCGTACAGCAAAGTGCTCCAGAAGTAGAATACACCGACCAGTTTACCGTTACTTGGGACATACTTCCGGGAAAGCGCTTCATTCACAAAGTACTCTGCCTCTGCACCAGTTCGCTGACTCTGTGTGGTCGTTACTGCAGTTGATCTCTGATTGACAAGCAGTGTACCGTGTTCCAAGTGTTGTGGTGCTGGAGTTCACCCAGACCACCGAAGGAAAGCCTTTATTGATTAACGACGGCCATCAGTATATAGTGGACTGAAGACGAAGAAGCTTGGACTGGACAGAGTAGCATCAAACGAGTCTTTGGACTGAAGACCACAACAACAACAAGCAACAAAGAAGATGTAACTTAACTGGCGTTGTGTAAACTTAATAAAGAATAAATGCAAAGAAAGACGATCCACTAAAAATTACAGTTTAGGTGAAGGTAGCCATATTTGTATTCCACATCAAGTAGCACCTGAAGTGTGGGAAAGTTTTGTAGGTGAAAAAAAGCAGACAAAAGAGACAGATGCTACACTCATGCTCATCAATTAAGGACAATGCTGGAACATGGTGAAACAACGCTCTGGTGGGCGGTTTGCGGTCTTAAATCACTTCGGGGTATGACAATGCCGTGCATTTGACCTGCGGTCGTCGCACGGTGGCGCTGGCAGCAGTCGATATACGCAGAGGTGTGTTGGTACATGTCAGAGTACGGTGCAGCGAGTAAGTGTGCAGACGTTTTTAGACGTGGTAATGGTGACTGTGTAATGAAAATGGCTCAAAGAACACATATTGATGACGTTATGAGGTGTAGAATACTAGGGCGACTGGAGGCTGGTCAAACACAGCAGGTCGTAGCAAGGGCACTCCGTGTGCCATTAAGTGTGATCTCAAGATTATGGCAACGATTCCAGCAGACAGGAAACGTGTCCAGGCGCTACAGTACGGGACGTCCACAGAGTACAACACCACAAGAAGACCGATAACTCACCATCAGTGCCCGCAGACGGTCACGGAGTACTGCTGGTAGTGTTGCTCAGGACCTTACCACAGCCACTGGAACAGTTGTCTCCCGACAGTCTACAGACGACTCAACAAACATGGTTTATTCGCCCGGAGACTTGCAAGGTGCATTCCACTGACCCCTTGTCATAGGAGAGCCTGTAAAGCCTGGTGTCAAGAACACAGTACATGGTCATTGGAATAGTGCTCCAGGTTTATGTTCACAGACGAGTCCAGGTACAGTCTCAACAGTGATACTCGCAGGGTTTTCAGCTGGCGTGAACCAGGAACCAGATACTAACCCCTTAATATCCTTGAAAGGGACCTGTATGGAGGTCGTGGTTTGATGGTGTGGGGTGGGATTATGATTGGTGCACGTACACCCCTGCATGTCTTTGGCAGAGGAACTGTAACTGGTCAGGTGTATAGGGACGTCATTTTGCACCAGTATGTCCGCCTTTTTAGGGGTTCAGTGGGTCCCACCTTCCTCCTGATGGATGATAATGCAGGGCTCCACCGAGCTGCCACCGTGGAGGAGTACCTTGAAACAGAAGATATCAGGCGAATGTTGTCGCCTGCCTATTCTCCAGACCTAAACCCCATCGAGCACGTCTGGGATGCTCTCGGTCGACGTATCGCTGCATGTCTTCAAACACCTATGACACTTCAGGAGCTCCGATAGGCACTGGTGCAAGAATGGGAGGCTATATCCCAGCAGCTGCTCGACCACCTGATCCAGAGTATGCCAACCCGTCGTGCGGCCTGTGTACGTGTGCATGGTGAGCATATCCCATATTGATGTCGGGGTACATGCGCAGGAAACAGTGGAATTTTGTAGCACATGTGTTTCGGGACGGTTTTCTCAGCTTACCTCCAATACCGTGGACTTACAGATCTGTGTTGTGTTTTCCTATGTGCCTATGCTATTAGAGCCAGTTTTGTGTAGTGCCGCGTTGTGTGGCACCACATTCTGCAATTATCCTTAATTTATGAACATGAGTGTATAGTTACTTCAGTTTACGTTGAAGAAGTAGGGCAACTGTTCAATCGAGGCTTCGACATAGTAACATCGCTATCCTCACTTAGGCTGAAATACGTGGGAACTACACCAGAGCCGACTGATTCTGGACGAATATGCTTTCAAGAAAGTAATTTACTGGTGAATGATTGCAGCGGTTTTTTATTTACAGATCAGTGGACGGAACGAGAGAATATTGGTGTTTGCCACCGGAAACGGAAAATCATTTTTGTCAGATGTGAATCATTCTTTGTGTTCGTAACGTTCAGACGTGCAAGCAAGCAGTTTAGACAGTTGTTTATACGAAAATCATGGGATACCGATATGCACACATATAGATGGCGGCAGGATCGAGTATGCAAGTCATAAAAAGTTAATGCATTGATGGGAGGTGTCATTTGTACTCAGCTGATTATGATTAATGTCAAAATGTGTCCGACAAGATTATGGCCGCACGAGGGGAACTAATGAACATTGAATGTGGAATGGCAGTAGGGGCTAGACAGATGGGACATTCCCTTTCGGAAATCGTTAAGGAATTCAGTATTTCGAGATCCACAATGTTACCAGTGTGCCAAGAATAACAAATTGCAGGCATTACCTCTCAGCACCGACAACGCACTGGCAGATGTCATTCACTGAACGACCGAGAGCGGCGGAGTTCGCGTAGGGTTGTCAGTCCAGAGAGGCACTGCATGAAATAACAGTAGAAATCAATGTGGGGCGTACGACCAAAGTATCCGTTGGCACAGTGCGGCGAAATATGCGGCGCTAATGGCCTATGGCAGCAGACGACCGACGCGAGTGCCTTTGCTAACAGCACTGTATCGTCGCCATATCTGTTGGACCCTGGACGACTGGGAAACCTTGGCCTAGTCAGATGTGTCGCGATTTCATTTGGTAAGAGCTGATAGCACGGTTCGAGTGCGATGCAGGTCCCTCTTACCCGTTGACCCAGGTCGTCAACAAGGCACTGCGCAAGCTGCTGGTGCGTCCATAATGATGTGGGCTGGGTTCACATGGAATGGACATGGTCCTCAGGTCCAACGGAAACCCTCATTGTTTGGAAATGGCTGTGTTCGGCTACCTGGAAACCATTTGAGCCATTCATGGACTTCACGTTCGCAAACGACGGAGGAATTTTTGTGGATGACAGTGCGCCGTGTCACCGGGCAATAGTTGTTCGAGATTAGTTAGAAGTTTCTGAACAAGTAGGGCGAATGATTTGGCGGAGCAGATCGCCCGACGTGAACCGTGTCGAAAATTTATGGAGCATAATCGAGAGGTCAGTTCGTGCACGAAAACCTGCACCGGTGACGCTTCCGCAATTATTGACGGCTTTTGGGGCAGCTTGGCTCACTGTTTTGCAGGGGACTTCCGATTAGCACTGTTGTTGTTGTTGTTGTGGTCTTCAGTCCTGAGACTGGTTTGACGCAGCTCTCCATGCTACTCTATCCTGTGCAAGCTTCTTCATCTCCCAGTACCTACTGCAATCTACATCCTTCTGAATCTGCTTAGTGTATTCATCTCTTGGTCTCCCTCTACGATTTTTACCCTCCACGCTGCCCTCCAATGCTAAATTTGTGATCCCTTGATGCCTCAAAACATGTCCTACCAACCGATCCCTTCTTCTAGTCAAGTTGTGCCACAAACTTCTCCCCAATCCTATTCAATACCTCCTCATTAGTTATGTGATCTACCCACCTTATCTTCAGCATTCTTCTGTAGCACCACATTTCGAAAGCTTCTATTCTCTTCTTGCCGGGCAAAATGGGGTCCGACACGATATTAGAAGGTATCCCTGGCACCTGTGTGTAATCCACACTGACCTTAACATGTTTTAGGAGGAAACAAGCAGCACTCTAGTTGTTTAATATTTGCTACTGAACAAAAAGCGAGAAACATAGAATCGTTTTTCAAGCTATAAAAACAAACGTGCCTGGATGGAACATCCTGCGTCTCTCACGATGAACTTCTAAACTGCTGTCGTCCTATACAGCTAGAAAATTGTTTCCTGAAATAGAGATTATTAGATGCAATTATCATTTTAATCAGTGTTTGTGGAGAGAAGTTAAGTGTTGCGGCCTTGTTTCTGCGTATAAGGAAAACGAGGAAGCACACTGTCATATACACTCCTGGAAATGGAAAAAAGAACACATTGACACCGGTGTGTCAGACCCACCATACTTGCTCCGGACACTGCGAGAGGGCTGTACAAGCAATGATCACACGCACGGCACAGCGGACACACCAGGAACCGCGGTGTTGGCCGTCGAATGGCGCTAGCTGCGCAGCATTTTTGCACCGCCGCCGTCAGTGTCAGCCAGTTTGCCGTGGCATACGGAGCTCCATCGCAGTCTTTAACACTGGTAGCATGCCGCGACAGCGTGGACGTGAACCGTATGTGCAGTTGACGGACTTTGAGCGAGGGCGTATAGTGGGCATGCGGGAGGCCGGGTGGACGTACCGCCGAATTGCTCAACACGTGGGGCGTGAGGTCTCCACAGTACATCGATGTTGTAGCCAGTGGTCGGCGGAAGGTGCACGTGCCCGTCGACCTGGGACCGGACCGCAGCGACGCACGGATGCACGCCAAGACCATAGGATCCTACGCAGTGCCGTAGGGGACCGCACCGCCACTTCCCAGCAAATTAGGGACACTGTTGCTCCTGGGGTATCGGCGAGGACCATTCGCAACCGTCTCCATGAAGCTGGGCTACGGTCCCGCACACCGTTAGGCCGTCTTCCGCTCACGCCCCAACATCGTGCAGCCCGCCTCCAGTGGTGTCGCGACAGGCGTGAATGGAGGGACGAATGGAGACGTGTCGTCTTCAGCGATGAGAGTCGCTTCTGCCTTGGTGCCAATGATGGTCGTATGCGTGTTTGGCGCCGTGCAGGTGAGCGCCACAATCAGGACTGCATACGACCGAGGCACACAGGGCCAACACCCGGCATCATGGTGTGGGGAGCGATCTCCTACACTGGCCGTACACCACTGGTGATCGTCGAGGGGACACTGAATAGTGCACGGTACATCCAAACCGTCATCGAACCCATCGTTCTACCATTCTTAGACCGGCAAGGGAACTTGCTGTTCCAACAGGACAATGCACGTCCGCATGTATCCCGTGCCACCCAACGTGCTCTAGAAGGTGTAAGTCAACTACCCTGGCCAGCAAGATCTCCGGATCTGTCCCCCATTGAGCATGTTTGGGACTGGATGAAGCGTCGTCTCACACGGTCTGCACGTCCAGCACGAACGCTGGTCCAACTGAGGCGCCAGGTGGAAATGGCATGGCAAGCCGTTCCACAGGACTACATCCAGCATCTCTACGGTCGTCTCCATGGGAGAATAGCAGCCTGCATTGCTGCAAAAGGTGGATATACACTGTACTAGTGCCGACATTTTGCATGCTCTGTTGCCTGTGTCTATGTGCCTGTGGTTCTGTCAGTGTGATCATGTGATGTATCTGACCCCAGGAATGTGTCAATAAAGTTTCCCCTTCCTGGGACAATGAATTCACGGTGTTCTTATTTCAATTTCCAGGAGTGTAAGAATGTGTTCAGTTCTAGCACGTCTTCCCCTGGAAATGTTGCATGTTGGTTGGCCGTGTACACGTGAGGGGACTCCTCAAACCCAAAAGCTTTAGGACTTCTATGACTACGAGGGTCACTCCAAAAGTAATGCATACTATTTTTGTAAAAATATAGTTTTCATTCTGCATGTTTGAAAGTTTTATAGTGTGTAGGTACATCCTTCCCGCTTGTTTTCAAACTTAGTTCAACCTGTTCCCGTGAATGGTACAGTCACAGAATGTCTTCAAGATGGCTGCTACACTTGACGTTCGTGAGACCCAACGTGCTGTCATAGAATTCCTGAGCTGTGAAAACGAAACAGTGGGAAAAATCCACAAGAGGTTGAAAAAGATGTATGGAGATGCTGCAGTCGACCGCAGTACAGTTAGTCGGTGGGCAAGCAGGTTACGTGATGAAAGCGGGCACGGCAATATTGAGGATTGTCCTCGCAGCGGCAGGCCTCGTACTGCACACACTCCAAACAATGTGCAGAGAGTTAACGAATTGGTGACTGCATCTCAGTGAACGAATTGTCACGCTACGTTGGGATAGGGGAAGGAAGTGTCTGCAGAATACCGAAAGCGTTGGCGTTAAAAAGGGTTTGTGCCAGGTGGGTTCCCAGGATGTTGACAGTGACTCACAAAGAAACCAGAAAAACGGTATTTTTGGAACAGTACGAGAATGGTGGAGATGAATTTCATGGAAGAAACATGTAAAATATAGCGGGAATTGTATCAAAATGTTAGAAGTAGTCACAATCAAGCTACGGTAGCCCATTACAAACAGTATTGTAAGGTGCTTGAAAATATTATTAGGAAGGCAAGGAGTATGTGGTATACAAATAGAATAGCTGATTCACAGGATAAAATTAAAACCATATGGTCAGTTGTGAAGGAGGTGTCTGGTCAGCAGCTTAAAGTCGGCGATATAAATTCAGTTCGCAGTAAAAGTATTTCTGTTACTGATTAATCAGATATATGTACAGTATTTAACAATCATTTTCTGAGCATTGCTGGAGAATTAAATAAAAATTTAGTTTCTACAGGGAGTCATATAACTTTCTTGGAAAATGCCTTTCCGAGATTGATGTCTGAAATACTCCTCTGTGATACAGTCAAGAGGTAGATTAAGTCTATAATAAATAACTAAAGACTAAGGCCTCTCATGGTTATTATGGAGTGCCTAGCAGAATATTAAAGTCCTGTGCTGCACGTATTAGCCCTGTATTTAGCCATATTTGTAATTATTCCTTTGGGAATGGTCAAACTCCTGAGCGATTTAAGCACTCAGTAGTAAAGCCGCTTTATAAAAAGGGAGAAAAGGCTAGTGTAGATAATTTTAGGCCTATTTCTATGGCATCAGTGTTTGCTAAAATTTTTGAAAAGGCTGTGTATGGCAGGATAATTGATCATCTTATATCACACGATTTGCTATCAAATGTACAGTTCGGCTTTAGAAGTCGTTTAACAACTGAAAATGGTATATTATCTTTTCTCTGTGAGGTACTGGATGGGTTAAACAAAAGGTTTCGTACGCCTTGCATATTTTTTGATTTAACTAAGGCTTTTGATTGTGTTGATAACGAAATATTGCTCCAGAAGTTGGACCATTACGGAATACGGGGAGTAGCTCTAACTTTAGCAACAGTCACAAAATTGACAATGTTGATAATGGCTGTGGTGTGGGGTCTGAGTGGGGTACTGTCAAGTGAGGGGTGCCCCAGGGATCAGTGTTGGGCCACTCTTGTTCCTTATTTATATAAATGATATGCCCTCTGGTATTACGGGTAACTCTAAAACATTTCTGTTTGCTGATGACACTAGCTTGGTAGTAAAGGATGTTGTGTGCAACACTGGCTCGGTTTCAAATAGCGCAGTTCACGACCTAAGTTCATGGCTTGTAGAAAATAAATTAACGTTAAATAACAGTACAATTAGCAATTCTTTATTCGTATGCACTTGAAGGAGGGTTAACGGAATTACATACCGTCCTCCTTCCAACTTTTTTGCAGGCTTTCCCCACCTTCGCGTCTCGTTCCAATCCTCAGCCGGCAGAAATAGGCAATAATCAGAATCCCTCGCTAACTTAACGCTTTTGCTACTTCTTTATTTTACCCGCGCGCCAACCTTTAATATTCTACAATACCACAGCGAAGACTCACCCAGACCTTGATTGTTAAACGCGAGAGAACTGTGTTAAATGAGTGCTGTGTTGCCACATGTTATCGCCGTGTCTTTATTGTGCCACTACTACGAAATGACTCTGTGACAACAGCGTCAGCTGAAGGAAACGCTTTCTGTCGTAGAAAGATGATGGAAACACAATAGGTAGGAGAACTCACATACCTCTCCCAGTTAGTTCTTAAGTCGCATGTTCTAGGTTTTTTTTCGGTCAGGTTTTGCGCCTCCTATGTGCATGCACTGCTGGAGGAGGCCTATCTCGCCACCATCCAGGAACGGTCGTGATTAATTGTATAGAAAATGACCATTTTAACTCTATCTCGCAGGCATAAACAAGGCTCTCAACCCTTATTTAGACGGATAATATGAAAAAAAAAAAACGTTCCCCCGCCCTGGCGTACGAGACTACAAGTCACACCGCCACACCTTCACCTGCCCATGTTAGGCAAAATTTTTCTGCCTGACTCATGTAGTACTATCACCGTCAGAAGGTGGTACGGGACTACAAGTCCCACCGCCACACCTCCAAAGCGAATTGCAGTGACGCAGTCACTGCCCTGTCGAAACTTACTGCCTCACCAACACAGTTAGACCGCAATAGACCGGTGACGCTGTATTGTAACATATCACCCCGGACTACAAGTCCACTTAAAAAAAAAAAAAAAAAAAAAAAAAAAAAAAAAAAAAAAAAAAAAAAAACACGTTCCCTGCGTAGGTAAAGTTAATGGAGGCGCATGTCGGGTAACTACTCTCGCGCGATCCTGATCATTAACGAGGAGAAGACAGTAAGTGTCATAAACTTGTTTCCTAGAAACTTCGCTCTATGGAAGGGGATACAGAATAAGAGGAAACTTCTCGCTGGTTATCTATAGATACTCGAACATTCGTGAGAAAACGACTATCAAAGTTTCCGACGTAATTTAGATGCGTTTTAGCGCACAGTGAGCGCAACTGATCTAGTGACGTAGTGGCTAACGTCGTGGCGTTTAACATGTGCATCCCTTGTTTGTATATATATCATTTTTTATTTATTTTATTTTTTCATTTACCTTCATTTGTCCATAGAAGGATACTTCGCAAATGTTTCTTATCAAGCTAGGGCATACAAGGCCGTTATATTAATTGTAAAATTACAACTGGATTTCACTATAAGTGTCATGCATTTATTATATTTTGTACGTGTGTATGGCATTTTCAGGGTTTACAGTCTTTTTAAATTCTCATACTCTTTTATTTCAGCATTACATCAGTTCTTAATTCTTATATATTATTCTTAAGTTTATTTTTTAAGATTTGGCGTATTCCCTTGGATATTACTGATCGTAGAAACATTCGAAACATAGAAATTCCAAATACTACAAGCGTCGCCCGAAGGTAGGTTTGCCACAGCGACATTTCTTCGCATGACTGTCTCTCCGAAAAAAAAAGGTAGTCAACATTACGGACAATTTCACGCATTGGCAATAATTTCGCGGCAGACCGCACTTAGCGGATCGCCTTTCCGAAAACTGCCGCTCGCAATTGATTACGAATCGAGATACACTAAGGAATTTCACTACAATGAATAAAAAATAATTTTTCCATTTATTTATAGTTTTTCTTTTAATTCATTCACTCCACATACACAAAAGAATAACGGTATTTCAGTATACATTCGTAAGCATTTGTGTAGCAGTCTTCTCTAGGCGTAGGTAAATAAATGAAAAACAAAAACCTAAATAAAAAATAGTAATCGGGTTTCGAACACGTTGCACAAAAACGTGTAGCCGCAGTACGCAGTACCAACCATTGTAGCACTGCTTCATTTGAACTATTTACTCACTAAAAGGTAGATAAATTAACAATACTGACCATAGTTTTCTCAGAAACGGTCGAATATCTATGGATAAGACGAGACACATTTTCACTTATTTTGAACCCTGTTTCACTAGGCAAAGTTTCAGGGGAATTTTACTATGGAACTTGCCGTGTTCTCGTCGTAAGTTGGTTCGGGTTCTGGCCACGTATGCCACTAGTATTGACGCTTGGTTTAAGCTCCGAGGACCGAAGGTAGGAACATTTCAAGACGAAAACACCTTAGAATTTTTCTTCAATGCAAAATTTTGCATATAAGAACGAGTAGAAACCACCAGTCAGAAAACATGACCACAGCTACACAGATGAGTGAAAACGTTATAACCGCTTGCTTAATACCGTGTTGGTCCAGTTTTCAAATGCAGTACAGATGCAGCCAGCCGCGGTGACCGAGCGGTTCTAGGCGCTTCAGTCCGGACCCTCACTGCTGCTACGGTCGCAGATTCGAATCCTGCCTCGGGCATGGATGTGTGTGATGTCCTTAGGTTAGTTAGGTTTAAGTAGTTCTAAGTCTAGGGGACTGATGACCTCAGATGTAAAGTCCCATAATGCTTGGAGCGATTTGAACCATTCGAAGTACAGATACGACTGCGCGTGGCACCAATTCTAAGTCTTTGGTGGGTTTCCTGAGGTACGTCTATGCACAGGTCAATCAATATTCGTAAATTATGGGCCGTTGTCACGCAGGCGCAAAGCTGGTGTCTGAAAGTGTCCCGCCTGTGTTCCATTGAGTTCATCCCAGGCGACTTTGGTGGCCGAAACGTCAACATGAGTTCATTGTCACACCACTGAAGCCACTGTAATACGATTGTAATCTTGTGACACGCTTGGAAAATGCCATCGCTATAATTGAAGACGTTATGAAGGGATGCAGGTGGTTAGCGTTAACGTTTATATAGTCCACAGCTGTCAATGACATTATGAAGGGATGCATGTGGTCAGCGTTAACGTTAATATAGCCCACAGTTGACATTGTGTTTTGGATAACTACCACAAGTCGCATGAAAGCCCAGGTGAATATCTCCCACCGGCCTGCGTCCATCGCGAAGTGCTTATTTCGAGCGGTAGTTCACCTTCGATGATGGCACATCAGGACACGACTATCGATCTGAAACTAAACTCCGTCCTAAATGCCTTGAAGGCTCCGCTGGACCGACCGACCGCTGTGTCACCCTCAGCCCACAGGCGCCACTGGATGTGGGCATGGAGGGGCATGTGGTCAGCACACACGGCCGTTATCAGTTTCCGTGACTGGGGCCGCTACTTCCCCATCAAGTAGCTCATCGGTTGGCCTCACAAGGGCTGGGTGCACCCCGCTTGCCAACAGTGCTCGGCAAACCGAACGGTCAGCCATCCAGATGGTGTACCAAAAACCGTGATTCATCCGACCAACCAATACATTTCCATTGATCCATAGTCTCACCGCGATGATCCTGTCTACACTGGATCCATAACTGAGAATCTAGCTGAGCTAACACTGTGGTCGTCAGCTGTGGAGCCCCATATTCAGGAATTTGAGCTGAACGGTGTGCTCTGGAACACTTGTGCGTGTATCAGCATTCTACTCCGTCCTCAGATGTGCCACAGATCGCAGCCTATTATGCTTTACAAAGTGGGCAAGTCTTCGATCTCCACGTTCTGCGGTGAGGCTTGTACTTCTAACAACATGCCCCCATCTCAAGGTTACGCCATCCTGCAACCACTTTCCATAGATAATACGACAGCTGTACGCGAACAGCCTGTCAGATTCGCTGTTTCCGAGGTTTTCCTCCCCATGGGACGGACCATAAAGCCGTCGGAACACGGACCGTGATTCCGTACGTCAACGTAGAGCTTGCCGAGTCCAACGTCCTACTAAACGACTCGTGCGTACGGTACGTGGGCCCCAACGTGGCATACGGGATCGTAGCGTCGGCTGTATCTGGCTCGCACATCACACTGTTGTCCGCCCCAGTAGCTGAGTGGTCAGCGTGACGGATTGCCGTCCTCCGGGGCCGGGTTCGATTCCCGGCTGGGTCGGAGATTTTCTCCGCTCAGGGACTGGGTGTTGTGTTGTGTTCCTCATCATTTCATCCCCATCCGGCGTGCAGGTCGCCCAATGTGGCGCCGAATGTAATAAGACCTGCGATATGGCGGCCGGACCTGCCCCGCGAGGGGCCTCCCGGCCACTGACGCCAAACGCTCATTTCCATTTCCATCACACTGTTTGCGAAATGAACGGCCGTAAATTTCCTACGTTAGCTTTCCTAAATTTGCTCACTTGTCCATAAACTAGTCATATTGTTCTGTCTGTAGTACGCATAAATAAAAAGAAAACGCACTTACATTCACATAACATTGAGTAGCATTGTCTATCCTTTTATTAAACTGATAAGAAAGTACCAGAATCTGTTGGAAAACGTGAAGGTTTTTTAAAAAAAAGTGTTTGGGATCAGCAAGCATCACATGATGCAGCACAGCATGACACAGCAGCAAACTCACGTATTATTTACCAGTCATATTTTGCTACTGGAGACGAATAGGTACAATCCTACAATGCTATGCAGATGGCCCCCTCCTTCCAGCATGGTTCAAAAGAGGAACACCAACAGGTCTGCGCCTCTGACCTTTACGCGACACAGACTACGAGTGGTTTACAGCCATACTTTGCATCTCAGCATCCCTTGAAAGCTTTAATCGTGGATATGTTACTAACAGCTATTTATTATAGCAAACTGTACCAAGAACAAAGCGTATTTGATGGATCCTCGGAGTCTCGTTGCCTTGAAACAGCATACTTCCGCAACCTGCAAGCTACAACAATTTTTTAACCAACAATATCACTTTCCAGTAACTTTATTAAAGAAAATCATAAGATTAACGAGGGTTTTAGAGAGATTCTCAACTTACTGGTGCTTAAAAACTACATACGCTGATGAATCAAAACGTTATGACCACCTACTTAATAGCTTGTTTGTCCGATTCTGCGCATCATGTTAATAAATGGCTCTGAGCACTATGGGAGTTAACTTTTGAAGTCATCAGTCCCCTAGAACTACTTAAACCTAACTAACCTAAGGACATCACTCACATCCATGACCGAGGCAGGGTTCGAACCTGCGACCGTAGCGGTCGCGCAATTCCAGACTGTAGCGCCTGGATCCGCTTGGCCACTCCGGCCGGCTCTGCGTTCAGGGATCCGTCACTTTGTTGGTAGGTTTATGGAGGTAAGTGGCATTAGATGTCTACTCATAGGTCAAGTAATTCGCGTAAATAACGGGCCGCTGATTTGCGTAACCACTGTTGGCGCCCGACAACGACCCAGGTGGGTTCCATAGGACCTATATCAGACGAATTTGGTCGCCGAGACATCAACGTGAGTTCACTATAACGTTCCTCAAACCAATGTCGCACGGTTCTGGCTCCGAGACATGGACAATTGTACTGCTGAAGGATGACATCGCCGCCGTGTAAGACATCAAGCATGAAGGGAAGCAGCTGGTTCGCAGCTGTCAGCATGCCTTCGACTCCTACCACAGGTCTCATGCAAGCGCAGGAGAATGGCTCCCACAGCATAATACTACTCCCACCAGCCTACTCCACGGCGCGCTGCACGTTTCGAGCCGCCGTTTACCGCGATGACGACGTGTGTGGAGACGACCAGCGACCTAATGTAACAAAAATGTGATTCACTCAAAGAGGCGACGCGTTTCCATTGATCGACGGTCGAATTCGGACGGTCCCGTGGCCACTGCAATCGTAACTGACTATATCGTTGGGTCAACATGTCAATACGTAAGGATAGTCTAATGCAGAACTGCATGTTCTACAAAGTACCATGAACGGTGTGCTCCGAAACACTTGTGCGTGCACCAGCACTGTGCTCTTTCGGCAGAGATACCAAAGATCACCATCTATCCTATTTGGCAGAGCAGACAAGACTCCGAACCCCACGTTCTATGGACGTCCAACCATTTAGCGCCTAGTGGTACTTTCACTGCCCTTCTACCGCTTTCCGTAGATGTTCGCGACAGTAGCACGTGAACATTCGGCCAGCTTCACCTTTTCGAGATACTCGTTCACAGGTTCTGCGTAATAACAATCTGCCCTTTGTTAGAGTTGGTTATCTCAGTGGATTTCCACGACGTCTGCAGCAGCATGGTGTATCAGCTCGGAGACCATGGCTGCGGTTACCCTTGACGCTGTATCATAGACAGGAACGCCTGCGATTGTGTACTCAACGACGAACCTGGGTGCAAGAATGGCAAAACGTAATTTTTTCGGATGAATCCAGGTTCTGATTACAGCATCATGATGGTCGCATCCGTGTTTGGCTACATGGCGGTGAACGTACATTGCGAGCGTGTAATCGTCATCGCCATACTGGCTTATCACCCGGCGTAATGGTATGGGGTGCTATTGGTTACACGTCTCCCTCACCTCTTGTTCGCATTGATGGCACTCTGAAAAGTGGTCGTTACATTTCAGATGTGCTTCGACCCGTGGCCCTACCCCTCATTCGATCCCTGCGAAACCCTACATTTCAGCAGGATAATGCACGATGGGATGCTGCAGGTCCTGTACGGTCCTTTCTGGATACAGAAAATGTTCGACTGCTGCCCTGGCCAGTACATTCTCCAGATCTCTCACCAACTGAAAACGTCTGGTCAATGGTGGCCGAGCAACTGGCTCGTCACAATACGCCAGTCACTACTCTTGATCAACTATGGTATCGTGTTGAAGCTGCATGGGCAGCTGTACTTGCACACGGCATCCAAGCTCTGTTTGACTCAATGCCCAGGCGTATCAAGGCCGTTATTACGGCCAGAGGTGGTTGTTCTGGGGACTGATTTCTCAGGATCTATGCACCCAAATTGCGTGAAAATGTAATCACATGTCAGTTCTAGTATAATATATTTGTCCAATGACTACCCGTTTATCATCTGCATTTCTTCTTAGTGTAGCAATTTTAATGGTCAGTAGTGTATTTGTTTATCAGCTTCGTTTCGAGACTTTGTGCTGAAGAGACATGGCTTGCATGCGCCACAGGCGGCGCTATTACATCTCGTTGGCCTACGTTCAAACGCACGTTCAGAATACCTAACAAGTTAAATATTGCTCTGCACGTTCGAGAAGAGTCCCGAACGCGCTTTTTCCGCGGTGTGACGTCAGGAACTCGGTACACCCACTGCGTCGATTGCACGGTCCGTGTGCCAACGGCTTAACAATATGCCCTTTGTTAGAGTCCCTTATGTCAGAGGATTTATGCATATGCACCCCGAATCGTCGCTAGAACGATTCCCTATTCGTATCTCCTCTGCTTGCATACGCTCCTTACCGCGTTACCTGCCAGCAAAGCCTCCAAGCGGCATTCGGTATCAGTGTGGGCTGTGGTCATAATGTTTGCGCTCACCCGACACTATTAGCATCTGCGTGGGATAAAAGGCTGGGGGAACTATGTCAACCGAGCACGTTGTCGTCCGACATCGCTTTTGGGGGACAAGTGGCTTGACAGATATGCACCACCTACGCGCGATCATTCGGCTAACACAACACTTCTCCGAAAGGAAGTACCGGCAGTGTTGATGTGAGGTCTGTCTGACGTCGCAGGAGTGCGAGTCGGCCATAAATAACGGCCGGAGTTAGCGTCGCGGGAAGCGGACGAGTAAGGCGCGTAAATCAACAGCAGCAGTGACGTCAGAAGGGCCCGCAATGGTCGCTTTATGCCAGCACCCAATTTATGGCGGCGTCTGCGGGCGAGCCGGGCATAAGATCCCCCGGCAGTTCTCGACGGCTCCCCGCATACCAACGACGCCTGCCTTCAGACCTGAAGACGGCGCTCACTCGTACAACGAAACCTACTGCCATATTTGGAAACAACTGAGCGCACTTCCTAATGACTGAACAGCTCCATTTCCCATAGTTTGTACGTCACTCTTTCAACTAGTTTGATGAAGCGCTACATCTTTCCATGTAAGGAAAAGTGCCCATATTTCGGGTGGTTACCTAATTCCGTGTAGCTGAATATCTCCCTTGCTTGGTGCTGCATTCCGTAGCTCAATCCGACAACCAGTAACGATAGTCA
The DNA here is from genome assembly GCF_021461385.2 of Schistocerca piceifrons. Classification (NCBI taxonomy): domain Eukaryota; kingdom Metazoa; phylum Arthropoda; class Insecta; order Orthoptera; family Acrididae; genus Schistocerca; species Schistocerca piceifrons. The sequence goes on from NC_060138.1 coordinate 81,409,648, forward strand.
TTCTGATACGCAGTCGTGAGTTTGGCGAAGGTGCTGTTAACTTTTCGTTCTCCTCCACTCTTTTTCGATTTTGGTCAAGATAAACATTATCTTCCGAGTTCAGTAGGGAGCCCTTCCTCAAGCCAGGTAAGACGTACTTTCAAAGTATTTCATATGAGACAGTAGTTTGAAGCATGGGCCTTTCTATCTAGTTGATACCCGCAAAACGTGTCGTCCACGCTTAAATTAGCGGTTGGGTTGGGCCTACATTGTAGTGAAGGATGGTCCCTGATAGCGGGTAGTAATGTGTTGAGCTATTTCCAGTATCCGAATTTCGGCGTCAGTTTATACAAACAGATTAAAAATTTTTTGGAACATTGTTCCAGGAAACAACGACTTAATACTATTATACACTGAAGAGCCAATGAAACTGGTATAGACATGCCTATTCAAATACAGAGATATGAAAACGCTTATCTAAATACAGAGATATGAAAACATGCAGAATATGGCGCTGCATCGGCAACGTCTATATAAGAAAAGTGTCTGGCACACTTATTAGATTGGTTACTGCTGCTACAATGGAAGGATATTATCAAGATTTAAGTTAGTCTGAACGTCGTATTACAGTCGGTGCACGAGCGATGGGACATAGCATCTACGATGAAGTGGGTATTTTCCCGTATGACCACTTCACGAGTATACTGTAAATATCAGAAATCCGGTAAAACATCAAATATCGGACATCGCTGCGGCCGGAAAAAGATCCTGCAAGAACGAGACTAAAGAAGACTAAAGAGAACCTTTCACCGTGACAGACGTGCAACCCTGCCGCAAATTGCTGCAGATTTCAATGATGGGCCATCAACAAGCGTCAGCGTGCGAATCATTCAACGAAACATCATCGATATGGGCTTTCGGAGCCGAAGGCCCACTCGTGTAACCTTGATGACTGCACGACACAAAGCTTTACAGCTCGCCTGGACCAGTCAACACCGGCATTGGACTGCTGATGACTGGAAACATGTTGCCTGGTCGGACGAGTCTCGTATCAAATTGTATCGAGCGGATGGAGGTGTACGGGTATGGAGACAACCTGATGAATCGATGGACCCTGCATGTCAGCAGGGGACTGTTCAAGCTGGCGGAGGCTCTGTAATGGTGTTGGGTGGTGTGCAATTGGAGTGATATGGGACCCCTGATACGTCTAGATCAGCTTCCTGTCTGATCACCTGCATCCATTCATGTCCTTTGTGAATTCCGACTGACATGGACAATTCCAACAGGACAATGCGAACCCCACACGTCCAGAATTGTTACAGAGTGGCTCCAGGAACACGCTTCTGAGTTTAAACAATTCTGCTGGCCACCAAACTCTCCATATATGAACATTATTCAGCATATCTGGGATGCCTTGCAACGTGCCGTTCAAAAGACGTCTCCACCCCCTCGTACTCTTACGGATTTATGGACAGCCCTGTAGGACCCATGGTGTCAGTTCCCTCCGGCACTACTTCAGACATTCTTCGAGTGTATGCCACGTTGTGCTGCGGCACTTCTGCGTGCTTGCTGGGGCCCTACACGATATTAGGCAGGTGTACCAAATCCTTTGGCTCTTCGGTTTAATTTATTTAGTACACCCAGTCGCGTATAAGTTGTTACTTTTTATTTGTGAATGACCGATTTCGATCTACTACAGAGATCATCAGATTTACATTCCTTGGTGGTAGCAGGAATCCCTGATATGGAGCAGGCCCATCTCGTCCGTCACTGTGGCCCCTGACACTCAACATCAAACGAGAAAGCCGCAAGCCACGGGTCTGGACTCGGTCCGCAATTTCCGGTGACCGCTTGTCCCCCTCTCCCCCCTCTCCCCCCCCCCCCCCCAACACCGCCACCTACGCTGCTATTGTGAGCGGTTGGCGTCCTCTTAGCCCAAAATTCGCCATTCATCTCCAATATGAAGGAAACAGAATTATGGAATGCGTGCATCCTGCACGTGATCATGTGCATGCTGGTACATAGCCTCCGGTTACCTACCTTGCATGACAGTCTAATACAGTAACGAAATGACATTAATAATGTAGTTTCACATTTTAGAAATGCGAGTTAGGCTAGTCTGCCGGCTCTTAACAAGTGTATGAGGACGTCAGAGGGCCTGCCACCCTTTTGTTGTGCAGTCTTTGCACTTGACACAATTAAAGACAAATTACTCTTCCAGATATACATTTATTAATGTATTTGTTACTCTGATGCCATCGTTTTATGACAGTCAGATCCTAACAATTTCAATTCGTATGGGACCATGCTCCTACTTTCGAGACAAGCTATCAGTTAACTCACTCGCAGTGAAGGCGCGAATAACAACTCCAAAGAGTCTACAAGTCAGAGACATGTATCTGAGGTTTTTCAGTGAAATAAATATTCCATGTGTTTTTGACAACATCAATTATATTAGCATTTCATGTGACGATTTATTACATTAAAACGTGATTTTAATTTGTACATTGTTATTCTGTTTATAATTATGTAATTTGATCGTGATAAATATCAGTATGGTTATCTCTTTGGAGTCAAAGAATGTTATATGCAAATCATACTAAAACGCTTTCATAATTTATGAAACACATACTAAACTAGCAACCCAGGACGAAAGCAATGAAAAACTGAGTGTCTGAGAAAAACCTGAAGATTTCTAGGATCCGACCAAAAGAGGTATCGGAGACGACTCACCTACTAAGAATCCGATATGGAACGATTTAATTTACCAGAATAAGAAAGCTTTGGGTTTTTGCAACATCTCTGCAGTGTTGTACTTCAGATGCACCCCCTCAGGAGCTAGTAATACTAGTACGATTATCGTATTGTAGAAAGTTTTCTTCGCCTGCACCTGGTATCTATGACACTTCCTTGCTTCACGCATTCAAAAAATGGTTCATATGGCTCTGAGCACTATGGGACTTAACTTCTGTGGTCATCAGTCCCCTAGAACTTAGAACTACTTAAACCTAACTAACCTAAGGACATCACACACATCCATGCCCGAAGCAGGATTCGAACCTGCGACCGTAGCGGTCACGCGGTTCCAGACTGAAGCGCCTTTAACCACACGGCCACACCGGCCAGCTCACGCATTCCTTGCAAGCTTTGTAAGTAAGCTGTTTAGGTTCTTATATTGGTAACGCCAAGTAGCGCTCTGTATGAAAATCACTGGCTGTGCTGTGTGCAGTCTGTGGCTGGGTGGCATTGTTGTAATATTCGCTATTGTAGTGTTGGGCTGTTGGCTGTTAACAGTGCGTAGCGTTGCGCAGTTGGAGGTGAGCCGCCAGCGGTGGTGGATATGGGGAGTGAGATGGCGGATTTTTGGACAGAGACAGTAAATTTGTAAGACTGGATGCCATGAACTGATATATATATTATGACTTTTGAACACTATTGAGGTAAATACATTGTTTGTTCTCTAACAAAATCTTTCATTTGCTAACTATACCTATCAGTAGTTAGTGCCTTCAGTAGTTTGAATCTTTTATTTAGCTGGCAGTAGTGACGCTCGCTGTATTGCAGTAGTTCGAGTAACGAAGATTTTTGTGAGGTAAGTGATTTGTGAAAGGTATAGGTTAATGTTAGTCAGGGCCATTCTTTTGTAGGGATTTTTGAAAGTCAGATTGCATGAACTGAGAAATGTTAGTTTAAGCACAGTCTTGTACAATTGTTCTAAGGGGACGTTTCATATGGCGACCCTGCCAGGATACCTCACCAGAATCTTCTGATTTTTTCTTGTAGTTTGTGTAATTAGTGTAGCTTTTGTTTATTGCTAGCGTATAATTGTAGAAAGAATCTCCTTTGTAGTTGCAGTCTTTCATTGTTGTACAGTAAAACAGTTGTGGCATGCATGTAGATTTGCACCAAGTATTTCGCAGCTGCGCTTGCAATTAACTAGATATTATTTTCAGTGCTATGTTAATGTGTTTTCTTATTTTTGCTCTTCAAACTGTGCTTTTCTGTGTTATCGTGTGAAATATTGTGACAATTATGGCGTGTGAAAAACGTAATACAAGGCTCCAAAGTAAACTGAGAAATGACAGTGAAGACGAAAGCAGTGTGTTAGCGCCACCGTGTAATGAATTAACTAATGTTCAACATAGTAATTTGGTAATTGTGCATAGGGAAATGGAGCGGGTGGCAAACAGTGGTGTAGACAGTGAAACAATTAGTGAACAGGGAAGCATTATCGATCGATCGGTCGGCAACAGTCCGCCTCAGGAATCGGGAATGATAGGACACAATCTTGCAAATACTGCAGATTCAGGTTTTAGGTCCTCACCGTTTTCTCAAATAAGCCAAGACACATTTTCTGCTTGTCAAAATGTGAATGTTGCCAGTGCAACTTCACTGCCAAAAAGCACTGAGGAACATGTTTCAGACACCAGTGATTTGTTATTACAGTTAATGCAACAAATGGGACAAAGGCTACAAAAGTTAGACACAACGCTTGAACAAAATCAGAAACAAATGCGACAAAATCTTCAAAAGTTAGAGACAATGGAACAAAATCTTCAAAAGTTAGACACAATGGAACTACACCAGAGACAAGCACAGCAACAGTTACACACAATGGAACAAAATCTTCAAAAGTTGGACACCACACTTCAACAAACACGTGAGGATTTAACTACTGAGTTACATAAAATCGAATCGAAATGTCAAAAAGTCTGTAATGACGTAAAAACACAAATTTGTGAGCATTTCCAACCTATTTTTTTGCGTCATGAAAATGCATTACAAAATCACGAAGCAGCCATAAAGGAACTGCAAATTATAGTTCATGAAAATCACGACACCTTGCAAGCTAAACTTGACTCAGTTGCATCTACCGATTCGGTTACGCAACTTGCAAAAACTCAGGAAAACTTAAAGGACACAGTAGATACTCTGAAAATTGGTTCAGAAAGACACATGGAGGAAATTAGTTCATTATCAGAGAAAGTAGTTGAACTTTTGGATCAGCTAAATAATTTATCTACGAAGGTGGATGATAATCTGAATCACACAAAACCGGTAGTCTTTAATGACACAGAAGAATATGACCAAATTACGAAATTCAAACAAAATCAGAATCAAATTAATATGCAACACAAAAGAGAAATCCGGGAAGTATAAGATTAGTTGGAACAAGTTACATAAAAATTACATATTTCAGAGGACACTCGCGCTCCAACATGGGAAGAGGGACTTAGAAATACGGAACAGCCACAAAATAATAACGCATGGCACTTCGGAAATTATGAAAGAAATTGGCAAGGTACACCAAATTTTGAGATGGAACCGCCGAAACGACGTAACAATGACCGACATGCGACTCGCCGACATGATGATTTTGACTATAAGCTGTTCATTACTACACGTAAATTCAAAACATTTAAGAATTCTGGCAACGACATTCATCCACAAGCATGGCTCCATCAATTCTCTCATTGTTTTCCTCCCAACTGGTCATTAGAGCACAGATTAGAATTTATGTGTGGCTATTTAGAGAATGAACCAGCTGTAAGAATGCGATCGGTCATTCACGATTGCCACAGTGAAGGAGAATTTTATCATGCCTTCCTGTCAGCATATTGGTCTCAAGCTACACAAGAGCGAGTAAAACACAGCATCATAATGATGAAACATTTCGAACAATCTGAATTTTCCAGTCTTGTGAAATATTTTGAAGACATGTTGCACAAGAATCAGTACCTGTCAAACCCATACAGCCCCTCAGAACTCATCCGCATTTGCTTAATCAAATTGCCTGAACATTTACGACATATTATTTTGGCACGACGTTGCAAAGACGACATTGAAGCTTTTCAGGGACTGTTACAAGAAATGGAAATTGACACTGACAATCGCGGAACGCGAAAACAGGAGCACACCAATTACAGTTCACATCCGTCACAATTCCGCGATGACAGAAATAATAAATGGACACGACAAGGCTATTCTTACAACGCAAATCTTGACCGAAACAGACACCACCCGTATGACAACCGTTGGCAGAGTAGTAATAATTACAGGGATACATCACCTCTCCGCGGTAATGACTATCACAGAGACAATCAGAGAAACAGACAATATGGGAACCAAAATAATTATTATCAAGGGAGACAGAATAACTTGAGACGCAACGGTCCAGCGTGCAGTTACGATTCAGGGAGAAATTCTCCACCACGTGACCGACAAGAAAGAAACTATGGAACCTACCGACATGACGACAGATGATATAATCGTAACGACAGACTTGAATTGCATCAGAACTGCCGAGATTCGAACAGAGCAGGGCACTCTCGACAAGGTGAATTTGTAGAAGTTAGGTCTCCTAATCCTAATAACGACGCGCGCCAACAAAGAAACAGACAATGACTTGCACCGGCAGGCAGCCACGTGCGCCGGCTGGCTTGAGAAAATAAGATAAGCTAACCTTGAGAAAAATTCCAGTGTTCCTTACCGAAGTATACAACATGGTAATTGCTTTGAAGATGAAACTCTGCGCACTAGAAAGGGTAAAAGATTACACCACATTTCACATGTAAAACCGTTTATTGAAAGATAATCTGCTTTTTAACTTTGTCTTTGCCATATAACTTTTCACTTTACATTACTAGTATGCTTTGTCAGACTTAGAATCTGTTAACATGCAACAATGTTTGAAGTTAAATATCCAGTCAAGAACCAAGAGAACTTATTTAAACAGAAATTACGAATGCATTGTTATTGTGAACAGACGACACAGTGTTATTGTGTGTGTACATTCTTGCTTGTTAGTTGCACGATTACATAACGACTGTAAGACTCACATACTTAGAACATATACCAGTACTGCTAACGAGATTTTAATGCAACATTTTGATTTGCTTGAGAATACATTCTGGATTTAAAGTACTTCATGTGAGATTAAAGATGACACAGTGGTTAGTTTATGTGACAGCTACACGATTTTATCACGATGCTACTAATGAGTGACAATTTACAATGTTGCTTTTGCGGTGTTTCTGTTTTATATCTGCACAGTTTTTCTGAATTATTCTGGAAAGTAAAACGTGTTTTAGTAGTAACTTTTGTGGTATAGCTACAACGAGACAGCCTCTTCTGTAGCACAACAATACGTTACAGCACAGTACTTTCTTCATCACGGCAATAAGCATAATAACTAAGATATTTATACGCAAAGCATTTCACTTTTGTTTATCATGAGGTAAGTACATTGACGGATTTTTGAATTACAAAGAAAGTTTTCCGTGATACATTTCATTCCATTGCTGTAATCTGTAACACCTGAGGGTATAATTACATTAATCCTCAGGGGGGTACACTCCTACTTTGTGTACCATGTGTTTGGCAAGCACAAGGAGCCCTAGCTAATATGGTATTTGCTTATACAACTTTACACATCGGTACCATGTTCCTCTAACACAGAATTACACAGCTATCTGATTATTTAACAGAGAAACAAACATTTTTTTTACTACGTCAGTGATAGATGTTTATGCAATTACACAGTTGGATAACTTCACACTTATGAAATTGTATTTCGTCTGTACTTTGTGAACTGTTCTTTTTTTTCGGAACCATTGTGGTACTATGAGAGCTCTGAATGATGTATTTGGTAAGGAATCATGATTTTAAAGTACGTTTGAGGTATATGACACTATTGAAATGAGCAGAGAATTTTTTTTTAGGTTTTGAAATTATTGGAGGAAGCTACGACGATTTTGAGAATTGAGTGAGATGTTATAATATTATTACGACGACGATATGTATTATGCTGTTGAGGTATGTTTATGATCAATAAGATGATGCTACCGTATATGAGGAATTTGATTATGCTACGTATTTCTTATGATGAAATATTGAAGATGTGTTGATGAATATGTATATGTATAATAAGGTAAGGAATAATGAGTAGTGATTAGTCACTCTGATTTGTGGAGAAGGGTGTTGGAAACCAAGAATCGTACTTTAGAATTATGAAATGTGCGTACATGTGTGAATGTATCACAATGCCACTGAAAATTTTTTGGACACTTGTATTTATAGGATTTTGTTTCTACACATTTGTAACGCAAATTCTCAACCTGTGAAATTTTTTTATATGAGACTGCACTGTAGTGGAAACTACTGTCGTAAATATTTCGGTAAGAAAGTTAAGTGACCACCTTCACGTAATGCGTCATGGGCACCCAGCTGCATGACAGTCGCCTGGAAAAAAGCCATTAGAGTGTGCCTTTCAGAGGCACAGGTGGAGAAAAAAGGAGGCCATTATCCTCGCTATTGACATTTCTTTGTAGAATGCATCGCAAATACGACACGCTCAAACTGGAAAATATATGATTACACTGTGGGGCTCTTAATTTATGATATTTACTAAAATGCCTAATGAAATGATGAGAAACATTTTACATCTATTGTCTTTCTAGTTGAGAGATTGCTCATTTTGTTTCATATCTGGTTTCCAGCTGTGTTGCAGCATTGGCTTTATAAAATAAAATTAAGTGCATTTGCTAATGTGAACGCTTTCTGCCAACAGATCTATTAAATAATAATTTTATGATCCATATTCTTCAAAAAAGGAGCACTTGGAATGGAAAGAACAATAAGAAGGGATTAATAACAGTAACTGCATACATAATTTTCTTTTCAACTACTTGGTAATTTTTTTGGTAGAGTAAGTTATCGTGATGCATCACTCTAGTGTTAAGATGTGACATACGTATTAAACATGGCCATTTTTACTGTAATATTTTTCTGCTTGAGCTTTGTCATGTTTAGATATAAGTTATTGCATTTGCTGCTGCTGTTTGCCAGGCATAGTGCTACTAAATTTCACTTTGTATTACTCTGTTAAGCCAGTTTTACTACTGATTTATTTTTCTTGTTGCTGCACATTGGTTCATATTAAAGTGCGCGTCATATATCTTGGCGGCCGAGTTTAGGTTCGTTCTGCGCATCTGACGTCACAAAACACAGTCAGCCAATGAACAGGGAACGACGTTGCCAGATCTCGACAGCAGTGCAGAGCACGGACGAGTGTCTTCAGGTTTAGAAACGTTCAGTCATAAATAAAGTAATAGAACAAAAGCAATGTCTTGATAGCAGACTTTCTTTTACAGAAAGTTTGGAAAAAGCATTCTTTATACCAATTGCTTCATATTCTATTAATTAATTAAACCAAATAAGCAATAAGACTCCTAATTCAGGTGATAGCAAGGAAATGTGTTTGTTTCAATCTCACGAACTGCTTTTTCGCAATAAAGAATAGCGGTAATTGTTTATTTCCCATTGTACTTCGACGAAGCGTGAGTAATTCATAGTCATACCAAGTGTTTATAAGTAGTTGCATGTGGTGTTAGAGGCATTATGGAGTTACACTATTCGATGAGCTGAGGTAGCGGAACGGTTAAGGTGTTGGGCTGCCAAGTGAAAGGTTATGAGTTCAAACCTTGCGCAGTGCTTAATATTTTATTTATTTAAAAACAATATTGGAGTGCCTTACTTTACAAATTTTATTCGTTTGAATGAAATTTCTGGTGCTTTGCCTCTTCATTAACTTTTTCACTGCTGCAGACACGTGCCCCCCGCATTCCGCGCTGTGCGCGATTTTGTCATCACTGCACTTCTCGCCTGTGCAGACACATGGTGTTCCCACTGCTTTGACACACTTATCATACGATTTCACAAAAACTATTTGGCCAAAAAATTTGATTTTTACACGTCTTCTTGCCTGATACCTTCCCCCCATAAATGACTTAATTTTGTTTTGATGTGCAGCATTAAATGTAGTAAACCATTGCACGAAATTTTGAAGAGTTTGCAGAGGTAAAAGTCCATAGTGTATACTTTCCGTATGGTCGATTTTAGTTGCCACAATGTTGAGAATGAAATGTGGACAAGATACCTAAATTTCATATAATATTTACTGTATAACAATATATCATTTAATTTAAGTACCACATAGGTGTCGTATGTAATATTGAGAAATATTCCGTCTTTCGCGACTGCAATAAAAGTTTTATATACACAAGGCGCGTTTGGCTTTGTTTTAAAGCACTTCCATCGGTGTAAGGTATGGCACATACACAATGGTATTCATGTTCTATTTCTTGTTTTTGTTCCACAGTCGCAGTTTTACCAATGGTATTGAAATATATCCCTCTTCTGCAACTGTAATAAGCGACTTATTTAGACCAGACGCGTTTCTCTCTTTTGAAGCATCATAAGAGGACTGTATTTTGTGTCCTCCATTGCCAAGTCACCTTTCGTAGTTTTGTGCTGCGGTAGCACAATATTCAACGTTTGTGTTGGCTCATCAGTGTTTTAGCAAATAAATGCTGTTTGTGTGTGCCACACACAAAATTATATTTGACATAGCTCTGAGCACTTCACTGACAGACGGTATATTCAAGTCCTAATGTTTTTGTAAGTCCACAGTTTTGTTTAATGTATTTTGTCTACTTCCTTTCGATTGATTGAAGTGCTTTAAAATAAAGCCAAAAGTGCCCAGTGTAAGTAAAACTTTTGTTACAGTCGCGAAAGGTGGAATATTTCTCAATATTATATGCAACACTTATGTGGTACTTAAATTAAATGAAATATATAGGTATCTTGCCCACATTTCATTCTCAACATTGTGGCAACTAAAATCGACCATACGGAAAGTATACTCTATGGACTTTTACCTCTGCAAACTCTTCAAAATTTCGTGTAATGGTTTACTATATTTAATGCTGCATAATAACTGCGTTGAACATCGAAACCAAATTAAGTCATTTATGAGGGGAAGGTATCAGTCAAGAAGATAGGTAAAAATCTAATTTTTGAGCCAAATGGTTTTTGTGGAATCGAATGATAAAGAGTGTCAAAGCAGTCGGAAAACAATGTGTCTGCACAGGCGAGCAGTGCAGTGACAAAATCGCGCACAGCGCGGAATGCAGGGAGCACGTCTTTGTAGCAGCGAAAGGGTTAATGCAGCCGTGGTGGCTTTACTTCATGAACTGCGCGCTCCCCCCTACACGTAAGCTTGAGAACTATGCTATACTATGGCGCTGTTTCTATTGGCGCGTGCGTCGTGTGCAACTGGCAACACAGCAATCTCCAGCGTCTGGGCGGGCATGCGCGAGCCGCCAAGATAAAAGAATTGAACTATAGTTGTAATGTTGCATTTGATTGGTAATTTAGATTTACTGTAGCTTGCTTTGCCAGTTTGCATTTTTTTCATTGCTGTTTGTATTAATTGTTTTGTGCTGCTGCATTCCCTCGTCCTTCAGTTTAGCATCTGAGCTCAGTAGATTTAAGTTAGCTTAAGAGGGGGTAGACTATATAAGAGAATGAGTTGCTATGCGTTGGAAGAAATGCATTGAGAAGTTATACGAAAAAAGTACAGAAAGCAGGTATAGATAAGACTTTTTGGAAATAATGAAGAACGAAGGGAGATCTCTGAGAAGTAAAGAAAGTTTTGTTTGCAAAATACTGCAGTAAAACAAACCCTGTCCTTTCCTTGTGTTATCCCACTATGTGTTTGTGTACCCTTGGGTATTTGTGTTCTTCCTGTCTTTATGTGTTTATCTGATGAGAGTTATGTTGTAGAATTTTTCTGATAATATGTTACTTACTTTGTAAATATGTTTATTTATTCTGTTTTGTTTTAATGCTCATGTGTGAAGTTGATGTTTCAAAAGTTATTCTGATCTTTTATGTATTTACTTATGTCATAATTCCTGTAACACTGATGTACATGTTTATTTCTATTCTTTTGTAAAGCCCCTATTACTACAAATGTTATCTGTATTGCTATGTTCTTTAATGATGTATTTTGTACCTTTGTTATTGTATTCTTATGTTATAAAATTGTAATTGACACCAGTTCATCAAATTAAGTAACTTGTAAGTTACATTTCACTGCACACGTTTCTGTTGGTCATAGTATATGGACAATATGTGAGAAGTAGGGACTCATAGTGTTTGCACGTGTGTTAATAATTCAGCAAGCGACTGGTTAATAGCATTGCTAGTTCTAAGGACAATTAAAAAAAAAACAAAAAAAAAACTTTGTGAGTGCACAAGTGGTGGTTTATGATCTTGCTATATTCTCCGCAAGACTCTTCGATGGTGATTGTGCACCTGCATAGTCGCAACAGATGGCTGCTGGTCGTCTCTACGTGGACTACAGTGGGTCTGCATCTTTGATGGCCCACAAATACCATTATTTCTACGAGGACTGCAGTGGCTCTGCACCTCTGGTGGCCCACCAATACCGTAATCTCTACCAGGACTACAGTGGGTCTGCTCTGTGCTGACCTACCTACCAATATTCTTCATAACTTCGACAGACTCTGCGGTGGGTTTGCTCTGTAGTGGCCCATTACCTGTCTGCATGTCAAGAGTCAGCACTGTCTTTCCGTTGGAAGGACAACACTACTCCTTCAAGACTGCATGGAAATCCACTACTTCCGTGTGCGTTTTCTTTTACTGCTCGGACTTTGACAAAAACACTGCTATTTTACTGTGATGAACGATCAGGACTGTCTTTATAGACTGTGAGAAAAGTTTAGCTTTTGACGAACATTGTATCAATAAGTGTGTGCCTTTGATTTCTTTGTTATTGTAATTATGAAAAACTTTTTTAAGTCTGTATTCGCCACTGCCCAAAACAATTTGTAAAATTTTTTGTGGGGAGCATGGGGGCTATGTAAGTTGGCTGTTTAGGTTCTTATATTGGTAACACCACGTAGCGCTCTGTATGAAAATCACTGGCTGTGCTGTGTGCAGTCTGTGGCTAGGTGGCATTGTTGTAATATTCGCTATTGTAGTGTTGGACTGTTGGCTGTTAACAGCGCGTAGCGTTGCGCAGTTGGAGGTGAGCCGCCAGCAGTGGTGGATGTGGGGAGTGAGATGGCGGAGTTTTGGACAGAGACAGTAAATTTGTAAGACTGGATGCCATGAACTGATATATATATATATATATATATATATATATATATATATATATATATATATATATATAATGACTTTTGAACACTATTGAGGTAAATACATTGTTTGTTCTCTATCAAGATCTTTCATTTGCTAACTATACCTATCAGTAGTTAGTGCCTTCAGTAGTTTGAATCTTTTATTTAGCTGGCAGTAGTGGCGCTCGCTGTATTGCAGTAGTTCGAGTAACGAAGATTTTTGTGAGGTAAGTGATTTGTGAAGGGTATAGGTTAATGTTAGTCAGGGCCATTCTTTTGTAGGGATTTTTGAAAGTCAGATTGCGTTGCGCCAAAAAATATTGTGTGTCAGTTTAAGTATAATTGTTCTAAGGGACGTTTCAGCTTACCTAGATGGAAAAAATTATTTCACTTCTCCCACTAATCAATCGTTCTCAGTTGCAATACTCAAGTATCGTTCGAAAGTGTGTTTTCTGCGCTACCTCCTTCGTAGGTTTCCCCCAATGAATCTCAGTCTAGCATCTGCCTTTCCTATGATTAGTTTTATATCTAGCAATATGTTACATTTCTGTCACTACCAGCTAGGGCGTAACCACCTATGGCAAGCTAACATACACCAACAAGCGACAAACGTCGGCAAGCCCCTGCATATCAGCAACGTTGACTGGAAATTACCAACTGCTATTAGAGCCGACCAACATGCCACAGCAGGGAAACCGACGAGCTCTCCCACTGGTGCACAAACAAAACGCCAACATCACCCTACACTGTGCATTCGGTATATGACCTATCGGACACAAAACGATGATAAACCTAACTGTTGCAGGTCGCTGACGCTGAACGAGAGCTCAACACCGGCACCCAGCGGCAGCCGCCGAGCAACAGCACCGCACAACATCAAAGGTATCGACATGCATGATACCCACTACTAGCAAAGCCTACCCTTGCATGAACTATCGCAGGCAACAAGACATCCGCTACTGCTCTTACCACCCGACCTAACTATCGCAGAGGATTTTTTTCCCTGTGCTCTGCCCTTCAGACCGCTACCCTTCGTTCGACTTCGACCCAATCTGTCTCCAGATGAGCGCGTATTAATGGTTAACCTTAACCAGACGTACGCAAACATCGCAGTAGCCACATCGTGCGACACCTCACTCTAGTGAAAACTAACCCTTATGCGGAGATGGCAGTAGACCTTTTGAGTTGGCCATCATGTCGGTGTGGGCATGGAGGGGCTCCACCTCTATGAAGAATGTTACATTTCTTGATGATGATGGGCTATCCACCTAGCGTTGATATTCTGCAGTTCTTTCAGCACTTCTCTACAATTTCTTAGAGTTTCGACTTCACTGTATACAGCAGCGTCACTCGCGAACAGCTGCATGGAGATTACGATGCTATTCTCTAGATCATTAGATCATTTAGACACAGTGTTAACAGTAATGGTCCTACAACAGTGCCTTGGAGCAAGTCCGAAGTTGGTTTCTCTTCGCTCAAAATGACGTGATGAGTTCTGTTTGCTAGCCTAGCTGCCCACTCGTGTCTTATAGGATGCCTGCAGGATGCTGCCTTCTCAGATAGCTATACAACAATTCAAGTAAATCACTTTAATGATTTTTTTTACAATTAAGTAGAATGACAATACTTAACTCTGGTTTGCAATAGTGTTGCAAGCGATGGGCGACATGCAAATAATCTAAGTCCTTCGCTAATTTCAATGTCCATGCAAGTTATTCACACTCGCTCATAAGTCACTGCTATCGTTAATATGTCCGCCCCGATAGCTGAGTGGTCAGCGTGACGGATTGCCATCCTACGAGTCCGGGTTCGATTCCCGGTTGGGTCAGAGATTTTCTCCGCTCAGGGACTGAATGTTGTGTTGTCTTCATCATCATTTCATCTCCATCCGGCGCGCAGGTCGCCCAATGTGGCGTCAAATGTAATAAGACGTGCCCCGTAAGGGTCTCCCAGCCAACGACGCCAAACGCTCATTTCCATCGTTAATATCACTGTTCTTCTAGTCCTGTGTGCTAGTGCCTCTGCTAATGTCTGTCTTCAGCTGTCCGGCCGAGGCTGGCAGGAGCGGTGCTTATATTGTCTTCCTGTAGCGGCCGCTGCTGCCGTGGTGATGCCATAGTCAGCGCTCTATTGGCTGACGTCGTTTAGCAGCCTTCTCTGCTCTTGCGTTCTTCATCTTCCCGCCGGCGATTTCGTTATGCCGGAACACCTATCTTCAATCCAATCACACAGCTGGTCTGACATTTCTGACCCACACATTTAGTTCAGGCGTCAGTCAGGAACTGTGTCGTACAGCTTTCAAAAATCAAAAAACACGGCGTCGAAGTAGGCTCTGAGATTCGCGGACGAAAGGAGAGAGCTGGCTTTCAAACGACCGCTGTTTTCGCGATCCTTGTTGACTGCTACTGATGAGAAAGGTCGTAATACGCTAGTATCAAATACGTTCTAAAATTATTCAACAGGCGATACAGACCTATGGTTGTCTGAGACTGTTTGTAACACTATTACCGATATTAAATGTTGTTGGGGACGCAGGAGGACGGCGTCTTCAATCAGAAAGATTCCCAACAATTAATAGTAAAATCATGTTTATTAAAAATGAAGAGCTACTCAACTTAGATGATACTTCTTCTCTTGAAATGTCCAGCACAATTAGATGTTTAAAACTAGTACAAGTCCCCTAAACCATTAAATTCCTGTCCTGTCTCAGTGATGCCTACGTAGAGTCCAGAGGTGGCCTGTGCTGCCTACGGAGCCTAAGTCTAGGAGAGGACGAACGAACCAATGCAGCTTGTGAACTTGGCGGTAAATGAAGACTGTACGCGACTCGGCGCACTGAAGACAACTGTCCGCCGTAACTCAGTGCTCTGGCATTTAACGAGGCATCTACCAGTCGCTATCCACACGCGTGCTGCTCATGGATCGGGAGCTGCGCCCGCGGAGGACTTCCGTACAGTTCCTACTGTAACAACACCATCGCTATACTATTGTACATATAATAATTTTTTCTTCTGATTTTCGATAAATTAGTGTAATCGATGTTCTGATTTCATTTCGTTTTCTTTTCTTGCCTTTATGTTAAAGAAACTGTAAACAAATTTCGATGTGAATATTAATATTTATGTCAAATTTCAAGCAATGTTATAGCAGAATTGAAATGTAAGAAACGTTGAAACTATTGTAAGATGTCAAAGTTGTAATTGTGTGCCTGGTCCATACGTAGGCAATGTATTAGGATATGTAGAATGCAAAACCTCTGGTGAATACCCTGTCTGTAGGGGAGCGGTAAAAGGTCGATGGCAGGCGAGCGCGGGAAAATGCACACGGGCGCTGCACGGCATAACGGGCTCAGCAGTAGTAGTCGGAGTTGGGCATCGGTCTAAGTAACACGTTCTGGATCGAGGAGGCTCTCCTGGAAGACGTAGTTTCATTGAGCCTCGGATGTGCCTTTTCCGACGACTATACAGCATGGCAAAATTACATAGGCACTAAATGGAAAAATATTGCGACGCTATGAAGAAGTAAAGTGCCGATACATCAAGAGCCATAGCTGTGATTGTATGTGTGTTCTGCACCTCCCCATCTCGCCGCCCGCCAACCGCCGCATCGATACGAACAGGTTGAATCTTTTAGTACTGTATTCGTGTGGACCAGTGTTACTTTTGTTCCTTACTTTTCAATAACAACTTAACTTTTACCAGAACTGTCCTATCATTTAATTATCCTCATCACTAACCTAGACAGGATCCTCTCCACATGTTGTGCAATCCAAGTGTCCCGAGATGAAGATTTAAAGTTTATGTTAATAATAAATACCTGCAGACCTATTTATGTTAGAATGATGTTTAAAGAACTTTGTTGTTAATGAATATATAGGTAAATAATATAGGTCTGACAAAGTTGGAAGATAATGTTGACATTGGTTTAATAATGAAGGCTAATTAATTTGAGACAAAAATAATGGTAGTTAAATGAGCAAGAAATAAGACAAAAAGAGTAGTAACTCATATATTGGAAATCTTGAGTGCTTAACGATTTTGATCATCAAAAATTTCGGTACATTGATCATAACAGTTTCAGGGTCCCCCCCCCCCCTTTTTCTTTTCTATTCATGTAAATTCTGAAATGTACTGAACTGATTTGACCAGCAAAGTTAAAGTCAAGATAAAACCAAAAGTTATTAGTGTTTTACCCTTTTCTAAATTGACATTGTATGTGTGTTTCGAAAGTGCTATTTCTAGGGTAACCTATTATGAAACGTCCCCTTTGAACAATTATACACGACTGTCCTTAACCTGACACACAATATTTTTGTTAGCGCAACGCAATCTGACTTTCAAAAATCCCTACAAAAGAATGGCCCTGACTAACATTAAACTATACCTTTCACAAATCACTTACCTCACAAAAATCTTCGCTACTCAAGCTACTGCAATACAGCGAGCGCCACTACTGCCAGCTAAATAAAAGATTCAGACTATGGAAGGCACTAACTACTGATAGGGATAGTTAGCAAATGAAAGATATTAATAGAGAACAAACAATGTATTTACCTTGATATCATCATATATAAATATAGCAGTTTATGACAAATTTCAAAACTCCGCCATCTCTCTCCCCACATCCACCGCTGCTGGCGGCTCACCTCCAACTGCGCAACGCTACGCGCTGTTCACAGCCAGCTGCCTAACACTACAATGGCGAGTATTACAACAATGCAAAGCAGCCACAGACTGCACACAGCACAGCCAGTGATTTTCATATTGAGCGCTACGTAACGTTGCCAATAAGAAAACATAAACAGCCTACTTACATAGAGAAAACATAAACAGCCTACTTACATAGCCCCCATGCTCCCCACAAAAAATTTTACAAAATTTTTTTTGGGCAGTGGCCAATAATGATTTGATAAAATTTTTCATAATTACAATAACAAAGAAATCAAATGCACACACTTATTGATACAATGTTGGTCAAAAGCTAAAATTTTCTCACAGTCCATAAAGATAGTCCTGATCATTCATCATAATGGTAATTACAGTTTCTCATTAGTAAAAGAAATTGCACACAGAAGTAGTGGATTTCCATACAGTCTTGAAGAAGTAGTGTTGTCCTTCCAACGGAAAGACAGTGCTGACTCTTGACATGCTGACAGGTAATGGGCCACAATCGACCAAACCCACAGCAGAGTCATTCGAAGTTTTGAAAAATATTGGTAGGTAGGTCATCACAGAGTAGACCCACTGTAGTCCTGGTAGAGAGTATGGTATTGGTGGGCCACCAGAGGTGCAGACCCACTGCAGTCCTTGTAGAGATAATGGTACTGGTGGGTCATCAAAGATGCAGACCCACTGTAGTCCTTGTAGAGATAGCCAGCAGCCATCTGTTGTGACTGTGCAGGTGCACAATCACCATTGAAGAGTCTTGTGGATAATATAGCAAGTCCATAAACCACCACTTGTGCACTCACAAAGTTTTTGGAACTGTCCTTAGAACCAACAATGCTGTTATCCAGTCCCTTGCTGAATTATTAACACACGTGCAAACACTAACAGTCCCTTCTTCTCACATATTGTCCATATACTATGACCAACAGAAACGTGTGCAGTAAAATGGAACTTACAAGTTACTTAATTTGATGAACTGGTGTCAATTACAATTGTATAACATAAGAATACAATTACAAAGGTACAAAATACATCATTAAAGAACATAACAATACAGATAACATTTGTAGTAATAGGGGCTTTACAAAAGAACAGAAATAAGCATATACATCAGTGTTACAGGAATTATGACATAAGTAAACACATAAAAGATCAGAATAATTATTGAAACATCAACTTCACACATGAGCATTAAAACAAAACAGAATAAATAATGTGTAAACATCTTTACAAAGTAAATAACATATTATTAATGCAAATTATATTCGAGGATAACAGTATTCCTCATCATAGTGAATGTAACTTAGTATTAGAAGAGAAAAAAGTTCTATGAAACAGTACACAGAGACAGGAAGAAAACAAATACACAAGGGTACACAAACATATAGTGGGATAACACAAAAGGGAAAGGACAGGGTTTGTTTTACTGCAGTATTTTGCATGGAGATCTCCCTTTGTTCATCATTATTCCCAAAAAGTCCTATCTATACCTGCTTTCTGTATTCTATTCACATCCTCTGTCAAAAATAGTTTTTCTCCACTGTACAGTATCCTTCTTTTTCGCCCAAACCATTTTCATATAGCTACTCAACACATTTCTTCCAAGTCATCATGGTTAGTTTCTTATATAGTCTACCCCTCTTAAGCTAACTTAAATCTACTGAGCTCAGATATATATACCAAGGGACGAGGCAATGCAGCATCACATAAAACAATTAATATAAACAGCAATGAAAAAAAACATGGTAAATCGCAAAGCAAGCTACAGTAAATCTAAATTACCAAGCAATTCAACATTAAAACTAATATGAGGTAATGAGCAGCAAACAAAAAAATAAATCTGGCTTAGCAGAGTAACACAAATTAAAGTTCAGTAGCACTATGCCTGGCAAACAGCAGCAGAAAATGAAATACCTAAACATGACAAAGCTCAAGCAGAAAAAATATTACACTAAAAATGGCCATGTCTAATACCTATGTCACATCTTAACACTAAGGTGATGCATCACGATAACTTACTCTATGAAATAAATTACCAAGTATTGTAAAGAAAATTATGTATGCAGTTCCTGTGAAGGGCAATATCTTTTTGTGCTCCCTCATTTTTTGAAATATATCACAAAACTATTATTTACTGGATCTGTAGACAGAAAATATTTATATTAGTACATCTATAAAATTTTATTTGAACCAATGCAGCAGTGCAGCTAGAAACTAGATATCAAATGAAATAAGCAACTATGTACACAGCAAAGCATAAGAACATCGTTCAGTAGCCATGTGACATTTCATAAGTTAGTAGAAAAATCTCTCAACTAGAGAGACAGTAGTCATAATCAGGTGTATAGACATAAAAATATTTCTCGTCATTTCATTAGGCATCCAGTGTAATCATATGTTTTCAAGTTCGACCGTGTCGTTTTTGCGATGCTTTCTACAAAGGAATGTCAGAAGCGAGGTTAATGGCGTCTTTTTTTTATTTTTTTTTTCTACCTGTGCCGCTGAAAGGCTAATGGCTTTTTCTTTTTTTTTTTTTTTTTGGGCAGCTGTCGCCCAGGTGGGTGCCTGCGACGCATTACGTGCAGGTGGTCACTTAACTTCCTTACGGAAATATTTATGACAGCAGTTTCCGCTACCATGACAGTCTCACATAAAAATATTTCACAGGTCAAGAATTAGCGTTGCAAATCTGTAGAAAGAAAATCCTATAAATATAAGTGTCCAAATAAAATATTCGTCAGCATTGTGATACAGTCACGCATTTACGCACATTTCATAACTCTTAAAGTACGAATCTTGGTGTCCAACAACCTTTTTCACAAACCAGAGTCCCTAAACACTACTCATTATTCCTTACCATATTCGTCGACACTTCTTCAATATTTCATCATAACAGCTATGTGGCTTAATCAAATAACTCATATATCATCAGCCTATTAATCATAAACATACCTCAGCAGCATAATACACATCGTCGTCGTAAAAATAACATCATAACACCTCAGTCAAATCTCAAAATCGTCGTAGCTTCCTCCAATAATTTCAAAACCTAAAAAAAATTCTCTGCTCATTTCAATAGTGTCATCTACCTCAAACGTACTTTAAAATCATGCTCCCTTACCAAATATATCATTCAAAGCTCTCATAGTATCACAATGGTTCCGAAAAAATATGAGCATTTCACAAAGTACAGACAAAATACAATTTCATAAGTGTGAAGTTATCCAACTGTGTAATTGCGTAAACATCTGTCACTGATGTAATAAAAAAAAGTTTATCTCTCAGTTACATGATCAGATAGCTGTGTAGTTTGTGTGTTAGAGAAATATGGTACCGATGTGTAAAGTTGTATAAGCAAATACCATATTAGCTAGGGTTCCTTGTGGTTGCCACACACATGGTACACAAAGTAGGCGTGTACCCCCTGAGGAGTAATGTAATTATACCCTCAGGTGTTTCGGATTACAGCAATGGAATGAAATGTATTACGGAAAACCTTTGTACCATTGTACTTCAAATATCTTTAAAAAATAAATGTTTTAAGTACAAAATTAATCACTCAAATGCGTGTCCTGTAGCGCTAAATGTGCGTCTCGTGTAAGATAATTCTGTGGAAGTGTCGTACTTATCGTCCTCCGAAAGCTAAGTTCTGCAGAAGTCAATGTACTTACCTCATGATAAACAAAAGTGAAATGCTTTATGTATAGATATCTTAGTTATTACGCTTATTGCCTTGATGAAGAAAGTACTGTGCTGTAACGTATTGTTGTGCTACGGAAAAGGCAATCTCATTATAGCTATACCACAAAAGTTACTACTAAAACATGTTTTACTTTGCAGAATAAAACAGAAAAACTGTGCAGATATAAAACAGAAACACCGCAAAAGCAACATTGTATATTGTCACTCATTAGTAGCGTCGTGATAAAATCGTGCAGCTGTCACATAAACCAACCACAGTGTCATCTGGTATCTCACAGAAAGTACTTTAAATCCAGAATATATTTTCAAGTAAACCAAAATGTTGCATTAAAATCTCATTAGCAGTACTGGTAAATGTTCTAAGTATGTAAGCCTTATAGTCGTTCCATAATCGTGCAACTAACAAGCAAGAATGTACACACACAATAACACTGTGACGTCTGTTCACTATAACAATGCATTCGTCATTTCTGTTTAAGTAAGTTCTCTTGGTTCTTGATTGGATATTTAACTTCAAACATTGTTGTATGTTAACAGATTCTAAGTCTGACAAAGCGTACTAGTAGCGTCAATTGAAAAGTTTTATGGCAAAGACAAAGTTAAAAAGCAGATTATCTTTCAATAAACGGTTTTATATGTGAAGTGTGGTGAAATCCTTTACTCTTCATAGTACTCAGAGTTTGAACTCGAATGCGATTGTCATGCGGTATACGTCGGTAAAGAATGCTAAAATTTTTCTCAAGGCTAGCGTCTTATGTTATTTTTCTCGGAGCCAGCGGGCGCACGCGGCTGCCTGCTGTGCGAGTCATTGTCTGTCTCTTTGTTGGCGAGCGCCGTTATTGGGATTTGGAGACCTAACTTCTACAAATTCACTCTGACGAGAAGGCCCTGCTCTGTTTGAATCCCGCCAGTTCTGATGCAATTCAGGTCTGTCGTTACGATCATATCGTCTGTCGTCATGTCGGTAGTTCCTGTAGTTTCTTTCTTGTCGGTTAAGTGGTGGAGAATTTCTCCCTGAATCGTAACTGCGCGCTGGACCGTTGCATCTCAAGTTATTCTGTCTCCCGTAATAATAATTGTTTTGGTTCCCATATTGTCTGTTTCTCTGATTGTCTCTGTGATAGTCATTACCGCGGAGAGGTGATCTTTCCCTGTAATTATTACTACTCTGTCAACGGTTGTCATACGGGTGGTGTCTGTTTTGGTCACGATTTGTGTTGTGAGAATAGCCTTGTCGCGTCCAGTTATTATCGAGGAATTGTGACGGATGTGACCTGTATTTGTTGTGTTCCTGTTTCCGCATTCCGCGATTGTCAGTGTCAATTTCCAATTCTTGTAACAGTCCCTGAAAAGCTTCAATGTCGTCTTTGCAACGTCCTGCCAAAATAATGTGTCGTAAATGTTCAGGCAATTTGATTAAGCAAATGCGGATAAGTTCTGAGGGGCTGTATGGGTTTGACAGGTACTGATTCTTGTGCAACATGTCTTCAAAATATTTCATAAGACTGGAAAATTCAGATTGTTCGAAACGTTTCATCATTATGATGCTTTGTTTTACTCGGTCTTGTGTGGCCTGAGACCAATATGCTGAGAGGAAGGCATGGTAAAACTCTCCTTCACTGTGGCAATCGTGAATGACCGACCACATTCTTACAGCTGGTTCATTCTCTAAGTAGCCACAAATAAATTCTAATCTGTGCTCTAATGACCAGTTGGGAGGAAAACAATGAGAGAATTGATGGAGCCATGCTTGTGGATGAATGTCGTTGCCAGAATTCTTAAATGTTTTGAATTTACGTGTAGTAATGAACAGCTTATAGTCAAAGTCATCATGTCGGCGAGTCGCATATCGGTCATTGTTACGTCGTTTCGGCGGTTCCATTTCAAAATTCGGTGCACCTTGCCAATTTCTTTCATAACTTCCGAAGTGTCCTGTGTTATTATTTTGTGGTTGTTCCGTATTTCTAAGTCCCTCTTCCCGTATTGGAGCGCGAGTGGCCTCTGAAATACGTAATTCTTGTATTACCTGAGTCAGCTGATCTTGTACTTCCCGGATTTCTCTTTGGTGTTGCGTATTAATTTGATTCTGATTTTGTTTGAATTTCCTAATTTGTTCGCACTCTTCTGTGTCATTAAAGACTACCGGTTTTGTGTCGTTCAGATTATCGTCTACCTTCGTAGATAAGTTAGTGAACTGATCCGAAAGTTCGGCTACTTTCTCCGATAGTGAACACATTTCCTCAATGTGTTTTTCTGAACCAAGTTTCAGAGTGTCCATTTGTGTTGAAATCGAATCTACTGTGTTCTTTAAGTTTTCCTGAGTTTTTGCAAGTTGCGTAACCGAATCGGTAGTTGCAACTGAGTCAAATTTAGCTTGCAAGGTCTCATGATTTTCATGAACAATAATTTGCAGTTCTTTTATGGCTGCTTCGTGATTCTGTAATGCCTTTTCATGCCGCGAAAAAATAGGTTGAAAATGCTCACAAATTTGAGTTTTTACGTCATTACAGACTTTTTGACATTTCGATTCAATGTTATGTAACTCAGTAGTTAAATCTTCACGCGTTTGTTCAAGAGTTTGTTCCAATGAGTCTAACTTTTGAAGCTGTTGCTGTGTTTGTCTCTGATTTTGTTCCAGTGTGTCTAACTGTTGCTGTGTTTGTCTCTGATTTTGTTCCATTGTGTCTAACTTTTTAAGATTTTGTTCCACTGTGTCTAACTTTTTGAGATTTTGTTCCACTGTGTCTAACTGTTGCTGTGTTTGTCTCTGGTGTTGTTCCATTGTGTCTAACTTTTCAAGCTTTTGTCCCATTTGTTGCATTAATTGTAATAACAATGCACTGGTGTCTGAAACATGTTCCTCAGTGCTTTTCGGCAGTGAAGTTGCACCGGCAACATTCACATTTTGACAAGCGGAAAATGTGTCTTGACTCATTTGAGAAAACGGTGAGAACCCAAAACCTGAGTCTGCAGTATTTGTACTTTAACTTGTACGGGGAAGAAACTCAATTAATGCCTAATTAGGCTGGCGACCGTTTTATTAACAAATTGGTAGCATCTGCTGTGTTGTTTCTTGTCCGTCCTAACGTGTAGTTGCACTTCAGACTTGCTTGACGTATCATTGTTGTTACTGAGTGGGTGAAAATCTGATTTTGCCTCCATTCTGGTACATGCGGTCAACATATATACCAAAATCCTTTCTCATAGGGTGAAGCCCGTCAACTTACCACAGTACAGGCTTTAATAAGTATCGTGCGCAGTAGCGTAGTGTTACACTACTGCTGCTCTAAGAGTGTGTAAGTGGGCTGCTTCTGTATTGGCAACGCTGTGTAGCGCTTTGCATTGGATCTCTGACAGCGCAATTTTTGTAAGTGACTCTGTGGCTGGTTGGACTCGTTGTTGGAAGTTAATCGTCAGTAGTGTTGGGCAGTTGGAAGTTAGTCGCCAGCAGTGATGGAAGTACTGTTGGGCAGTTGGCGGTGAACAGCCAGCAGGGATGGATGCTAGCATTGATTTAGGGTTGTCTGAAGTGTTAGCGAAGCCTAACGATCTGGAAGTATCCGACTTGGAGACTGAAAATTATTCATGATTATATATCTTTGAACTGCATGTCAGTGACGATTTATATTTGTGTTTCAACTGGATGTCACATTATTAAGGTAAAAAAATACATTATTTAGTTTCCAAAAATTTTTCCTTTGTTAACCATCTGCCTATTAGTAGTTATTGGCTTTAGTAATTAGGATCTTTTAGTTAGCTGGCAGTATTGACGCTCGCTGTATTGCAGTAGTTCACATAATGAAGATTTTTGTGAGATAAGTGCTTAATGAAATGTATAGGTTGTTGTTAAGAACCATGGACCTTCCGTTGGTGGGGGGGCTTGCGTTCCTCAGCGATACAGATAGCCGTACCGTAGGTGCAACCACAACGGAGGGGTATCTGTTGAGAGGCCAGACAAACGTGTGGTTCCTGAAGAGGGGCAGCAGCCTTTTCATTAGTTGCAAGGGCAACAGTCTGGATGACTGACTGATCTGGCCTTGCAACACTAACCAAAACGGCCTTGCTGTGCTGATACTGCGAACGACTGAAAACAAGGGGAAACTACAGCCGTAATTTTTCCAGAGGGCATGCAGCTTTACTGTACGGTTAAATGATGATGGCGTCCTCTTGGGTAAAATATTCCGGAGGTAAAATAGCTTCCATTCGGATCTCCGGGCGTGGACTACTCAGGAGGACGTCGTTATCAGGAGAAAGAAAACTGGGGTTCTACGGATCGGAGCGTGGAATGTCAGATCCCTTAATCGAGCAGGTAGGTTAGAAAATTTAAAAAGGGAAATGGATAGGTTAAAGTTAGCTATAGTAGGAATTAATGACGTTCGCTGGCAGGAGGAACAAGACTTTTGGTCAGGTGAATATAGGGTTATAAATACAAATTCAAATAGGGGTAATGCAGGAGTCGGTTTAATAATGAATAAAAAAATAGGAGTGCGGGTAAGCTACTACAAACAGCATAGTGAACGCATTATTGTGGCGACGATAGACACGAAGCCCACGCCTAGTACAGTAGTACAAGTTTATATGCCAACTAGCTCTGCAGATGACGAAGAAATTGAAGAAATGTATGATGAAATAAAAGAAGTTATTCAGATAGTGAAGGGTGACGAAATTTAATAGTCATGGGTGACTGGAATTCTGTAGTAGGAAAAGGGAGAGAAGGAAACGTAGTAGGTGAATATGGATTGGGGATAAGAAGCCACCTGATAGAATTCTGCACAGAGCACAACTTAATCATAGCTAACACTTGGTTCAAGAATCATAAAAGAAGGTTGTATACATGGAAGAAGCCTGAAGATATTGACAGCTTCTAGATAGATTATATAGTGGTAAGACAGAGATTTAGGAACCAGGTTTTAAATTGTAAGACATTTCCAGGGGCAGATGTGGACTCTGACCACAATCTATTGGTTATAAACTGTAGATTAAAACTGAAGAAACTGCAAAAAGGTGTGAATTTAAGGAAATGGGACCTGGATAAACTGACTAAACCAGAGGTTCTACAGAGTTTCAGGAAGAGCATAAGGGAACAATTGACAGTTTTGGGTGAAAGAAATACAGTAGAAGAAAAATGGGTAGCTTTGAGAGACGAAGTAGTGATGGCAGCAGAGGATCTGGTAGGTAAAAAGACGAGAGGTAGTAGAAATCCTTGGGTAACAGAAGAAATATTGAATTTAATTGACGAAAGGAGAAAATATAAAAATGCAGTAAATCAAGCAGGCAAAAAGGAATACAAATGTCTCAAAAATGAAATCGACAGGAAGTGCAAAATGGCTAAGTAGGGATGGCTGGAGGACAAATGTAAGGATGTAGAGGCCTATCTCACTAGGGGTAAGATAGATACTGCCTACAGGAAAATTAAAGAGACCTTTGGAGAAAAGAGAACCGCTTGTATGAATATCAAGAGCTGAGATGGAAACCCACTTCCAAGCAAAGAAGGGAAAGCAGAAAGGTGGAAGGAGTGTATAGAGCGTCTATACAAGGACAATGTACTTGAGGACAATATTATGGAAATGGAAGAGGATGTAGATGAAGATGAAATGGGAGATACGATACTGCGTGAAGAGTTTGACAGAGCACTGAAAGACCTGAGTCGAAACAAGGCCCCGGGAGTAGACAACATTCCATTAGAACTACTGACGGCCTTGGGAGAGCCATTCCTGACAAAACTCTACCATCTGGTGAGCAAGATGTATGAAACAGGCGAAATACCCTCAGACTTCAAGAAGAATATAATAATTCCAATCCCAAAGAAAGCAGGCGCTGACAGATGTGAAAATTACCGAACAATCAGTTTAATAAGTCACAGATGCAAAATACTAACACGAATTCTTTACAGATGAATGGAAAAACTGGTAGAAGCTGACCTCGGGGTAGATCAGTTTGGATTCCGTAGAAATATTGGAACACGTGAGGCAATACTGACCTTACGCCTTATCTTAAAAGCTAGATTAAGGAAAGGAAAACCTACGTTTCTAGCATTTGTAGACTTAGAGAAAGCTTTTGACAATGTTGACTGGAATACTCTCTTTCACATTCTAAAGGTGGCAGGGGTAAAATACAGGGAGCGAAAGGCTATTTACAATTTGTACAGAAAGCAGATGGCAGTTATAAGAATCGAGGGGCATGAAAGGGAAGCAGTGGTTGGGAAGGGAGTGAGACAGGGTTGTAGCCTATCCCCGATGTTATTCAATCTGTGTACTGAGCAAGCAGTAAAGGAAACAAAAGAAAAATTCGGAGTAGGTATTAAAATCCACGGAGAAGAAATAAAAACTTTGAGGTTCGCCGATGACATTGTAATTCTGTCAGAGACAGCAAAGGACTTGGAATAGCAGTTGAACGGAATGGACAGGGTCATGAAAGGAGGGAATAAGATGAACATCAACAAAAGCAAAATGAGGATAATGGAATGTAGTCGAATTAAGTCGTGTGATGCTGAGGGAATTAGATTAGGAAATGACACACTTAAAGTAGTAAAGAAGTTTTTCTATTTGGGGAGCAAAATAACTGATGATAGTCGAAGTAGAGAGGATATCAAATGTAGACTGGCAATGGCAAGGAAA
Source organism: Schistocerca piceifrons (assembly GCF_021461385.2). Taxonomy (NCBI): domain Eukaryota; kingdom Metazoa; phylum Arthropoda; class Insecta; order Orthoptera; family Acrididae; genus Schistocerca; species Schistocerca piceifrons. Next base: position 81,437,602 of record NC_060138.1, read on the forward strand.
GCGTTTCTGAATAAGATAAATTTGTTAACATCGAGTATAGATGTAAGTGTCCGGAAGTCGTTTCTGAAAGTATTTGTATGGAGCGTAGCCATGTATGGAAGTGAAATATGGACGATAACTAGTTTGGACAAGAAGAGAATAGAAGCTTTCGAAATGTGGTGTTACAGAAGAATGCTGAAGATGAGATGGGTAGATCGCATAACTAATGAGAAGGTATTGAATAGGATTGGGGAGAAGAGAAGTTTGTGCCACAACTTGACTAGAAGAAGGGATCGGTTGGTAGGGCATGTTCTGAGACATCAAGGGATCGCCAATTTAGTACTGGAGGGCAGCGTGGAGGGTAAAAATCGTAGAGGGAGACCAAGAGATGAATACACTAAACAGCTTCAGAAGGATGTAGGTTGTAGTAGGTATTGGGAGATGAAGAAGCTTGCATAGGCTAGAGTAGCATGGAGAGCTGCAGCAAACCAGTCTCAGGACTGAAGACCACAACAACAACATTGTTAAGATTTCTTTTTAGTCAGGGCCATTCTTTTGAATTAATTATTTGAGGTCAGGTTGTAAATTTTTTGAAGCAGTCAGATTGCGTTGCGCTAGAATGTTGTGGGTCAGTGTTGTCATGATAAGAAAAGGTAAAGAGAAAGTAGGCTCAGTACGTTGAGTTTTACTTAGTTGTTTCAGAATCAAATAACGTACAAGTTTCATCTTCTCAGACATTCTGTAATTTAAGTTCAGACACACTCATGTAAATAAAGAAGTTTCAAGTGTTTCGAGCGTGGCTTATCGATTGTGGTGCTGTACTCTCTGGCGTCGCGAGTATCTTTACGACACCTATCTTGGTCTTATCTAAATTCTTTGTCTGTTTTTACTTAATGTGACTTCTGTGTAGTCACGCTCTTTGATGTAATAACGACTTAAATGTTTTATTCAAGATTCATGTTAAATTATGTAATTGTAGCTAATATATGGATGTAATTTGAAAAGTGCTGTAAAAGAATGGAAAAGTTAATGTTTTTTTTGTAATACTGATTGATGCAAAGAGCATTTCGATCTATAACTGTGTAAAACATGGACGGAAGCCCCTCTGCAGTGAAACTGGCTTGGTGGGAACAGAAAAGGTGGTTCTGGCGGTCGAACTGCAAAACTCGTTTACAGCATGAGTCAGTTGGTGGTTAGCAGGGCAAAGTGTGCGCATCTTGTGAAGTGAAAGAGGCGAGAAGAACCGCCAGATTACATAATATAGCCTCAAATGCGGAAGTAATTTGGCTTATTATTCATCGCATACTTTGATTAGCTCCACACTCCGAAAATCCGACACTAAAAGAGAATTTTTAGAGCTTGTTGCATAGAAAGAGCCATGGACACTTCTGCCACCTTTTTTAATAGCGCAGGAGATCGACACTGCCACCACCTTCCTCTCAAATTACCAGCTGAGTACTGTATAATTACGTGGACGAGATATGTGGTATCTTTTTCAGTAATAAGTTTGTGTTCTGCAAACTCTGTGTTGATCCATCGTATTTTATCGTTAGTCGTTTACCTATACAGCGACCTATCCCACGTACTACGTTAATTCCGAGTACACTATTCTAGGTAATAAATTTTGTGGAGTTGTAAAGTACGTAATTATTTAGTTAGCGTACGGTATGAAATAGTCCACGTAATTTTTCTTAAAATATTTTGTTAAGGTACTTAATATTTGTTACGCACATGTTTCACTTTTATCATCAGCGATGTACGGGACGCAGCAGAACATCTGGTTAGTGGGTGAACTATGTGAGGATCGTGTAACCTCCTCCGTATTAATGCTTCTAATTGAGAAAAAGTAGTTATTGATAAGTTACATAATCAGTATTAGAGTCTTACAAAATTGTGATAATAGTAATGATATTTTGAAGATAATTTAGTTCCGTGACTGAAACAGAATCGAATAGTTTAGTTTCTACCCTTCGAAAAAATTTCATTTTACCCCCAGGTTGAGGACCGCCTCTCTAGCTTCTAATCAGCAAAGCAGACTTTCAATGACAAGTAAAGTCAATCCCAACAGTTAACTGTCTACATCTACCTACATCTACATCTACATGGTTACTCTGCAAGTCACATTTAAGTGCTTGGCAGACGGTTCATCGAACCACCTTCACAATCTCTATTATTCCAATCTCGTATAGCGCGCGGAAGGAATGAACACTTTTATCTTTCCGTACGAGCTCTGATTTCCTTTATCGTGGTGATCGTTCCTCCCTCTGTAGGTCGGTGTCAACAAAATATTTTCGCATTCGGAGGAGAAAGTTGGTGATTGGTATTTCGTGAAAAGATTCCGTCGCAACGAAAAACGCCTTTCTTTTAATGATGTCCAGCCCAAATCCTGTATCATTTCTGTGACACTCTCTCTCATATTTCGCGAGAATACAAAACGTGCTGCCTTTCTTTGAACTTTTTCGATGTACTCCGTCAGCCCTATGTGGTACGGATCCCACACCGTGCAGCAATATTGTAAAAGAGGGCGGACAAGCGTAGTGTTGGCAGTCTCCTTAGTAGGTCTGTTACATTTTTAAGTATCCTGCCAATAAATTGGTTAGTCTTCCCCACAACATTTTCTTTGTGTTCCTTCCAATTTAAGTTGTTCGTAATTGTAATACCTAGGTATTTAGTTGAATTTACGAAGCGTGCTAGTACTTGGTACAACTTTGTCTAATTAGGCTGGCAACAGTTTCCTTTTGCGTAGTTACAGTTTACTTGATTACTAATAGAACCTAGGTTCCATACCCGTTTGTTCTGCTACTGCTTCCTTTCTGTGGAGATCTTTAGAGAAACAAAAACATGCCGATGCCTCTTCATTACCCGCGATCATAATCACGGTCAAATAAGTATCCTTTCACAGGAGTAACATAATCGCTGTACTGCTAAGTTAGTAGTAGCCGGTAGGGTTACACTTTCTTGGAAACAGGAATGTCTTGCGCATTTTTCCACTCACTAGGGACGCTTCTCTGCTCTAGCGACCTACTCTTAGACTGCTGTTGGAAGAAGACAAACGTGTTTTCGCATCTCTATGTAGAATAACTATGTATGACGGTAGTATCTGTTCCCGAAAGAACAGTTACCGTGGATGACCATGCAGCTTTTGCTAGAAATGAAATGATAATTAACTGGACACCCTAGCTGCAAACAGGCGTTGATGTACTTCATTGGGGACATGTTGAAAATGTGTGCCCCGACAGGAGATCCCGGGTTCGAGTCCCGGTCGGGGCACACGTTTTCAACATGTCCCCAATGAAGTACATCAACGCTTGTTTGCAGCTAGGGTGTCCATTAATTATCATTTCATCTATGTAGAATCTTATAGGCGTTCCTTTCCTCTTTTAAGTGATTTTACTTTTCTATCCCGCTGTTACTTATTTCGATATTCGTCATTTTGACATTCGGGCGGCAACTGAAAGCAACAACCGTAAGATCTTGCTCAGTAAAACAATTTTGTTTATCTTAATCAAGTCTTTATTTTTCTTTCTGCAACTTTCACTTTTGTTGTGTTTATTGATGAGCCGTAATCTGGGTTAGACGTGCTTTCCTTCCCTTTCAAAACCTTTTTATGTCCTTAATCCAGCCATAAGTAAAGCCATAATTTAATGTCTTCCATTTCTTCGGTGCTGGATTTCACCAGCGAAACTTATTATGTGTGTAATTGATATCCCACACGACATACAAATGTTAGTGATTTCTCCTAGTGATATGGCACTGACGTTAGTTTTAAATCAATACATGTACTGTACAAATGATTGTCGAGGTACAAGAACGAAGGAGAGAAATTTAGAAACACAAGATACCTGGGAACGTAGCAATTAGTTATGAAATTCTTTGGCAGTAGTCTGCTTCCTTCTCGCGTTAAGTTTAAATGGTATCTCAAGATTTCGGTGCCTTCATCGTCATCCTGGTCAAAAGTTGACTGAACAAAGGCCAACCTAATTTTTTTTAAATAACTTCGTGCTGCTATTTTGTAACTGCTGCCCGGTTTATTAAGTTTACAACTTCGCTTCCGCCGTTTTGCAGTAGACGGCATTAGTGGAAAGTAATGGTGCAAGTCGTAAGTCGTAAGTGTAATACAGTAAGCTTAGGCATTTGAGAACATAACGCCATCAGGATATCAGTCGATTTTTGATTGCATATTAAAGTTATTCTCGGCTGAATATGTAAACTTTCGAGCCCAGTTCTCGTAATCTGCGGGAGGTTTTAATTTTCTGCTTTGATATGAAGAAATCTATGGCTGAGGCTCATAAAAAGTTGGGTAAGACCTATGATGAGGCGCCTGATAGTGACAGAACTTTGCAGAAAATGGTTTCCATGCTTCAAGAACGGTGATTTTGACGTTGAAGAACGGCATGTTTGTGAAAGAGAGAAATCTTTCGATGCTACTGCAACCGACAAGAACGACCACGGGACATCGTTATCGAAAGTAATTGATGTGTTTGAGCCGCGCACTGAAAGACAAACGGCCACAGTACAATGATACACATGAAAACGTCATTTTGCAGCATGACAGTCATCGACCCCATGTAGCAAAACCCGCCAAAACATACCTGGAAACGTTGAAATGGGAAGTCCTACCCCACCCGCCGTATTCTCCAGACATTGTTCCCTTTGACTAACAACTTTTTAGTGCAATGGGACACGACCTGGCTGCCCAGCGCTTCCTGCCACATGAACAATTGCAAACTTGGATCGACGCATGGATCTCCTCGAAAGACGCCCAGTTCTCCGCCGCGGGATTCGTACGCTGCCCGAAAGATGGGAGAAAGTAATGGCCAGCGATGGCCAACACTTTGAAACGCAAATTTTTTATAAGATGCTCACAATAAAGCCTCGAACTTCGAGAAAAATCCGCGTAAGCAAAGTTGTAGCCCCAGTACATTTGGTGACGTCATGATCTGTCCGAGCCGGCCGCGGTGGCCAAGCGGTTAAAGGCGCTACAGTCTGGAACCGCGCGGCCGCTACGGTCGCAGGTTCGAATCCTGCCTCGGGCATGGATGTGTATGATGTCCTTAGGTTAGTTAGGTTTAAGTAGTTCTAAGTTCTAGGGGACTGATGACGTTAGAAGTGAAGTCCCATAGTGCTCAGAGCCATTTGAACCATTTTTTGAACTGTCCGAGGAATTTACATTTAATTAAGTCCTGATCGGGAGGGTTCCAGTGACGTAACCAGCCTTGCTCGAAGTAAACAACTCGTCCACGCTGTACACTGCAGGTAAAACCTCAGAGCTCTCATCATCTAAGCCACAAGAGAAAAGTGAGTGGATCGTTCCCATTTTTTTCGAGAAGCATCGTCAGACAGATGTGAATAGCAGTAGGCCGGAGAAGCTGAAGTTAGTCTGTAGTGTTATCATGAAACTGGTTTTATACTTGCATTCTATGATACTAAATACCTATTCTGTAGAGAAATGCAGATAACCCGCTAACATTAATGTTTTGGAACTCAGTTCGCTCTGTTCGTGCGTGTGATCCAGAAGAGAGTGCATAGCGGAGACCAAGTAAATTTGGGGTTCCTTACCTTAGAGGAGAAATCACGACATCGCTCCTCACAGAGGGATATCGTCATGTGTCAAACTAGCCATGGGTCTACCCCTGAACGACGCTACAGAGAGTAAGTAATTGTTCACTATACACGGTGCTTCAAAGTCTTTGCATCAAACGTATAGGGGTGGTAGATCACACCATGGGGAACAACTTTTCTTAGAGACAACATGTCGGTTCACGCTTTCCAGAAATGCTAGAGAGCCTTTCGTATCGGTTATGGCCCTGAGAGCCGGCGGGGCGTACTCAGTCAGCGGCGTGCGTAGTTATACGGTGTTAGATACAATCCAGTTATCTGCTTCGTACGTAAGCGTGTAAAAGTAAAAAGGTAGTTTCACGTTGAAACTTACTGGCAGATTAAAACAGTGTGCCGGACCCGGACACAGTTTTAATCTGCCAGGGAGTTTCATATCAGCACACACTCTGCTGCAGAGTGAAAATCTCATTCCGGTAGTTTCACGTTCTTGCCAATAGGAACGACGGACTGCCGTGTCATCCTTTGCTAATGGCGTTACTGGAGGCTGTATGGAAAGGCAAGTGGTCATCGCGCCGCTCCCCCGGTAGTCGTCTGGTTTCGTGACCTTGGAACCTATACTAATCGATTGAGTAGCTCCCTACTAGGCTCGACAGGCAGAGCGAACCTCGTACCTGTTCCCTCCCCCACTCCACCCCCCCTCCCTCCAACAAAAATCCCTCCCCGTCAATGACAGTCAGCACTACAGATCACTCAGCTACAGAGGGGGACATGAAAGGGGGTGAGCCCAGCAAAATTAGTTCCTGATTCGCTTCTAGAATATCTTTCTTCGCTTAGACACATTAATTCTTAGGATTTTTTTGTTGTCAGTCAGTCTATCAATTTACTGAGGCAGGCTGGTTAGTAACCCCTTCTAGTTCATTAAAATCTTCTCGTCACAGACCCGGCGAGCACTAGAGGACGCCTAACGTCGTCGGAAACCGTCAGCGAACATTTTGTGTGTAACAGACGTTGTTCTCAAAGAGGCGATCCAACCACCATTAACGTTTGAATCAAAGACTTTAAAGGCTTTGAAACACCGTGTGTGGCTGATTTCGGAAACTTCATGATGCTATTGAATGTGTAGGAACGTCTTATCTACAGACGATTGTATGGAAAAGCATTGAGACATGTAGAGAATCTAAGTTTGATATTTCACTCACAACTTAAACGAATCAAAAATGGCTCTGAGCACTATGGGACTTAACATCTATGGTCATGAGTCCCCTAGAACTTAGAACTACTTAAACCTAACTAACCTGAGGACATCACACAACACCCAGTCATCACGAGGCAGAGAAAATCCCTGACTCCGCCGGGAATCGAACCCGGGAACCCGGGCGTGGGACGCGAGAACGCTACCGCACGACCACGAGCTGCGGACTAAACGAATCTTTTGCGTACATATAACCGGAAGGCCCAAACGCCGTTCAGCTACAAGTTTGTGAGGATCGGTCTCTACTTACCGTAACTGCCGTCGTTCTTCCGAAACGACCTACAGAGGCCGACAACAAGGAAGTAGTTGGAAAAAAAAAACGGTTGCCGAACTCTGATTCATTGGTTATATTCTACAGAAACGCACAGGGTGGATCAAAAAGAATCACACGATTTAATAAAATCATAATAATTATGTTATTTGAGATGACCTCACTGTCACCAGGTCGCTTTCAGTTTTGCCTGTAGGCAATGGTCATAATGGCTTGTCTCATCAGTTTATTCTGTGTTGCTCATATGCACAACCATATAATATAACACTGCACTGGACTTGATGTTCACTGGGTAGGAACATTCTCGTTTGTGTTATTCACCTCAGTGTTCTTCGTGTCAAGCGTAGAGCAGACCATATCAGAATTAATGTCACAATAATCGTACTGGTAGCTTCAAAAGATAACACATTAGACTGTGTTGATGCTACAAAGGTTTGCATGATGTTGCATTGTCGTGTTACAACGTCTTCCCGCTAACTTTGTTCATAATGCAACGGAGTTCTCAAACTTCACTGTCTGCGTTTGCCAAACTACCGCTCAAATACACAAAAGATGAACAAACATTTGTTTGTACCTGTGTATATAATGGAGATGCGGAGCTGAGGGTATCATGTTAGTTTCAGAAGCGTGTAATAAGTAAATTACCGATCTGTTTTGCTACGTTTTCGTAAATAACCTGTCGAGAAATTTGACACCACATCATTTCAATGAAAAAGCTACGTTAATTATTGAAAAGTGTTTAACAAAAATTTTGTGTAAAATTAGAACACTAGTGTTGATACTGGAGTGGCACAGGGACCAAATATTGGATAACTGACAGCTCTTATTAGGCTAATTATACGTAAAGTTCAACAATGAGCTAAGTAGTTTCATCCAGCAACGGGGTCTGATGTGTTAGTAAATGGAAATACGTAATTAGCTTTAATGAAGCGTGCTGGAAGTGTTGAATAACTCTCCGGATGAACTAGATAAAATATTAATCCGAAACGTGTACGAAGGAACGACACGAGCAGCTATTAATTATGAAAGGCGATAACTGATAGTTTTTTAGCTCCTGTCATACCAGTAATTTAATTAATGTTAGCTAACTCAGCTCCATGAGAGATTTAACTGGTTTCTGGAGCATTAACAGTTTAAAAAAAAGGAGGTATATTTTGTCAGTTTCTATATGTTCTTAACCGTCCCATGCAGAAAAATACAACGGCAGTAAAAGTTGTGGAAAAAAGGGAAGGATAAGAAGAAATCATTACTTATAATACCACACGTAGGACGTTACCGGAAGACATCAAGCATTTTACTGATATTAATCTTTCCAACACATGTAAAGAGACACAATTACGCTTCATACATATTGACTCTGAAAGTTCCAGAGGGTAAGTTTGCCTCGAGAAGCCACCAGTTGTTCGCCGTATTAACGCATTGTTTTCTAAGAACGATGTATTGCTAGTTACGAACAGTTAAGTATTATAAGCCACAGCTGAAACGGCGATACGATACACGCCTCTTCTACTAGGCATATACTATATGGTTCTTATGGGATCCGAGGTTAGTTCAGTGGTGATGTCAGAAGCCAAAGAAAATCCGTTACACTAAACATGTCTGCCTGTATCGAATCGTATCTAAAGGTCAGTCACATCGTGTAATTACATTACTTTTTTGCCTTGATTTTCAAAAAAAACTTAGCAGGTTTAATCACGACAATATTATGTAGATCTTAATGACCTATACTGCTGAGCCCTGCCACGTCCATCGATAGTCGTGTCACGACTTAAATGACATTTTTGCGAGAAGGAAGTGGTCTCGGACACGGAGCAGAGGCGGTGGCTTTCAGTTGACATATCCTCTTTTTAATTTAAACAACACTCGTTTTATTATAAATATCATTTAATTAAAAGAAAAGAACAAACTTGAAGTGAAATGTTTAGCCTTTGCGGATGATATTGCATTGATAACCGAGAACCGAACAGACGCAACAGTTATTCTTGATTTGTTACACGAGATTGCTGAAAAGACTGGGCTAAAAATATCCTATGAAAAAACCGAGTATATAGAACACAAACATAATACAGAAAAGTTTATGAAAACAAAGTATGGAAAAATTAAAAGAGTTGACGGATTCAAATATCTGGGGGCGTGGATCCAAGCCAATGAACTGGATAACACAACAAATAAAGAAAGAATAAAAAAGTTAGAATTTGCATATGAATTAACACAAAACTACTACAATAAGAAATCAATATCCATACAAGCGAAGATTAGACATTATAATTCAGTTATTAGGACACAAGCAACGTATGGATCAGACTGCCTAACACTGAATAAGAAAGATGAATTAAGAGAACTAAACAAAAGAAAGAGAAAAATACTAACAAGGGATCCTCCCCATCACACCCCCCTCAGATTTAGTTATAAGTTGGCACAGTGGATAGGCCTTGAAAAACTGAACACAGATCAATCGAGAACACAGGAAGAAGTTGTGTGGAACTATGAAAAAAATAAGCAAAATATACAAACTGAGTAGTCCATGTGCAAGATACGCAAAATCAAGGATATTTTGTGCTAAGGAACGCCGTGGTCCCGTGGTTAGCGTGAGCAGCTGCGGAACGAGTGGTCCTCGAGTGAAAAGTTTATTTTCGCAAAGTTATGATCTGTGCGTTCGTTCATTGACGTCTCTGTTCACTGTAATAAGTTTAGGGTCTGTGTTTTTGCGACCGTACCGCAAAACCGTGCGATTAGTAAACGAAAGGACGTGCCTCTCCAATGGGAACCGAAAACATTTGATCGCAAGGTCATAGGTCAACCGATTCCTCCACAGGAAAACATGTCTCATATATTCTATATGACACTGGTGACGGCATGTGCGTCACATGACAGGAATATGTTGTCGACCCACCTAACTTGTACACATGTCGAATGGGTAAAAAGATTCTTCTATCTTGCCTGATTTAGGTTTTATTGTGGATGTGATAATTACTCCCAAAAAAGTGATGAAAATATAAGAGTTTGTCACATAAACTGCAACAAATGAATGCAACAGTTTAACAGTCGCACAGTTTTCCCTGTGCTCTGTCAAAACATATGTTTTTAACGTTTTCAAATTTTTCCGTGTGTAGAGCGTCAAATCCTGCATATGTCCAAGCAAATCTGAACATGTCCTGGAATTTTGGAGAGTGAAGTTGATTATGTGTGAGTGCCTGAACTTTGATAATTATCTGAAAATAGAAAATTAAACTTTTCACTCAAGGGAAGACTTGAATCTAGGACCTCTTGTTCCGCAGCTGCTCACGCTAACCACGGGACCACGGCGCTCCTGAGCTCATACCATCCTTGATGTTGCTGATCTTACGCATGGACTACTCAGTTGTATATTTTGCTTATTTTTGTCATAGTTCCACACAACTTCTTCCTATTTTCTCGATTGATCTGTGTTCAGTTTTTCAAGGCCTATCCACTGTGCCGACTTATAACTAAATCTGAGGGGGGTGCGATGGGGAGGTTCCCTTGTAAGAGAAATTCTAGGTCCCAAGAAAAACAAGGAAAATGCGTGGATTAAAAGGAGAAATGAAGACTTATACAAAAATAAAGGAAAGATCACAGATACAATGACGAAGAGACGGCTAAAATTTTATGGACATTTAAAAAGAATGGAAGAAACACTTATTACAAAGAAAATTTTTGATTACGTTAGTAAGCTGAAAAAAACTGTAGGATGGATAGAAGCAGTAAAGAAAGACGCCAACAAAATAGGTGTTACAAAAGAAATAATACGCGACAGGAACCACTTCACTGATAGAAAACGCAAACTACGAAGAAGTTGAGCCCAAACCTCGACCCAAGAGAGTGTGGACAGATGAGCAGAGACGAGCAGTTGGCGAGAAACTGAAGAAACACTGCGAGGAACGGAAGAAAAAGAAACACCATAAGTCTTAAGTTGTATGCGGTCCATAGCTGGCCAAATTCATAAATAAAAAAAGTATATCTGAAAGTGGAACATTCGTTTTAATCATTTCAACATGTTGGTACACATGCCTATTACTTGTCTAAACATTTATTATTAAACAATACATATCACAATAGACAATATAATGGAGGTCAATATACTTTGTAGTTCCTTGGCTTGCAACACGGGAGAGTTACAATGTCAAATCACAACACCTTGAGCCACCTAAATTTCCAGTTTTATTTTATCTTCTTTATTTTTTAATTTTTTTTATTTTTTTACCGATGGACGTGTAGGAAGGATCCCAACTCTTATACAATCGAAATAGGGGATAGCATACAGTCACTGATATCAGTAGACGTCAACACAGCGGTCCCTTCGATCATCACTTGCAGACTCAGTATTCAACATCCTGGCGGATACATCGCTTATTAATGTACCAGCATTTCATATTTGCAATGGCTTATCTCGTGCTTATATTAATCTGTCATCTCTCACTGTTAATCACTTAAATATGTTACCTAGAGAGAAACATTCCCAAAATTTCATTAATCTACATAAATTTGTTTGTTTGGTGTTGCGATTTCTTTCGTCGGTGTATTATGCACGGAGGATACAAGCAATGAACACTGTACTACCATTTACCTGCAAATTGTACCTGTTTCCCTTTTAGGAACAACGTTTCGTTTTCAGTTCGTAAGCTTTCAATCCATGACCTTCTTTCTTTTTAGTACATTCTCTTCCACAATTCAGGACGTTGTTTCTTCCTTCTAAATTTATGGAAATAGTCTTCGGACACGTCTGACAGTTCCATCACCGAAGCCGTTTTGAAATATCACAGCTGTTTACTGCATCCCGCAACAGCGATGCCATAGTTCTTCCGTGTGATCAAAGGATGGGTCTCTGTGACAAGTCCCCTTTATGCACGAAACGAAATTTCAACAATGGTTTAGAAAGGGGGAAAAAATCACCCAGCAAGTCCTATTTTAGAATCAACATATACGGAATCATGTGAAAAGGACAACTTCAGTAATAACTCATATGCTCTAAAAATAATACCGAGACGCGTTTTTGATTTCAACGCCTCAATTGGCTCTTGGCGGACTTGAAAGCAGGGAGACGGAGGCAGATCTGGGTACGACGTTAGCCGCGCGGGATTAGCTGAGCGGTCAAAGGCGCTGCAGTCACGGATTGTCCGGCTAGTCCCGGCGGAGGTTCGAGTCCTCCCTCGGGCATGGGTGTGTGTGTTTGTCCTTAGGATAATTTAGGTTAAGTAGTGTGTAAGCTTAGTGACTGATGACCTAAGCAGTTAAACCCCATAAGAGTTCACACGCATTTGAACATTTGGGTACGACGTTATTTGCCGAGTTTGCTGTGCAGCGCCGGCAGTGGCGCGTCCAGAGTCCGTTACTGAGTGGAGGCGTGCGGGCCATGCCTTATGTATGCGAGGAAGAATACCTAGACTGGGCTTGGATTACCCGCCCCTTCGCAGTGGAGTTTTTACCTGTCTTCCGCCGAGGCCTCTGCTGTCAACTGTGCCTTCCCAGCGCCGTGTCCGATACGACTGCTGCACGGTTCTGTCCCCACCTGAGTGCCTGAGCGTCTCCACAACCTCTTTGATTGTTTGGTGTTTTATGTCCTGCTGGGTCCGTTTGTAGTTAGTAGTCATACAGTCGCACAGTGATGGATTGGTTCTTGGCTAAACGGACCGCCAACGCCTGCTCAGCTCTCTCCCGTCGAGCAATTGGTTCGCCTGTTAGAGATTTTAACACTTAAGTAAATTGTAGGCGCCCTGTTTCAAGGTTGGTGGCGTGAGTGTTTGATTTTAAGGACTAGCAGGCTGCTATAAGTGGAATCTTGTTTTAGGACTGTGTTGGATTAGGGAGAAAGGTTTCCTCTACATTGTGGCAGCCTCCAACCTGTACTTAGCAGCATAACCTGTGTTTTAAGGTGTCACAGCCACCTAGCAGAACTGCCAGTAGTTGATTCTGTTTAATGCTCCAAAGGTTTTAACATCTGCTACGTTTCTGGTTGAAATTTCCAGCAGCTGTTTCCTGAAGATAATCAAAGTGCCTAAAATTTGTCCAGACTATCTGGTTAGCCTAGAATCGTTCATACAGCGACACATAACGTGCTTGGTGGCTCGTGGAGGTTATACTGTAAAGGCTACTTTTAAATTTGTCAAGGTGGTTTTAATATTTTCTGTGATTAATGTTTCAATTTTTTTTTAATGTTACTGCGCTCGAATTGGTATTGCCCTAAGTTTTGTATCATTGGGGGCGGGGGGGGGGGGGCGATAGATTTGTGGTTGTGTCCTTATAGATTGTGATGATTGTTTTCCGAGGACTACTTTTACGTTGGTCAAGGTGCTTTTAATACTTTCTACGGTTAATGCTTTAATAAGTTTGAAATTTTGTCACGCCTGCATTCTGTTTGCCTTGAGTGTGGTATGCTTGAGGCGGGCCAAAGTTATCTTGTTGTGTCGTTGCACAGTGCTATGTGTGTCGTAATTACATCACTACTTTGCTTGTCTCGCACGGGCCGCGGTCTAGTGCTCGAAGTATACTTCTGAGACTACTGTGTCGCCAGTGGGCTTGCTCTACAATCCGGCGTCGGTCTGACCAATTGCAAATTACTTATGTTTGACATACTTCCTTCTTGTGACTGAAAAATGTTGAAACACGCATAAAGATTAAAGTGGAGCTCGAGTAAAATTGTATTCCTTAAAGTTTGTTGGCTCTAAACAAAAGAGCCTTCTATGTCTGGTGCACTTTAAGGTTTATATTGTTCTAAAGAAAAGAGTTATTTATGCTTGGACCCTGTAACATGTTAGTAAAAATTTCGTAAGGCTGATAAATAATAAACGATGTTCAATAAGTTTCCCAGCCCTTCTCCTAGGTCCTGGCTGTTGGTGTCCTTTATCTTGGTATACGTTCTGCTTTTACGGTATCACTCCCTTGTTATGTTGTGGATTAAAAGGTTGTTGTCTTTTTGGGGGAAGAGTTTGGTTCTTTGGGCCCACTGTTAAGCAAATTTTAAAAGGGTTGTTGGCTTGTGCCTTTTATCTTAACCTGTAGTCGTATGGTTTAAACTTGAGTCTTGTAATTAATACGTGCTTTGTATTTCTTGCATTTCTATTGGCCTTTTATCTTAAGATTCCCGTGCTTTTGAAGATTATTTTACTTTTCTAGAAGCGGGAGCTCCCAGTTCTAACCGGGTTGTCCGTGTTGTTAGGTGCTCCGAAACTTTCCGGTTATGTGGGACTGGTATCTATAATCTGGGGCATTTCCTGATTTGTAACATTTACCTCACATTTTTTTGTTGTTATTGAAATGGTCTGTTTGTTGTAAATTTTATGATGAATTAATTTCATTACGTCAATTCATATTTCAAAAGATTGCAAAATTTCTGTTTAACGTCCGAAATATTAAAAGGTACAAAATTTATGTTGAACTTACAAAATTTCTGAAAGCTTAGAAAATTTCTGTTTAACTTGTGAAATTTCAAGAGGTTGCAAAAGTTATATTTAACTTCACTTTATTTTATTTTATCCGGTTTTTTTTTAAGAGAAGAAAAGAAGGGGCCAATGGCAGCTAGTTACTTGTTTGGGTTTTAAAACTGCTTCTTTAATTGGTTAAAATAAAATTTCAGATTTTGCTTAATCGTTTTCTTAAATGAGTCAACTGTAAGGTAATAAGAAAATTGTTATGATAATAATAAATGCTTATATGTATAATGATTATCAGTAACGTTGAATCCCTTAAAGCCCCGTCCTTCTTTCCAAATCAACCAAAACGCAAGTAGCGCGTTACAACTACAGTGAATGCGTTTTACAGACATGAAATGATAATTAAATGGACACCCTAGCTGCAAACAGGCGTTGATGTACTTCGTTGGGGACAGATGAAAATTTGTGCCTCGACCGGGACTCGAACCCGGGATCTTCTGCTTACATGGCAGATGCTCTCTCCATCTGAGCCACGGCGGGCACAGAGGATAGTGCGTCTGCAGGGACTTATCCCTTGCACGCTCCCCGTAAGATCCACATTCACAACATGTACACACCACTACATTCGTAGTGCGCCGAATAGAAGTACATCAACGCGTTTGCAGCTAAGGTGTCCATTTAATTATCATTTCATTTCTAGCAAAGCTGCATGGTCATCCACGGTAACTGTTCTTTCGGGAACAGATACTACCGTCATATATAGTTTTACAGACATCATACATCAGCCAGATCGATGTTCCCGGCATGGAAGGCATCTATAAACCAGTGCTCCCAACAGAATCTGTGCTATAGTGAAAATATCTACTCAACTTTACGCCTTCTTTGGGAACAAACGTGTTACATTCATTCACAGCACTTGTTTTTGACGAGAATAATACGCGCTTAACACTTCGCCCTCAAGCTGCCACTCAGCACACCTCACTCCTGTTACATTATTACTCTGTAAATGACCCACCTGACACCACGGGTCCCTCATATCAACATACTCAGGAAATATATCTGCATAGCCTCCGATGCTCTTTTGACTGAAGTCTTGGTTCACCCTGAAGATTTTATAGAAGTGACAGATTTGTAAAGAGTACCGTCGCCGCCAGAAACTAATTAAAACGGCTGTAAAATTTACGTTGTCCCATTTACGACAAAAACATTGTCACTGGTCTAGTACGGGAATCAGTACCCCCGTAGGCAGGCTCCGATCACCGCATAACGCTGCGTTTCGTTGCCCACAGCAAGTGGCATTTCGGTTTCAGCCGGGATAATAGATAATATAAGTTCAGAGCAGCCTTGGAAAGAATTCGCAGATAATCTTTGCCTATTTAGTAGTTCAGAATGATGTGTCAATAGCATCGGCTCGAAGTGCTATTTACAGACTCAAACTGGAACAATTCAAAGCGATGCCAGGGCATCGACTGACCAATTCTAATACCGTTTCTCGATATCAATACTGCAGCCGGCAGTTGCAGTGCGTGCATGACCGTGAGGTTCATCTTGAAACACTCTTTTCTTCTCACGAATAATCGCTGAGTATATCAGGGTATGTAAATCCGCAGAAGAAAAAAGAGAACTTTGGATGGACAGACGTAAATCTGAACCACTCGATTGTCCCGAGTACGGCTTCAGTCCCTTAACCACAGCACACCCTCACCCGGTAATTCTTCTTGGCGAGACACCTGAGATTTGCCGTTTACGTCATCACTGTCCCTACGGAATCCCTGAGACTTGGTAAAAAAGAGGAAGTGTCTTCCTGACACTCTGACAGCCCTCTCTCTCCAAATCTCAGTTCCCTAACCACAGCACACCCTGGCCCGATAATTCTTCTTGGCGAGACACCTGAGATTTGCTGTTTGCGTCATCACTGTCCCTACGGAAGCACTGAGAAGATGAGACTCGGTAAAAAAGAGGAAGTGTCTTCCTGACACTCTGACAGCCCTCTCTCTCCAAATCTCAACAAACTGTGTGAAGGAAGAAGAAATCTATAAAAGCTGAGTTCTGACTCAGCAAATTAGCAGCTAACAACGCAGAAGAAACTCAGAAAAACTAATTTTTCTTCTCACTCCGTGTACTGTAGTGTAGTGTATTGCTTTGTAGTGCAATGCTGTATAACGTAGAAATATATACCTTAAAATCTGTGGCGCAGCTGCGAGTTTAGGGCAGTAACATGTGTCTTGTGGACCCTATATGAATGTGCCGGGTATCCCTGCTGATACGTCCCATCTTTCGGTTATATCAAACGAAACGTTCACCAGCTATATCTTTTAAATACGTAGTTTTATTTGCAACACAAGGAATGAACTCAGTGATTCGGGAAGAACACAGTAACTAACTTCTGAAGAACAATATAAAAAAAGAAAATTTATTTACCCATTGAAGCTGAAATAATCTGTGTTCTCAAAAAGTAACAGTTACAGGATGAATCTCTTTAGGCCCCCTAGAAATGAACTTTGGAAACCGACACTAAACCCGAAACCTCCCAAGTGTAGCAGATGTGGCAAAACAGACTACCAAGTCCTCTCCAAAGAGGCAGGCTGTACTGGAAATGCTGGCTGACGTCGCAGTGCGGGCCTGAATAATCGTGTCGTGAAGAGACACGTCTGTTTGATTGGCTGAGACTTAGTTGTAGCAGAAGTAGGAAATAATCTGGCCTGTGCGCGCTGATCAGGACTGCACGTACCCCCGTAGCTGCTGCTGGCTCGGTTGCTGTTGTCACCCTCTGTTGATCTGCCAGTAAACTTGGTTCAAAATGTTTCAAATCGCTCTGAGCACTATGGGACTTAACTTCTGAGGTCATCAGTCCCCTAGAACTTAGAACTACTTAAACCTGACTAACCTAAGGATATCACACACATCCATGTCCGAGGCAGGATTCGAATCTGCGACCGTAGCACCAGCGCGGTTCCAGACTGTAGCGCCTAGAAACGCTCTGCCACTCCGACGGCCGCAGTAAGCTTGCTTGTTTGAATTTCCGCCTCGCACGGGGTAGAGTGCCATCGCCGTCATGTATGTTGTGCGGGTAGTTGTCTGCGCCTACTGCACTTGTCGCCACAGCACCTCTTTAAGAGTCGTCAGGGGTATTTGTCTGCAGGTATTTCCGGTTTAGTTTTGCAATGTTTATCTGCAGTGACGCCAAACAAACATTGCACACCACCCATTTCATGTGACACACACTGTCAAAGGAAAGCGTCGGCTTGTTTGCCGTAATAATAATAATAACAATAATAATAATTTTCAAAACGGAATTTTACGTGTCCATTCCATAGAGTGGTCCCAAGTTAGTCTAAATTAGTCTAGTGCAATATTTGTTTCATTGATACGCATTAACAGGGACAACAAATCACAAAGAATAGCCAGTATTCCACCAGTGACAGATAAGCGCTGCTGCATGGCAAGAGCAGTCAGTATGGGCCCTAGCTGTGCTGTCGTTCCAGGAGTACTGAATACCCTTCGTATTTTACTGTATTTATATGGGAACACTCCCGCTACACATTGCAAACACGAAGTTGCAAATATCTGCGGAAATGCCACAGAAAATGTGTCTCTTACCAGGGACACCACGTATACAAAAACGAGTGCCAAAGGGTCAGAGAGTAGACTATTTTTTTTTTTCTTTTGCTTCGCTTATTTACTCTTTTTACTCCGTTTCTCTATCTGCCCGTTCTTCTCCTTCCTACTTATTTTGCTTTCCTTTCCGAAACAGAGCAATGTTGATACACAGGGCGTTTCTCTAAGAGCGTGCAAAGATTTAACAGAACACGGAGGTTGCTCCACTGAATAATTTGGGGTCGGAGAAGCCAACTTAAGAAGATAATAGGAATAAAACCACATCACTGTGTACTTTTTATTTACATCAGTTATAGTTAACTGCGAATACCATCACTGACTAAATGAACGTACCATTTGTACTGCGTCTTACAAAATGTGCTGAAACTGACGGCCATCAACCACAGTGCAAGCATGACATCGGCGAAAGAGATTCAGACGCACCCTGGTGTGGTCCTCATGTTGACAGGTCCCTAGTTTCTTCTTTCCAGTGAACCAGTCGACTGAGAGAAATAAACACTTCTGCAGCGAGAGCATTGCGATATATTTCACCATACAGAAGGTGCATATCAGTGAGTTCTGCGTAACTGTACCGGTACTGCTCCATTGTATTGTACTGTACGTCTCTGAGTAGCACCGAGTAATGAATGGGTCTGTCATTGATTCATAGCATGTTCTGTCATGGGACAGTATAAATACGACACAACAGAGCCACCTTATGGACAAGATACGTAAACAAAACCTGCATCATGTCTTCCTACTAATCAAACTCGTCTTAGTTGTTTTATTGCAGGAAATAAAAAGAATGTACATGTAAATAAACTGCACAGTACGTGTAAACGTGTACGCATGTTAGTTGTAAATAAGCTGGAAAACAGTATTGCTAGACAAAGCGGTAGACAAGTTTTCTTGCATATCTCCTTAAGCTGGCTTCTCCAACCCCGTGTTCCATGCCTCAAACTGTTCAGTGGAGCATTCACTATGTCCTATTGCAGTTCTGCGAGCTCTTACGGAAACACCCTTTATACCCGCTTGACTTTTTCTTCTTCCTTTTTGATCAGCTATGGATCAAGTGGCAATCCCAGTTCCAACCTTTCCTTTTCCCCAATATTCTTTCATCCTTTCACTACATCTCTTTCTTTCTTTCTTCAGACCATTTACCAGAAGTTGTCCTACTGCTGCTGTCTTGACATTTTCATTGGGAAAATACCTCTCTCTGGTGCTTGTTTTGCTTTTGTAGATAGTATTTCCAAATCTTTCTCTACATCCTGGGATCCCGCTTCTTTTAAATTTATTTTCGGAGATACGCATGAAGATTGTGTTGGTGCTCTATCGTCATGATCCTGTATCGATGTCAAACTACATCGGCCTACATTCCTTAACGTTTCTGACATATTTTTTATATTTTGATGTACTTCATCATTGCTTGTTAACTGCTAGACCTCTTTCGGCGAACACAAGATTTTCTTCATGTCTCTTCCCTTTTTTTGTAGTAGTAGTAGTAGTAGTAGTAAAGACAGCCCACTGGTTGCAATGGATTTTATAGTCGAATTGACCATGGTTTCGACTCCTAAACTGAGGGAGTCTTCATCAGAGTTTATATTACATACGTAAAACATTGAGCATTGCATGCAGCTCTCTTCATACAATTTTAACACCAAAAAGGCCACGTCACATAATAAAACATTCTACGTAAGAGTTTTACCGTCATTTCTAGTTAAAAATTAAAGATTGCCGCTAAGGGCTGCTTGTGTACCCTGAAACAGGTGGCATCTGATGCCTCTAATATTGCCAGTTTCTCTAATTTATAATATATTGCTAAGTATTCAGTGAATATGTATGGCGACACTCTGGTTCAATACTGTATTGCAGTCTACACGTTTTGCATTTACTCATATGAACTTATCATTAGAAGTATTTATTTGTTATTCCATATGCTCTCTGTATTTTATGAATTTCGCTTGTGGCTGATTTTTCTAACTTAATTTCCCGAATTATCTCTCCTAGATACTTGAGCTTTTAAACCTTTTCTATTCGAATAATGTTGATCTCTAAAGTTACTGTGCTTTTGTGTGATTAGATGGAGGGATTCTTAAACTTGCTGTGCTACCCTTCTGTTGCAACAGGCTAACTACTGTATCTACATTATCTGAATTTTCAGATAATACAGTAAAATCGCCTGCAAATTCCAAGCAGTTAGCTTCAATATATTATTGTTTTCTGCATAGTTTTGTTGGTAAGCCTTGGTAGTTTTTGAACTTTCATTCAAAATTCTCATTATTTTTTTCTTGTACTACGCAGAGAACTGGAAATAAGTCAACATCTTGTCTTAGACGTATTTATTTCAATATTTTTTGTTAATAAAAATCTACAGGGGTCAAGGATTAAATTTGCCAATCTAGGTTAAATAATTTGAAATTTTATATGAATTCGTTGTTTATTTATTATAGTCCTACAAGCAACGTTATAAGTAAAATATGGTCTGTTTTAACAGACTAAAAGAAGAGAGGAAATAAATAAATAAACCATATCGCGATTCATAAGTTAAGACGATCTTATCATTTCCGATACTGCTTTGATTTCACGACTAACGCACCAGTCGTCTTCATTTTGAAAGTGAATCAACGAAATATCTTGTTCCTAATGAGCTCCGAGCGGACGGACCGATAAACGCCGCTGGAGAAAGACCCACAGTGCGCAAACCGCACTAGCTAGCAGAGCTTAAGCCGTGCGGGCGTCCCAGAGGCGGCGGGCGTCTGACGGCTCGGGGAATGGTTGGGAAGGGGGGCAGGGGGGAGTGAAGGGACGAGATTGAGGCTCGGCCCTTCTCGGCCGCAAAGGGCGTCGCTCAAAGGGTGCAGCCGGAGCGCGAAATCCCATCGCGTGCGGCCCGCGAGAGCCGAAAGCGACCGCCCTGTGTCGGCGCCTTTGTCGCGGGCTAGCTGGCGCCAGTACCGTGGAGGAGGGAGGGGGAGGCGCGGGGGAGTGCTGGCGTCTGCGAGGCGGCCGGCGTTGCTTATTGGCTCGTAATTTGCTTTGAGTGACGGCGGGTGGCGTCTGCGATTGCTGTCAGACGCCGCGCGGCTTACTCGTTCACCCTGCCAGCGGACAGGTGGGTGGCGGGCAGACTCGCCCCACATTCTCTTTTAGAGCTACCGTGTAATCCTCTTGAGGCTATTCTAGAACCGGCGGCGTCCTCAACGCTACTTTCAAAACAACTTCCAAAGCAGCATCCGCTGTGTGGTTTCGCAGCCCTATCTACTACAGGCGCAAACAAAGTTGACACTCGGCGCGGTGGCTGATGGGAGCGACCGCAGAGGCGCTTCCCACTTACAGTCGTTCCCATCAGCCACCACTCCGAGTATCAACTTTGTTTGGGCGAATATTACCTAAATACTAATAACCAGCCGAAAATGCTCCTATCGGAGCACAAAGAATGAAATTATGTTGTTTTTATTTCCAATCCGTATGTGGCATACAGCAAACCAGTGCTTAACACTATTGGTTAAAAACAGTCTTGGTTGCAATTTTAGTTTTTTTTATTTTTCAACGACGCGTTTCGCCTTATTTGGGCATCTTCAGGTTATCTACATAGAAAACAAATACATCTATATAAGAATCGCGATCGCGTTGTGCAGACATGGATAACCTAAAAACATGTATAAAGAGGTCAAATATTGAAAGAGCATATAGTTTAATTTGGTATTTCTTTATCGGAGCACAAAGAATGAAATTATCGTTTTTTTCCCCAATCCATATGTGGCATACAGCAAACCAGTGCTTAACAGTATTGGTTAAAAACATGCTTGGTTGCAATTTTAGTTTTTTATTTTTCAACGACGCGTTTCGCCTTATTTAGGCATCTTCAGGTTATCTACATAGAAAACAAATACATCTATTTAAGAATCGCGATCGCGTTGTGCAGACCTGGATAATCTAAAAGCATTTATAAACAGATCAAATATTGAAAGAGCATATACCTTAATTTGGTATTTCTTGGAAGAATCCTTTAGTCAGTGAAGACACAGGGCATCGTCAATATGCCGGGCCAACATCTCCTTCGTTAAACTCAGTAAAAACTAGAAATATAAAATAGTAAAATCATTACCTTTTCAAGATGGACGCGAGAGACACCAAGATCTGCATAACGCCTTCGCGTTCACAGGACCGAGTAACAGAATAAGATGGGGGCTCAGGGTCAATTTTTTTTTATTTTTTTTTAAATATAGTGTGTAGTGTGGACTGAAGAGATCATCCTTGATCACTTATTCTTCTAGGATGGGATATAAGGATAAAAGGAAAACACTTTATTTATTACACATTCAGTTAGGCTTGGGCGCGCAATGGGTCCCTTAACCTGCTGTCTTTGGTGATGTCTATCTCCTGTGGAGGGTGAAATGTGTCAAGGCAGTTATGTGTGACTGCTTCCTCGTATTATGACAGATTGCCTATGGGGGGTGAAACGTTATTGACTTCGGTACTCAATACTTGTGCCATCTTGCAGGGTTTACCGTTCCTACCGATTCTAATTGTCGAGCTTCGTCCCTAAGGGCATCGAACTTGTCAAAAACTCGTAGAGCCTTGTCATGGACCTTCTCTTGTATAGTGGTGTGGAGTGCGGTGCGGATGTCGACGTTTCTTGTCCACCATGGAGCTCCTGTGACCCATCGATAGCAAATGTTTTGCAGCGCTTAGAGTTTGTTGTAGTTGGAGACGCACGTAACTCCCCACGAGGTGGAGCCATACAACATCGTGGGTTCCACCGTTAACCTTATACAATTGGAGTTTAGTCTTAGGGTTGAGATCCTTACTCTTCAGGAACGGAATCAATGTCCTGGCCATCTTCTGGGCTGCCGTCTCCTTGTCGTCAATATGCTGTGTAAAGAGTAATTTTTCGTCAAGGTAGACATCGAGATACTTCACTCCCGGCGACCATGGGATGAATTGGTCAGCTATTTGGAGTCTGTCGTTCAGAACTGGTTTCCTCCGTGTGCACAGAACGGCTGCCGTCTTCGTCGGGTTGATCGTTATCTTATTTTGCAGCGCCCAGAGTTCCATTACAGCAAGTTGCCGTTACATCCTAGTGATTAGCTGGTCCAAGTGTCGTCCAGTTGTCAGAAAGGCCGTATCGTCCGCATAAAAACTCGCCGTAACAAGGGGGACTGTTGGGATGTCATTTATATATAAGTTGAAAAGCAGAGGCGAAATGACAGAGCCCTGCGGAATTCCTGCGGAGATCCGTTTCATTTCGGAGTTTTTATCGTCGACTCGAACATACAGTTTCCTGTCCTGCAGAAAGCTGTCTACGAGTCTAATTTAACAATCCGCAATAGGGGTAGTGCGATGCAGTTTGACGATAAGGTTGGGCCGCCACACCTTATCGTAAGCTTTTTCGATGTCAAGGAAGACACCAATCGTGAAGTGCTACTTGTTGTACCCTTCTTGCATCCGTTCGGTGATCCGTAGAAGTTGAAGTTCGGCAGATAACTTGTCCTTGAAACCGAATTGTTCAGGTCGTATAACATCATGCGCTGTAAGCGTGTCATGGAGCCTCTGCAACAGCACTCTCTCGAGCACCTTGCCAAGGGTCGGCAAGAGGCTAATTGGCCGGTAACTGTTGGGTTCTGCTGGGTCTTTACCTGGCTTGGATATTGGAACTACTCGAGCCGTCTTCCATGCCGTAGGAAAAATCCTTGCAGAAGACAGCTGCTGAGAATTCGGGTAAGGAGCACAGTTGGCTTCCTGGGCAACTGTTTCGGTGTTGCTTACGGAGTCATTGCCCGGCGCATTATTCCGAGTCTTCCGGATAATTTTACGGATCTCTGCTGGTGTGGTGAGTTGTGGGCGGCTCTGCACAGGCGCAGCACGAAAAGCAGTCCATTATGCTGTAACGACGGCTTCCTGTTCTTGCAGGCGGACGTCGTTCACGGGGGTCGCTGGTGTAGACTTCTGTTCTCTGTAGCCGGCCGCGGTGGCCGTGCGGTTAGGGCGCTTCAGTCCGGAACCGCGTGACTGCTACGGTCGCAGGCTCGAATCCTGCCTCGGGCATGGATGTGTGTGATGTCCTTAGGTTAGGTTTAAGTAGTTCTAGGGGACTGATGACCTCAGATGTTAAGTCCCATAGTGCTCAGAGCCATTTGAACCATTTTTTTGTTCTCTGTAAGTCGTAGCATACAGCTCCGCCTGGGCGAGTTCGTCATAGAGGAGGCCATCTGGTACTCTGATGGCTCGTTTAGGTGGCCGCTGGTGTCGTATGTTCTTGACTACCTGCCATTCGTTCTTGGTTCGAAGTAAGAATTCATCCATCTTATCTTCCCAGACCTGTTGTCGCCACTCGGCCACTCTCCTGTGCAGTTCTCGTGTTAAGACGTGTGTTTCTCGTCGATGATCGGGTTTCTATAGCGGAGCCAACGTCGCCTGCTCCTGTTTCTCTGTGTCTTCAGTTCTTGGAGTAGAGGCGGGAACTCGTCGAAAGCTACTACAGGGTAGACCGTGTGAGTAGTTGCCCTCCGTTTGGCTACCTTTATCTTCTGCGTCAAAGTTTGTACCGCGATGTCGATGGCTTCCGGTGTTGAAATGTCCTACGTCGGGCAGATATTGTTGTCAAGATATGTCCGAAATTGACCCCAGTTCAGAGTTTGTGAGGTTGGGAGCGGAAGGTTGGCCGTTGCGTGTTTCACTATGCTGATAACAGGTCGGTGGTCAGACGAAAGATCGTCGACGGTGCGGAGCTGGAGGTTCGTCTCAATATTTTTGATGATAGCAATATCTAGGACGTCTGCTTCTTGCCGATCGACGTAAGGAATCCGTGTGGGCGCTAGTGGGCCATGGACTGTGATGCCCAGTTCTTCTTCCATGGCAATCAAAGTTCGTCCACGAGGGTTCGTACGCCGGAAATTCCACGCGACGTGCTTGCTGTTAAGGTCACCTCCTAGGAAGATTTTGCCAAAATTGGTGAAGATACTCCGTAGGTCGTCTGGCACTAGGTTTTTACTGGGGCTGTTGTAGGACGCAATGAAAGAGATGTTGCCTGCCGCCGATCGAACCGTTACTGCTGTTGCCTCCAGATGTTGGAGGTGTGGTAGTGTTTCATGATGGTGCCGCAGTTGCCTTTTAAGCAGAACTGCGGTCCCTCCACCTCGTTGGCCTTGTCTGTCCGTTCTATAGACGTACATGTTACGAAATCTGAGCTCAGTTGTTGGGCGAAGGTGCGTCTCCGATACAAGTGCGATGTCGATTTTGTCGATTTAAAAATTCGGTGAATTCTGTTTTCTTGTGTTTCATTCCGTTGGCGTTCCATATACAGATTTTCAGGTTTCTCGTGGTCCCAGGGCGATCCATCTTAAGGTGTTCCAAAGGCCTTCAATACACTTTCGATTAAAGAAAATATCCCCAACAGTTGTTGCTGCACGGTGGTGAGAAGTTTCGCGACATCAGAGAGCGCTGGAGCTAGAGATTCCATCAAATGAGCTGGTGAGACCTAGGTTTCCGGTTCCGGTCGGCGTGGTGATGCTGCGTGTGCGTATGAATAATGCTGGCGGTGCTGTCGAGGTGGAAGTGCTTCAGGAGGAGTCTGTGTTACTGGCTGCCGTGTCGCGGCCGGCTGTTCTTGTGGCGTTTGCTGACGGTGGGGCGGAGGGTGTGGCGTCAGGTTGGAGTTCCGCATTACACGAGTCCTCAGTTGAGAGGGCTGCGGGGAAGACCGTTGTCTGTATTTCCTGAGAAGTTCCTGGTACTTCTGGCAGCCACGCCATGTGGCAGGATGGTCCTTTTCACAGTTAGCACATTTCGGCGGAGCCCCTCGATGATGAGTACATGTTGAAGATCGGTGCTGCCCTCCACATCGAACGCAGCGAGTAGGCAAGCTGCAATAATTAGCTGTATGTTCGAATCGCTGGCAGTGGCGACATTGAACAGGTCCTTCTTTTCTGTTGTAGGTTTCAATAACGACGTTAGTATATAGAAGGTATTTGATGTCGTAAATCTTGTAGTTTGCCTTTTGGGCTGGCAACGTGACACAGTAAGCATCTTGAGGTCGTAATTCCTTCGTGTTGTCGTCTCGATTTTTAAACTGGTGGACGTTGATGACAGGGAAACCCTTCTCTATCAGTGCGTCTTTCAGTTCTTCCTCCGTAACTTCGGCAGGTAGACGTTTGACAACCACTGTGAGGTCCTTGTCCTCCGCGGCCTGATGTGTAAAAAAGTGGATGTCATTCGACACAAAGAAATTGGTGGCCCGCCTTTGATCTTCATAGGAGTCAAAGTGATATTTGATCCTGTCTCGTTGGTAGATGGCCTTAAGACTGCCGTCAAAATTCGCTTTCAGCGCCTTGTTGAGTTCTATGTAGTTCTTGGTATGGTAAATAGTAACGAGCGGGACTTTGCGTAGTAAGTTCCGGCCAGAGCCATCTGTCCCCTCTTTATCTGTTTCGAGATTGACATCACTCGTCTGTTCCATACGTTCTGGAGCATCTGTAGTATCTTCCGTCGCAATAGCCGCATAACGGTTGGAAGTTTTCACCACAGCGTCGAGTGCCAGTACTGAAGCCTAATACAGGATCTCCTCAACAGGTGGCGCTGCGCACGCAGCCGTGATAAGGATGAGAGATTGTAAACTGGATATACATACCCACTATGATCACGCGTCTTTGCAAATTGCCATTATCTGAAGACGCAGTTAATAGAGAACTTGACAATCCAAAGTACCGGGTGATCAAAAAGTCAGTATAAATTTGAAAACTGAATAAATCACGGAATAATGTAGATAGAGAGGTACAAATTGACACACATGCTTGGAATGACATGGGGGTTTTATTAAGAACCAAAAAAAGACAAAAGTTCAAAAAATGTCCGACAAGTGGCGCTTCATCTGATCAGAATAGCAATAATTAGCATAGCAAAGTAAGACAAAGCGAAGATGATGTTCTTTACAGGAAATGTTCAATATGTCCACCATCATTCCTCAAAAATAGCTGTAGTCGAGGAATAATGTTGTAAACAGCACTGTAAAGCATGTCCGGAGTTATGGTGAAGCACTGGCGTCGGATGTTGTCTTTCAGCATCCCTAGAGATGCCGGTCGATTACGATACACTTGCGACTTCAGGTAACCCCAAAGCCAATAATCGCTCGAACTGAGGTCTCGGGACCTGGGAGGCCAAGCATGACGAAAGTGGCGGCTGAGCACACGATCGTCACCAAACGATGCGCGCAAGATATCTTTCACGCGTCTAGAGTGTTTTTTTGTGGTTCTAATAAAACCCATGTCATTGCAAGCATATGTGTCAATTTTTACCTCTCTATCTACATTATTCCGTGGTTTATTAAGTTTTCAAATTTATACTGACTTTCTGATCATCCGGTATTTCGCTCGTAATAATGGCTACAGTGTTGCGCTCGTTGATAAGATATACCAAGATAAAACAACGATGCCCCTTCGGAGTTCACCCAGTGAACCTTCTGTCGCGGAGCACAATTACATTTCTTTGCCATTTATGGGTAATTTTAGTTATGAATTGGCAAAACTTTTCCGGGGAGTGGGCTCTCGTATCGTATTTTCCGCGGCTACCAATCTCCAGTTTATGTACATACATAATGAATCACCTAAAAAGAACAGCCTTTTGGCATCGGGAGTATATCTGCTGCAGTGTCGCGATTTTAATGTAGGATATGCTGGACAAACAGGCAGAAACTTCAAATTAGATTGCAATAACAGGGACAGGTAAAGCAGAGCTCTACCTTAAGCCAGTGGTCATAGTCCTCCGCAAGCACAAAATCTTAAAATTTTGCATTTTGCGCAAGAGGGTAAGAAGTTACACATTTTGGAAGAAATTGAAATATTTAGGCATATGGAAGACAAAGATTTGTCTCACCTTAACGATCAAATATTTGACGCCAATCACGCCTTTTTCGAAGTTATGAACTCGGTGTTATTAATGTAACCCTGGAGCTCTCGTAATTCTGCCTAAATATGAGCCCTGTTCCTCTCTGGTCTTATGTCGTCTTGCTAGCTAAGCCATTAGGCTTTTTTGACTCAAATAGCATACTTGCGAGTTTGTCGCTTTAAATGATGACACATTTTACACATTTCAATGTAGCTATAAAAAAAGGGGGGGGGCGGGAAAGTTCACCCGCATAACGTCCGTGTTCCACGTTGGTGTGTATTTTTTAAGCCTAATAATTTTACTTGTATTTTACAAAAAAAGTTTTATTGTTAGATGTTGTAGCTCCAAATGACGCACTATTGAGTGTTATATGGGCGGCCTCTTTATTTGAAATTACGGTCCTGTGTTTTTAATGTTCTGGTTCTAGTGATATATGATACGTAAAATCTGTTCATGTACTGCCTGTGTGTGTTGTATTATTATACACCTTGTTTTCTCATTTTAAATTTACCGCCTTCATTTACATTTTAGGATAAGTTATTGCACAGGTGTTGCCCCTAGTAATTCCATCTTATCAATGTTTTACGTGAATTACATGTATAAAGTATTAGTGGGTCTGCGTATCCAGTTTACGATCTCTCATTCTCATCACTGCTCCGTGGCAGCGCCACCTGTTGAGGAGATGCTGTATTAGGCTTCACTACTAGCACTTCACGCTGTGGTGCATTATGCTTACTACCTGAGCCCCTATCTTATTCTGTTACTCACTCCTGTTAAAGCGAACGCGTTATGCAGATCTTGGTGTGTCTCGCGTCCATCTTGAAAAGGAAATGATTTTACTACTTCATATTTCTAGTTTTTACTGAGTTTAACGAAGGCGATGTTGGCCTGATATATTGACGATGCCCTTTGGCTACAATGACTGAAGGATTCTTCTAAGAAATACCAAATTAAGGTATTTGCTCTTTCAATATTTGATCTGTTCATACATGCTTTTAGGTTATCCAAGCCTGCACAACGCGATCGCGATTCTTAAATAGATGTCTTTGCTCTCTGTTTTCTATGTAGATAACCTGAAGATGCCTACATAAGGCGAAACGCGTCGTTGAAAAATAAAAAACTAAAATTGCAACCAAGACTGTTTTTACCCAATATAATTATGGTTTTGATCCTTCAAAAGACACTGGCTGAAAAGTGGGGTACCAGCTGCCTCATTCTACCTTCCTCAGCACCTTTAAAAAATTTCCCAAGAATTTTGGCATGCGAACATATTCGCTGTTTTTTCTTAACAAGCAACTCACCTCAAACTCCTACACGCTCCCCTGAATGTAATTCACTCAATACGCACTAGTCCATCGCTGTACGTCACCCATACCTATCCACTCCCAGTTGCCCTTTCCCACTGACTCAATCAGCCTTTGTTTCGCTCTGTCATTGTCTCGTGTGTCACAGCCACAGTCCTCTTCGCTCTGCCCTACTACAACAGCCTCCTGTTACTCTCACTGTCTCCCTCTTGCTGTCTCTTACTAGTAACATCTCACTCCATCCATCCTACTGCTGCTGTCTCTTCTCACTATCGATTTTTCTCTCTCTTCCTTGTTATCATTCTCATACATTCTGCCTCTCATTATCACTAGCGCTCACCCACTTCCACCTTATCTTTCTCTTCATTCCTCCCCTCTCCCTCCCCACTCAATGGCCATTGCCTCCTACACTTTTCTCATAACAATGTTCTGTTACTGTCAGCTACGTTCCGCAGCCACTGAGTTCCTCTCTTTCTCTCGAACTGCCATTGCCTCCTTCGATTTTTCTATAACACAACCACTGTCTACTATCTTCCAGTATCTAGAATGAAATTTTCACTTTGCAGCGGAGTGTGCGCTGATATGAAACTTCCTGGTAGATAAAAACTGTGTGCCGGACCGAGACTCGAACTCGGGACCTTTGCATTTCGCGGGCAAGTGCTCTGCCATCTGAGCTACCCAAGGCAAAGGTCCCGAGTTCGAGTCTCGGTCCGGCACACAGTTTTAATCAGTCAGGAAGTTTCATATCAGCGCACACTCCACTGTAGAGTGAAAATGTCATTCTGGAAACATCGCCCAGGCTGTGGCTAAGCCATGTCTCCGCAATATCCTTTCTTCCATCAGTGCTAGTTCTGCAAGGTTCGCAGGAGAGCTTCTGTGAAGTTTGGAAAGTAGGAGACGAGGTGCTGGAGGAAGTAAAGCTGTGAGGACGGGGCGTGAGTCGTGCTTGGGTAGCTCAGATGGTAGAGCACTTGCCCGCGAAAGGCAAAGGTCCCGAGTTCGAGTCTCGGTCCGGCACACAGTTTTAATCATCTGCCAGTAAGTTTCATTCCAGTAACTGTTACTTTTCCGTCTTTATGCCACTCTTTTGTCTCTCCTCTCCCAAAAAAAAAAAAATCTTAAATTTGTTTGCATACCAAAATTTTTGCCAAATTTTTAGAGGTGCTGAAGAAGGAAGGATGAGGCAGCTGCTACCCCAGTTTTCAGTCAGTGTCTTTTAAGTAAACAGGAACATATTCGCATTTTTTGTTCGACAATAGGAGCATTTTTGCGTTTGTTCCCTTCTTGTCCCTGCAGCAGTAAGGCATGTAACTAATATGGAAAGAGATGTGTTGGTTAGGAAAGTGGAGATTGTTACTTATGTTAAACTGAAATTATGCAAAATTAATTGTGCACCTCAGACCTATTTTAAGTCCAAAAAAGATTTGCATGTGCTTCAGTGCTGTAACTTTGGGCACCCAGATGATAATGGAGACACTTTACTGCACATTTCACTGTGCTACGCCACTTTCTAAACTACGTTTTCG
The DNA here is from genome assembly GCF_021461385.2 of Schistocerca piceifrons. NCBI lineage: Eukaryota > Metazoa > Arthropoda > Insecta > Orthoptera > Acrididae > Schistocerca > Schistocerca piceifrons. The sequence goes on from NC_060138.1 coordinate 81,468,360, forward strand.
TCTCACAATGGATTTTACGTGCGAATTTACTCGTACAAGTAGGGTAAATTTGAATCTATTTACCTCGGAAACGGGTAAAGATAAGAAGAATATTTTCAAGATTATTCGAGATAGGGATCTTTGAAATATATCGTTAATGTTTCAGCCCACATCTGTACCTAGCCCACTTGGATCCCTCGCCTGCCTATTGGTCCGCTGGTGACGGTGAAAATGTGGTGAAAAAAGCTTTTTTGTGAAGTTTTCCGAAGAAACGGCCAACGGTACTCCCATAAGTCCTGTCGAGATCACCGTAACCACATCAAATGCAAAAAGAACCAACCGATTTGGTCCGTTTCCCGTAGCAGAACGAAGTGTGTAATATGCATACTTTGGCCCCATACTGTAGGATAGTGACGCGAAGACAATTCTTCTGTTGGGTATACAAATGGTGCCTAGAATAAGGGCTGTTCAAAACACTTGGCCCTACCTTTTTACCACGGAAAGAACCCGAAGTATGAGAACCGGAAAATGTCGTTTTTATGAGCGGCGTTTTGAAACATATTAATTGTGCATGCTGTCGCAAACATACCGATAAATCTGTATAACCGTCTTGTATATATGTTTCTCTTTGAACACTCTAATCTCCAAAACTACGAGACGAATTTACATGGGGTTTTCGGGGAACTTGAGCTCAGTTTGTGGCATCATATAGGCTTCAGTTCGTCGAAATCAGATCACAAGGAAAAAAATTCGTGATTTAAACTTTTACTTCCGTATGTCAGAACACGATCTTCCACAAAACTAGGAGACGGATTTTTATGGAGTTTTGAATGGTAACTTCCGTGTAGCTAGGGTTACCGTATAGGCTATATTTCATCAAAATCGGATCACGAAAAAAAGATATTCCTACTTATTATTGTATAAAAATGTATGTATGAACGTGTGTTTCATATCTCCTCCTTACCTACGCGACAGATGTCAACCAGACTCGGTAAACATATCAATCACTGTCTCTAGAGAATCGCTGTTGCCTAAGAACGAACTACCTATCAAAGGGATGGGGGTGGCAATTTAAAAAAAAGAAGTGTAGGCGACGACGCGCGAATATCCAGATTTTAGTCATCCAGTATTTGAGAATGAGAACACTTAGTGACTTGAAACAAACTTTACGTATAATTTCCAACCTTTATGAAAAATTTTCTCGCTAATAACCGGCACAAAATGATCAAAGTAAATAAATATATCGCTTACTACGTTTTCCTTGCTCATGAATTAAAACTGTCGCATCGAGTATGACGCCATGACTTTTACATTTATTCCTTCTTTGCTACTACCTCTGTTCGCAATACGTTTAGTAGACAGTCCACATATGATTCTGCTGAACGTACCTTCAATATTATGTTTTTGTACGGCGCACAGTTATGAGGGAAACAGAAGATGGACAGAGAGAGGGGAGAATGAGATGGATCGAGAAGGTGAAGAGGAGAAGATGGACGGGGAGATGGAGGAAGAGGATATGGACATGGAAAGAGTGGAGGACGAGATGACCTACTGAGGGGTAGGAGGAGATGGGCGGAGAGAGAGAGAGAGAGAGAGGAGTATCAGATGGACAGAGAGGCAGGCAGGAGGAGATCGGCAGAGAGAGCGGAAAGGAGGAGATGGACTACCAGAAGTGAAATAAATATATGCTAGGTCAACGCCGGATACTCATCTAGTTGTTAATATGTTTAGTATTCATCGTTTCTGGAACGATCTCGCGATTTAGTGTGTTTGTCACATAATTTGCATATTCTGAAATATTCGAGAAATATCTACTCATTTCTGTTCTGCCTGTACGACGTTGTCTGTAATAAACGTGGTTTCAGTACGGATGTGCTGTATTTAACTGACTACCCCGCTTTCGGATATGGAGTTGATTATGGCTACGACGTGACAATGTTTGGCGGAGACTCCGGGTATTTCAAAACATCTGCCTCATCGTGGCTCCAACGCAAAAGCAGTCGCATACACGAACAGGAACAGGGATGCAAGCAGTACATCGTTCCAAAAGACCATGTATCAGCACCCTCTGATTACCGATCTATTTACTTTCTACCCGCACTGTCCAAGGCCTTGGAATATTTAGTCCACGACCAGCTAACAAGTTACCTAACTGCAACCAACTTACGGGACGAATAGTAATCAGGTTTCCGTAAACATCGCAGCACGGTTTCTGTCTTAATAAACGTCACAGATGAGCTGAAGCTTGCCATGGATGCACAAGGGTGTCCTATCATGTGCTTCGTAGACTTCTTCAACGCCTTCGACACTGTCTACTCCGACATTTTAGTTGCCAAACCTAGCAACCTAAATTTCTCACCAAGTGGGGTGCAATGGATCCGCTCAGATCCAGAGTCTCGCCAGCAGTGTGTCATGTACGGCACCAACAAGTCACAATGGCAGCAGGCAAGCGCTGTCGGGCTGGGTTGGCACTTGGATGGGTGACCATACCGTCTGCCGAGCGCTGTTGGCAAGCGGGGTTCACTCAGTCCTTGTCAGGCAAACTGAGGAGCTACTTCATTGAGAAGTAGCGGCTCCGCTCTCGTAAACTGACGTACGGCCGGTAGAGCGGTGTGCTGACCACACGCCGCTCCGTATCCGCATCCAGTGACGCCTGTGTCTGAGGATGACACGGTGGTCGGTCGGTTCCCTTGAGCCTTTAGACCCTGTTCGGGTGGCGTTTAGTTTTTAGTATGACTGAAGCGCCTAGAACCGCTCGGCCACACCGGCCGGCTTTTGAACACTAATAAATTATTTTTATGTCTGCCGCTGTCATTATTGTTACAGCTGTTTTTATTCTTATCACTATTATTATTGTTATTGTTATTATTATTGTCATTATTGTTACAGCTGCCTTTATTCTTGTCATTGTTATTATTATTATTATTATTATTATCATTATTAGTGGTATCAACAGCAGTACTGCCAGTATTAACTTTATTAGCTCATAGTATTACTTACTCATTGTCACTATAGATAGTCAAATCATATTAATACTATTTGTTATTCTGAAATTTTTATTTCTTGAGCACCTATGATGTGAAAAATGTACGAACGGTATGTGTGAAATCCTGGCCAGTGTAAGAGGGGACCTGATGGCTCTGATCATTAGGTTAAATAAATAAATGTAAATATGTTTAGCAGACGGATGGCCTCTAAAACAGCAGTAAATCACCTGCATATCAGGCAACCGTCAGTGTTTTATGGAGACGTGGTAAGGACCTTACGAAATGGCTGAAAGGATTAAAATTAATCGCTAAGTACAACAGGTGGGTGATGTGGCGTGTTTGGCGAATGTGAACTTCTACTTGGAGAACGCAGAGAAGCTTCCCAGCTGGGACAATTTCCAGGCCACATTGAAAAAACCATTTTCAGACAGTAAGTCCGCTTCGCAGGCAGAACATATGAAGACCAGCGACCACAGTTATGCGGAATCTACACTCCCATAGTTCGTTAATGGGTGGTGGCAGCTAGATCCCTGCAAATACGGTTCTGTATGTATGGATTTATGGTGAACGGAATGCCATCCATCCAGTTTCTGACTGGTCAAGACGTCCAGAAATCACAGACTACCGCCCTTCTACATTTCCATCACAGATTGGATATTTTCGTGGGTTGAATTTAGATGCTGACAAAAGCATGACTGTTCTTCACCGTGGTGCCAAGTTATAGGAATAGCATCTACATATCGCCCGAACACTTTTGGTTTAGGTTCTGCTGAATTAAGTGCCTTCTCCTTGAAGACTTCAGAAAAAAAAAACATTTGACGAATATTGAGACGTGTAATGACAGTTAATTTTATTAATTTGATATCTGAATTTTAACTTTGCGAGCCCGCATTCTGACAGAATGTTTTGGCCGTATGCCACATTGTGAATATCACGCAAGCAGCTGTATGTTTCTACTGCCGTTGTTCATAGGAAAACTTGACTTTAATATATTTGCACGTACGTTGTTAACATGATTTGCGTTCTGCTGCGGAATCTACCACGTCTGTCTGTTTGGATGATATGAAAATGATTTAGCTAACACGAAACTAGTCAACAGTTAAATAAAAAACTGAAACTTGCAAACCAAGTAGAAGTTCACTTGGTTAAATAAACAAACCTAAACATTGGCGTGCTTACGCATTGCAAAATAGTGTGTAAATATGCCCGAACAGAAATGCATAAATGCGTCCTCTCGCCATGTTTGAATTAGTTTCAAAACTACAGTAGTAACTTTTAGACTTAAAGGTTATACAAATGCATTTCATGAAGTTTCGAGATTACAGCCGGATGACGTCGACTTCTTGCCACGATATTTCGGCTGACAACCATTCACCCATCTTCAGGTGAGTGTTTTGCACTAGAGACCGCTGGTTCATATCGATACTTACACTGGAAATTAGTGCGGGGACGCATGTGCAAAGGTAGCCGCTACATGAGCGCGACCTCTATGGAGTTTCACGCCCTCTTCGAATATCGCTCCATCCGCGGCGCTCAGGTGCCAACGTAATGGTGATACTACATGTGCGCTCTCTTTTCAGAACGCACGCTCGCAGATTTAAAATTCAGACGTCAGATTAATAAAAGTAAATGTCACTAGACGTGTAATTAGTCATAAAAAAATGTTATGAAAAATGCCGCTGACAGTTCGTGAAATTCTTGTTTTATTGAGAAGCAACCGGTTTCCGGCCTAAAGCCGCATCATCAGTTGCAACCATGTTAAAGGGTCATGGGTGCACCCATCGCTCATAGTCAAGACACATTATTCTGTGAACGTCGTCTATATAGGCGAATGTGGGATGAAAAAGAGGATCCGTTAATATCATAAAAATTTCTGGTTGGTGGATCAATTTTTAAGAAATAAATGGATCACGTCTTTGTCACCCCTCCTTCGCCAATATAAAGTAGACGACATTCAAAGAATAGTAGATATTGACTACGAACGATGGGTACACCTTTTAACAGTACTTCACCTGATGATGTAACTTTAGACTGCGAAACCGGTCGTGCCTCCATAAAACAAGAATTTTACCAGCTGTCAGAGGAATTCTTAATATCATCAGCAGTTACGGATGCCTAAAATATAACATATTTTGTTGCTTATAAAATGTTTTCTTTCTGAAGATATTAAAGAAATCACTTGAACCCATGCCTTATCCAGCTGAAAGCCACCATCACGATTAGTAATATCTTCCGACAAACTGATTTCCACAGGTTCCTTAATAACGGAATCCGAGAAGGATCTCGTAAGGGCTAAGATTTCTGAGGCAGTATAGTCGATGGAATGTTCTGTAGATAATCAGTACTCGGATATGGCTAAGTTGCTTGGCTGAAAAAGGCTGGTGTGGTGTTCACGTTTATGCTCCAGTCATGCACTGTTCGCGTTGTCTGACCAACGTTGGCTTTGTCACAGTGGCGAGGTATTTTGTAGATCCCAGCCCTCCGTAACCCCAGATCGTCCTTTGTCGAACGGAAAAAAAGCGCAAGGCTTTGTAGGTAAGCGGAAGGTTACTTTGACATGATGATTCCTTAAGATTCTGCCTAGTTTGGGGGAAATATTGCCGACATATGAGCTGAATGCCCTGGACTTGAACCGCTCCTTCCCCTCTTTATCTTGTGCGTGGTCATGTGCTGTGCTGCTTTGATGTGGACCGTTTCCGTCATCTCTGAACACAGATTGTAGGTGTTCCAGCTCCTTTGCAAGGCTGTCTCTATCAGAAACAGCATGTTCCCGGTGCACCAACGTACGAAGTACGCCCATAGTTTGTGATGGGTAGGGGCATAAAATACAGTTCTGTATGTATGGACTTATGCTGAACGGAATGCCACAATGATCCATACAGTTTCTGACTGGTCAAGACATCCAGAAACTGAGAGGTGGCATACCTTTAGATGCACACAGTGACTTGCCCCCTCACATATTTATATCTTACTCTGAGTAACTCGATTTGGGGAAGTGTGGCCGAGTATTGTCATTACAAGGCTAGTATTGGGAACTCAGAATATATGAATATTTTCCTCTCTAATTGCATGTAGTGAAAACTCGCTGCCGGCCGGTGTGGCCGTGCGGTTAAAGGCGCTTCAGTCTGGAACCGCGTGACTGCTACAGTCGCAGGTTCGAATCCTGCCTCGGGCATGGATGTGTGTGATGTCCTTAGGTTAGTTCGGTTTAAGTAGTTCTAAGTTCTAGGGGACTGATGACCACAGATGTTAAGTCCCATAGTGCTCAGAGCCATTTGAACCATTTTTTGAAAACTTGCTATTGCTTCACACGCAGACTTCCCACGCAGCGTCTCTCGTCACCCAGGTGGTCCGGTGACAGGCGGGTTCTGCTGATCTTGAAAGAGTTACGCCGACGGGTGTGAGGGAGTCGAGTGGATGCTTTCCAGACGCCGACATTGTCATACAGAGGGGGCGACACGCCCACAGGGGCCTGAAAGAGCGGCTGGGGCTAGAGATTCCGTTACTTCGCAGAAACTTGGTGCATACACTTTCTGACGGGCTACCAGCGAGGCGTGGGAATGACTTGTGTTCCCAGGCAGTCTTGGCGGTCAAATTCCCGCGTTTTCTGCAAAATCATAACTGTGATTGGCTTGCTCAGGGGATAGATCCGTGACGTAGCAAAATCGGCGCAGAAATTGGCGCCAAGTATCTCCATTGGTGGAATAGTAGTGTTTCGGCAATAGAGTGGAATTTTCCTCCGGTTTTCGAGTTGCTAATTGGCACGTTTAACTCGGCCACTGTCGTGGGGTCGGGAATGTTCTGTGTTCGGTTTGTACGGGTGCTCTTGTGGTAGTCGGCTCTCGCCTTTCGGTCGGAGTAGGTTACAAGACTGAGCTCTCGCTACTCTGGACAGCCTGCCTTCCGTTGGCTGTCTAAAATACTTTCATCTAATTGTAACTGTTTGACGAAGTTGCTGAATTTCGACTTCAACGTAACTTTCCGTGTACAGTTGGCAATTGAGCGTTCTGCGTACAAGCAGCCTATGTTGTACGTCTTGAGCAGTTTTGGCTAAAGTTGACTGTATCGGAGTTACTGTCTGACTTCACTGACTGTACCGTCAGTGATTGTGTAGCGAGCCTTCTTCGTCTCCCTCAGAGGCGCATTTGTGTTTCTAGGAAGTCTTTAGTCTGGAACAACTAGACCAGGATAATTTGTTTCGGTCTATGCTGGCGACATTATCATCACCACGACAGGACGTCGAAGCAACCAGCCATCGTCTCCGGTATGCCAAATCGTATCCTTGCAGTTAAGAAGACAGCTTGGTAATGTATGTCCGCTGCTCCGAGTGATTAGGGAATTTAGCCATGTGACAATCAGAGCTCAGCAGAGCGCGCCTGTTCATCTTTTCTAACGTGGTTCTGTCTTGGGTGTTCGTTGTCTGAGTTCTCACTACTGTAGCAGCAATTAGTATTGGGTTGGCTGGGTGTTTCTCTTAAGATTTGAGTTGCAAGGAATTGGCTCCTCATACCACTTGGTCATAAATCTAGTTTATGGACAACTTCACCTTCACAGCATTTATTTGAGTATCCAGTTTGACATAGTGTATATGTTTCATGTGTTTTGTTCATTATTTTGAGTTTAGTCGTAATAAATCATATTGTTATTTTGGACAGAACTATCATTCTGTTGATCGGTAGAGCAACCCTTTCATTTCTCACTACGTTAATGAAACTTCTGTTTATCAAATTAATTTTTATGAAATTAAATTATTGCAGGTGCCAAACTCTTTTCTTCTCCACTTGCTGGGTCGATTGCAGTCAGTTCGCGTTTCTTCTTAATCCGTGTGCAACAGCAAAACTAGGTGTTAGAGGAGGGTGGGCTTAGAGCATCATTTCCATATGAAGATTCTAGAAGAATTTAGTGTTAAATACACTGCTAGCCCTGGCACCTGGCAAAACGACAGACAGCCGCCCTTCTTCACTTCCATCACACATTGGATATTCTCGCCGACTGAATTCAGATACTGCAAAAAGCATAACAGTTCTTCATTGTGGGGCCACATTATAACAATCTCATCTACACATCGCCGAAACACTTTTGGTTTACGTTTCGCTGAATTAAGTGCCTTCTCCTTTAATATCTTAAAAATGGTTCAAATGGCTCTGAGCACTATGGGACTTAACTTCTGAGGTCATCAGTCCCCTAGAATTTAGAACTTCTTAAACCTAACTAACTTAACACATCCCTGCCCGAGGCAGGATTCGAATCTGCGACCTTATCGGTCGCGCGGTTCCAGACTGTAGCGCCTACAACCGCTTGGCCACCTCGGCCGGCAAATATCTTAAGAAAAAGAAATTACAACTAATGAGACATCTAACGACAGTTAATTTTATAGATCTGACATTTGAATTTTAACTCCGCGATCCCGCATGCCGGCAGAAAGAGCGCATGTAGTACCACCACTACGTGCGCCTGCGCGTTATAGATGGAGCAATACTCGAAGAGGGCGCGGAACTCGACAGAGGTCTCTCATGTAAGTGGCTGACTTTGTGCATGCGTCTCCGTGCCAGTTTTTGGTATACAGTCCGCGATGTGAACCAGCAATCTTTATTGGAAAACACTCACCTGAAAATGGCTGAGTGGTTGTCAGCCGAAATATAGTGGGAAGTAGTCGACGTCATCCGGCTGCAATTCTGAAACTTCCGGAATACTCTGTACAACGGGACATTTCCAGTATAACCTTTTAAAATAAAGCAGTATCTTGTAGATGAACATATATTTACATATTCTCACACAGCTGCAAAATACAGCTGCAAAATACTAACGCGAATTCTTTACAGACGAATGGAAAAACTGATAGAAGCGGACCTCGGGGAAGATCAGTTCGGATTCCGTAGAAATGTTGGAACACGTGAGGCAATACTAACCTTACGACTTATCTTAGAAGAAAGATTAAGAAAAGGCAAACCTACGTTTCTAGCATTTGTAGACTTAGAGAAAGCTTTTCACAATGTTGACTGGAATACTCTCTTTCAAATTCTGAAGGTGGCAGGTATAACATACAGGGAGCGAAAGGCTATTTACAATTTGTAGAGAATGCAGATGGCAGTTCAAAGAGTCGAGGGACATGAAAGGGAAGCAGTGGTTGGAAAAGGAGTGAGACAGGGTTGTAGCCTCTCCCCGATGTTATTCAATCTGTATATTGAGCAAGCAGTAAAGGAAACAAAAGAAAAATTCAGAGTAGGTATTAAAATTCATGGAGAAGAAGTAAAAACTTTGAGGTTCGCCGATGACATTGTAATTCTGTCAAGGACAGCAAAGGACTTGGAAGAGCAGTTGAACGGAATGGACAGTGTCTTGAAAGGAGGATATAAGATGAACATTAACAAAAGCAAAACGAGGATAATGGAATGTAGTCAAATTAAATCGGGTGATGCTGAGGGAATTAGATTAGGAAATGAGACACTTAAAGTAGTAAAGGAGTTTTGCTATTTAGGGAGTAAAATAACTGATGATGGTCGAAGTAGAGAGGACATAACATGTAGACTGGCAATGGCAAGGAAATCGTTTCTGAAGAAGAGAAATTTGTTAACATCGAGTATAGATTTAAGTGTCAGGAAGTCGTTTCTGAAAGTATTTGTATGGAGTGTAGCCATGTATGGAAGTGAAACATGGGCGATAACTAGTTTGGACAAGAAGAGAATAGAAGCTTTCGAAATGTGGTGTTGCAGAAGAATGCTGAAGATAAGGTGGGTAGATCACGTAACTAATGAGGAGGTATTGAATAGGATTGGGGAGAAGTTTGTGGCACAACTTGACTAGAAGAAGGGATCGGTTGGTAGGACATGTTTTGAGGCATCAAGGGATCACAAATTTAGCATTGGAGGGCAGCATGGAGGGTAAAAATCGTAGAGGGAGACCAAGAGATGAATACACTAAGCAGATTCAGAAGGATGTAGGTTGCAGTAGGTACTGGGAGATGAAGAAGCTTGCACAGGATAGAGTAGCATGGAGAGCTGCATCAAACCAGTCTCAGGACTGAAGACCACAACAACAACAACATTCTCAATTCTAAAAAGTAACTTCCTAGGAGCTTGATATTTAGGGAACAAAATTTATTCACTTGGCATGAATCACAAATATGTTCTTCGCGCCAATTGTAAGACTTTCACTCAGCTGGTTGTGTGGAGTTTGTGCGAACTCCTCTCAGAAGATGGCAGCACTAGCCTTTCTTCCTCGGTGTCACTGTAGCAACAATGTTCCTCGAGATAAGTACTCTGCCTAAACATACTCTGCCCCCCCCCCCTACTGCTGGACGTTTCTAGTTTCTTCTTGCTACCCTCTTGTTAAAACCCTCGCCCTTAGCCTATCGCATAATCCGGATAAAGACCTTGTCCTCAAGTGTAAGAAAATATTTCTCAGGTTAATTTTTTCGAAATGAAAACGTATGATAGGCATCAGTATTTTCATCAAATTTTTGGACTCCAAACTAGTTCATTCCTTCAAAGCTATGAAGACGCTCTAATGAGCCAAAACAATGACTACCTGTTCAATAGCTATGTTTGTCTGTTTTCAGAACGAAATACATCGCTGATGCGGCGTATCGGGGACCCGACGGTTTGTTGGTAGGTGTGCGGAGGTAGTGGTATTTGATGTCTTCTCGTAGATCACGTAATTCCCGAAAATACGGGCCGCTGATTTGCGACCCAGATGGGTTCCATAGGATTTACATCAGGCGAATTTGATCGTCGAGACATTGAAGTGAGTTCACTATATGCTCCTCAAACCATTGTAGCACGGTTCTGGCAGCGATACAGGGAGAATTAAACTGCTGAAAGATGGCATCGCTGTCGGGCAATATATCAAGCATGAAGAGATGCAGGTGGTTCGCAGCTGTCAGCGTGTCTTCTATTGCTACCACAGGTCCCAAGCCAACGCAGGGGAGTGTCCCCCGTAGCATAATGCTGCCGCTCCCACCGGCCTACACCCATGGCGAGCCGCACGTTTCGAGCGCCGTTCACCTCGATGACTGCGTTTGTGGTTTTGACCGTCGACATAGTGTAGCAAAGATGCGATTCACCTGAAAAGATACCATTGATGATGTGTTTGGGTCAACATGTGAACAAATAGTGGTGGTCGGCTGCGGAACTCCATTTTCAACAGTGTACCATGAAAAGTGTCCGCCCCAATAGCTGAGTGATATCCACCTCGCCCAATCACCTCTATGTTCCACGTGTGGAGTGCCAGACAGTGATGAACATCGGTTTGTTTGCGGACCGGCGGCGGAGGTTTGGCATTTGATTCGTCGTATTGTGGCTTTTCTAACGCGGGACATTCCGGATCGGCTTACTCCCCTTTCATTATTATTTACGGAACGTTACTATTTTCCTCGGACAAAGACCTATGCTGTGAATTGGATTCGCGGACATGCCATTCACTACCGATTTGGACAAACTGTAGACTCTGTACTCGAATTTTGGACATACCTCAATGACCGTCATTATGTCGTTGTCCGTCACCCAAAATACAGACAATTTTTCTCGAACTTCCTTCGAAGTGCTTTCCACGACCCGCCTCGCAGCTGGAATGTGTTAAGCCAAGAGAGAAGAAGGTTTCCTGTTTGAAGCAATGAACATTTCTGAACAATTGAACGGAACACATCAATTTCGAGAAGACGTGACTCAACATATTACCAGCGGGGTGCAGAAGGCCTCTGATCAATTACACAACAAAACTAAAAAAATAAATAAAAATAAAAACAATAAATATAAAAATAAAATTCAGAAAAAGGACGATTTTGTTCTGTTTATAAGGATAGCCCTAACCTTGATTTCCCCTATTTCCCCTGGTATATAGGCAGCTCTCTGGGGTAGGTTTAGTCAGGAGCCAACGCCTGAAGTGGACCAGATTTTTTTTTTATAGGATGAAAAGTGGCGGTGACACTTAGGTGTTTTTTTTAGTTCCGTTTTATTAAGGGACTTTCAAAAAAAAAGCAAGAACCAAAAAAAACAAAAAAAAATGGTCAGCTTGACGGGTTGCAGTCCTACAGGCACGGGTTCGATTCCCGGTTGGGTCGGGGATTTTCTCCACTAAGGGACTGGGTGTTGTGCTGTCTTCATCATCATTTTATCCCCATCCGGCGCGCAGGTCGCCCATTGTGGCGTCGAATGTAATAAGACCTGCACCAAGGCGGCCGGACATGGCCCGCAAGGGGCCTTCCGGTCAATGACTCCAAACGATCATTTCCATCTTTACCATGAAAAGTGTGCTCCGAAACACTTGTGCGTGCACCAGCATTGTGCTCAATCTGCAGGGATGCCACAGATCACCATCCATCTTCCTTTACAGAGCAGACAAGTCTCCTAACCGCACGTTTTGTGAAGAGTAGTGGACGTCCAGCCATTTAGCGCCTAGTGGTAGTTTCAATGTCCTCCTACATCTTTCCGTAGCTGCTCACGACAGTAGCACGTGAACAACCAGCTTGGTCGTTTTCGCGATACTAGTTTACAGGATCGGGGTAATGATAATAAGCTTATCTCAATGGATTTCCCAATTTGCGACCCATACCTTCGGTAGGGTGATTCCCCATCCGTGTCTGCTCCGCTTACATACTTTTGTTACCGTGTCACGTAAGCCGGGCGTAGTGGCCGTGCGGTTCTAGGCGCTACAGTCTGGAACCGCGGGACCGCTACGGTCGCAGGTTCGAATCCTGCCTTGGGCGTGGTTGTGTGTGATGTCCTTAGGTTAGTTAGGTTTAAGTAGTTCTAAGTTCTAGGGGACTGATGACCACAGCAGTTAAGTCCCATAGCGCTCAGAGCCATTTGAACCATCTGAACCGTGTCACGTGCCCGCAGTGCCGCCAGGCGGCGTCCAACGACTCGGTAGCCTGTGATGACAATGTTTTGGTTCATTCTTGAATTCTACTATTGCCGTCAACCTCCCAGGCGATGTAGCGGCGACAAGCCACAGTCACGATCGACGATTTACTTTCAGGTAGAATGTTGAATTCCTGATAGACGGGTCAGTGAACTCTCGATGTTCCTGAACGTGACGGTTCAGACTTTACTCCGACTGAAGTTGCAACCGTCAAGCGCAGGAACATCGATAGTTCACTGACCCGTCTATCAATAACCTATCTCGATAGAAATTAGGATCAGCGGTCACGCATTACGTGGGGAGGCACCACGAATTTCGTATTTTTCCAGACGACCCATGCAAGTTGAAGATCCTTACCTTAATTCTCGATGTTCTGATGGGAGTGCAAATGGGGTACTTGTCTTCTATCAGTTCTAAATTTCCTCTATGCAGTTCAAAGTAAAATCTATCTTTCTTATTGTAAAGTACCCTGGCCACAACTGAATTGAAATCTCTGTATTATCAATCAATTACGGTCATACACCATTGACCACAATAGACATGCAGTGACATAAATGCACGAGACAGAAATTACGTTTGTCCCCTCTCACATCCATAAGACTTCTGTTGTCTGCCGTGTCCGTGATAAACAATGTGACATAGTCCATTGTCAGTACATTACTTACAATTTAACGTGATTACACAGGTGATAAATGTAAGACAATATTTATGATACAGACATTACAGATCTTGATGATTTTCATGTAGTTATACCACATTTATGTAATGGTCATTATGATAGAATTTCTATACATAGTTCCTGTGACTGAAATTTTTAAAACCACTTCCAGTTTTGATATTTTCTATTCTCTGAATGTCTCTTTCTATGTTCTGTATATTATTTTAATATTGCAAATAACCCAGTTAGTATTCCAGTATTAAATTTTATAGAAGTTAAGTGTGTTTTGGAATTTAGATTTACACCGTAATTTAATGGCCACATACAACAAGTTTGACAAGATTTAAAGTGCATTTCTAATAATCGGTTTTCTAAACTTTCTGACTGTCTGTAATTTTATAAAGAGGCGATGTTTGAAGTATTTCGTTAAATTACGTACCACTTTATATTCTGCATTAGTTTGCGAGTAAATGGCCTTTCGGTCTCATAACAGTTGTGGTCATTATAAAAGTTGTTTAAGAAATATTCATACTTAAATTGCTTCACAATCAATTAATTCTGAATACTTGCATCTAAATGTAGCTATAATTACAGTTCGTTAAAAAACTTTCTCTTCTGTTGGGTATAAAATTATTAGTGAGGAACCAGATCCACAGAGAAAGGTGCCACACTATCCGATCCACGATTAGACTCAGTCTTGAAACATCCGATGCACAGCCTTTGACATTAAAAGTTACAGCAACCTGCCAGGGAATTCAGTGGCATGTGTCACAGCTTTAGCTGAATATGGTGAACTATGAATTCAGTATGCACATGCAAGTTGCTTTCCCTTCCGTATTCGATATTATTATGAACAAGAATCACCAGCAAGCTGTCCCTATCTCACCGTGTGTTGCTCGGCAAGCCGAAATACTCCTACGTCGACGAAAATTTTTAATGATGTATACAAAAAGTGGAGAGGAGCTAAGAGGATAAAGGCAGGTGAAGGTCGGATGTGCAGCAGCATGCTGGAGAGTGCCACGTGAGCCACAGCCAATCTCGCATCAGTGACATTCTTGGGTTCGTTCTGTGTAGGTCGTGCCGTGTTCTTAAAGCTTTCCGTTTATTTCATAGTATTCCGTCCTGAGTGGTTATTTGCGCCCATAGTGTTCATTACGAGTGATGGTAAGCATTCACACCAAGCGCTGCACGAACCAGCAAGAGGAACCGTGTTTCGTGTGTGTCAGTACTTCATAATATAGCCTTCCGTTGAATCCATGCCAGTAAAAGGCTTGTGTCGCGCCGTTGCCTAATGCCAGAAGCAAACAGCTCGAGGCTGTGGTATTGGTTTAAGTACCGTTCAGAGGATATCCAGCGAAGCTAAAACGTGTAGGCAAGCCTGTGGCTCATCTGTTCTCAAGTCACCGTACAAACAACACAACTGCAACAAAAGAATTGGGTGAACTCGAGGATTTTGCGAAAAACGGTTTTCGGCGCACAGTGTTGAACATATACGCCGAAAACGATTATCCGACAGCAGAAAAATTAGTTTCGCCTATGAGAGAACCAGAAATTTTTAACCAAAGCGAAGAGACCATGTCTAGAACACTGAAAGACTTGGGTATATTAAAAAATAAAACAATCGTGGTTGCATAGTTATGTTTATTTAAAAATAGTGCGTTTCGCCCTGGTTAGACACCATCAAATTATTCAAAATTGCCAAATGAAGTTCACTGCGTCGGCTACCAAAACTCTAAGTCAGCCATATACACATTAAAGCGTCTGGATGAAAATCCTGTCGTGAGAATAACTAAAAGGAACTGAAGGTAATTTAGAACTGGTACAGCAGCAAGTAGAGCACGGCTTTGAGCTACGCGTACATGTTGGCCTGAATGCCAAATAGCTCGGCGGTCTATCCGGCAGTGGCACATGAATTACTAAACAGCGAATGGCTGTATATAGCCGCGCTCATACAATGAGAGCACAACAGATGGCGCTAGCAGCTTTGGTTACGGCGAAGGCTAATATGGGACTGATTAACCTATACGTAGTACCCACGAATAAATTAGATTAAAATTAACGTTAAAATAAAAACTGAAATTATTGAGCAGGTAATATTGGCCATCCGAATCACGTGCAATACAGTGGTGCCTACTGCACATAGGTAAACAGTATTGTGGTAAATGGCAATAATATTAAAAGTTAGCCAGCAATTACGCCACGGGTAAAGCACACAACAGCAGCTTCCATGAACACATAAGTAAACAAACTGTAAAATCGCAGTACAACTTTCAAAATCTTACAAACTTTAAAAAATTACATGTCTATGAGAGGGGCCGAATGTTACGACACTGCACTATTAAATGCACACTCAAAAACCGAACATTACAAACACATTTCGAAATGTGGTGCTACGGAAGAATGCTGAAGATCAGGTGGGTAGATCACATAACTAATAAGGAGGTATTGAATAGAATTGGAGACAAGAGAAATTTGTGCCACAATTTGACTAGAAGAAGGGATCGGTTAGTAGGACATGTTCTGAGGCATGAAGGGATCACCAATTGAGTATTGGACGGCAGCGTGGAGGGTAAAAATTATAGAGAGAGACCAAGAGATGAATACACTAAACTGATTCAGAAGGATGTAGGTTGCAGTACGTACTGGGAGATGAAGAACATTGTTCAGGATACAGTAGCATGGAGAGCTGCATCAAACCAGTCTCTGGAATGAAGACCACAACAACAACAACATAGTGAATGTTCATACCGGACAACACGAACGTAAACATTTCAGTACCTAAATGGTGGTCATGGGATTAAAACACACTGTACACTATTCAAGAAGAAAAGGAGGCCCAGAACCAATGGTACACACTGAGTAGGTCTTAGGTTAGAAAATAAGAATACAAAGATAAAACAAATTATTTCAACAATAGCGCTAAGTAAGTGGAGCGACCGTATGTCAGGTATCATTAAATCATAAAACGGCGGGTTCTTGCTAACCAACTTATTATTAAGATGCGTACCACTACGGTACTGTTCTTAAGAGTGCATAGTAATTTCCATCTCTTCTAATAAGTTCATCTATTATCCCTTTTTGGTCGAATGAAGTACTTTTAAATTGCTTCGCGTCGGTAGCTGATGGCCACTAGCTTTTAGATGCTCCGAAAACTCAGTGATGTTTCACCTGCCCTTTTCTATTTCGTAAAGGCTCACAAAATTTAGCCTTAAACATTCCACCCGTTTGTCCCGTATCTGGAGCATCACATTCTGGGTCAGGCATGTACAAGATCAGTTGCAGTGAATGTTAAAAGTTCCAGTTGGTAAGGGTGATAGAACTATAGCGCTTCTTGTCGGATCGGTAGAAACTGGCTGTATTTCACAGAGCAAGCTGATTTTTAAGGCCATAAACGCTACGAATTCTGAAGACTGCCATTCCGAAATGACGTACCGCGTCTTCAAACGGTGGTTTCAAAAACAATTGTTGCCGTATATGTCTCCTCCAACTACAAATTCCTAAAAGACAAACATTACTTAATACCTTATAGTTTGTCATTCACCAGAGCATAATTTCTGGTTCTTGGCAACGCCTACAAGCCTCCATACGGACTTAATGAGATAGACGAAATTGCAAAGCAACATGCACACCGTACAGATTAAACCCATACCATTGTCACCGCAACCCAGCCGAGTTGGTATGCGCTCAGGTCAAGGGGTATATCATCGAAAAGATCAATGCATTTAAAATTGCAAATGTTGAGAGACTTACAGACGACACAATACAGGTAGACAGCACTTTAACATCTGTATGGGCAGCATGCGTAAGACACACAGAGAAACAGCAGGCAGAAGATTACGGCAGTGAAACTGGCAGAGACTCCATTATCTGACCTCTCGATATAAGCCTTGCAGAACGCGAGTGTCGTTCGTCAGACAGCAAAGACGATGACGTGGAGTTTTTAATGTGAAACATGTAGATATTAATTGCTGGTACACTTTGTTTACGTGACTTCAGCTGCATTAAAAATTATTAATAGCTCAAGTATTCATTTTTGGCCTCGTTTTCTTCATAAAACATATTTCTCTCAGTTTAATAGATAAATCGTAACGCTGTAGCATGTTGCACTATGAGAGAAAATTGCCTTTTAGCAGTCAAATGATTCCAGAGGCCTTTTCAAGTCTCGAACATGTACAATGTACAATGGGCGTTTAAAAAGTTTTGCACAGTCGTCTCTAATTTTTTTAGTTTTTGCAGGAGGAGAATGAAATATTTTGTGAACGTACTTGGAACATTTATCTATACATTGAGCCTACTCAGTGTAGCCTCCAGCAGCTGTGACGCATCTGTCCCAACGTTCTTTCCATTATGTAAATGCACTTTGGTAAAATTCTGGTTATTTTTACACCATCGCTTGACACAGGTAATAAGGTCTTTCCTACTATCAAATGTTTTACAGTGCAGGTGGGCCTTCAGACGACCAAAGACACAATAATCGGACGGAACCAAGTCCGGACTGTAGGGAGGATGAGGAACAATTTTCCAACCCATTTTCCTGATTTTCTCCTGCGTCATAATGGCTGTATGGGGTTTGGCATTGTCATGGTGTAGTTTGACGAGCTGACCCTGAAGTGTGGTCTGTGGGTCTTGATGGCACGTCGCAACTTGTCCAATAACAAACTAACGGTCCCCGTTAATTGTGGAGCCAGGTTCCAAAAAGTCAATGAGTATGACACTACACTGATCCCAGAAGAAGGATGTCATCACCTTTCGGCTTGAAGTTCGTGAAAGTCTTGGTTTTTTCTTCCAAGGGGAACCCGTATGTTGCCACTCTATGGATTGGGTTTTGTTCTCAGGTTCGGACAAAAACAAAACATGTTCCATCCTGGGTAATGTCGCCGTCAAAACACTGTTTCCACTCTTCAATAAAGGTCCTCATGAGACCCTCGCACACATCTTTCCTCATCGTTTTCATTTCTCTTGTCAATAATCTAGGCACCCAACGTGCGCAGATTTTTCTGTACCCTAGTGACTGTATCAGTGATACCACACTACCCAATAACAAACGAGACATTTCAGCAAGCGGTCGTGTCGTGACACATCTGTCATTTTGGATGATTTGATCAATGGTCTCCTTACTGAGATCACTCACTGCCACCGATGGTCCACCGAATCGTGGATTGTCCGGTACAGAGAAATCACCTTCTTTAAACCTCTGAAACCACAGCTGGATACTGCTGCGATCAACTGTGTCCTCCACAAACACAGGAAGCAACTTCCTGTGAATCGATGTGGCAGAGTCATCGCCGGTCTTGAAGAGGAACTCCATCACCCACCGTTGTAGCAACCTGACATCTATTTCACGGTCCATTACGGCTCACCAATAAATAAAAGAAAATACTTTTACATACCAACTTATAGCTAAATGTTCCAAGTATATTCACAAAAAATTTCATTCCCGTCCTGCAAACATTAAAAAAATTAGAAGTACTACGCAAAACTTTTTGAGCGCCCTTTGTATACACAGGCTGTAAATTTTAAGCTGACAAAGCAGAATAACTCGAAAAATAAGCTTGACACGAAAAACTGTGCAGAATCCAAAGTTGATTATTTCCGAGGGGGACATCTGCTGGTGCTAAAATTAGCCCGCCACCCCAGCCCCCTGGGGGAGGGGCGGGAGGCAACTTCATAATTTCAATTTTTTTATTACAAAAATTATGTTCGTGAGTCAGTTAGTTCTTTAGTTAATGAGTTCACTCGTTAGTAATCAGGATGTTTGGTTAGTTAGTTAGCTAGTCAGATAATTCGTTTGTTAATTAAAAGCTGTGTGGCCTCATGATCATGAAACAAACAAAACTTATCCGAATCTCCGGAAATAATTAATATTTGGGTCAACAATTGTAAATCTCTAATTCCTCTCTCTCAAATCCGACCCTATGAGGAGAGAGGGAGAGTTTCAGTTTTAGCGAATGAAAATTTACTAAGCAAATGAGTATTTTTATTTATCCGTAACCATTTTCGACGCAAAAATGAGAAAACGGGTTTTCTTGAATTACAGCGCCAACTACCAAGAATGAAAACAAACGTTTAAGACAAAATGTACGTAGGTTTTTATGTAGAATCTGATTCTGCAATAAAAAATGGGGGTTCACATTTGAAATTTTAAAGTTGCGTCCAACCCCATCCACAGGGGGCTGATTGTAGACCAGCAAACGTCCCCCTCGAAAATAATCAACTTTGGATTCTACACATTTTTTCGTGTGAAGTTTATTTTTCGGGTTAATCTGGTTTGTCAACTTAAAATTTACACACTGTATATGCCGACTGAAGCGAGGAATGAAAATTATTTTTGTTCTAGGGTATTCCACGCGTTTGTGCAAACCTGCTGTGTAGCGTGGTAGTCAGCGCATCTGTCCAGTAGACGGCAGACCCCGGTTCGAGTCCCGGCCTCCCTGCACATTTTCATTGGTCTCTTCAGTCTGCATATATATAGCTTTTAAAAACCCTTTAAATGACCTGTTTCCGATATCCTTCGGGGCACACATTTTTAAAATTTGAAAATGCTTGAAATATATTCGACCACTTTGGATTCCTAATACAAGCAATGCAAAAATTCGTTTGATTAACAAAACCGATCGTTACCGCTCATAAGACGAAACATGTTTTGACACCATTTAAAAGAAGAAGGTGCATCATGATTACTGGCAGAAAGTTTGTGTGTGTGTGTGTGTGTGTGTGTGTGTGTGTGTGTGTGTGTGTGTGTGTATGTGTGTGTGTGTGGGCTAGTGCGCAGTCAGCTGTCACAGTGCACGAACTGACGGTAGAATGTTGAGGGTTTTCGCACGCAGCACCCGCCTTCATAGCTGCTTTCGACTTACAGCTGCTGCAGGTCAGAAGAGACAGCTACGTCTCTTGTGGACAGTTACTGGAAAAAAATTGTCCCTACCTCAACAATTGATATCTTATTCAGGAAAATCAGAAAAAAATTGACCTCTAGCAGAACTATTGCTTTCTTTAGTATTTGCATACGAGCACAATTCTTAATGTTGGTTGGTCCACTCTCTTTTAGTTTTGATGGTGATTGTTTTCTGTGAAAAGGAAACTAGTGTTCATGGATGGCATGTGTTACAACTGATGCCATCAAGACGGTCTGTTGAGTAATTATTGGCATTTCCACGCACTTGAATTTCGTGTGTAGAGTAATGATGCAAATATAGCGCAACTGGAAATCGTCATTATGCCGCTATGATTACAGTAAATTGACCTGAATATAAGAGCGAAAATTGCGGGACCATTAAATGTATGTACATCCTATCACATAACTGAAGCACAGCAATAAATATTCATTTGCCTCTCAGAGTTCTATACGGATATTTTTCAATACTGTACGTTGAAAAACGTATCAGTTTTATTTCACGATATTGGTGCGCCTGTGTTAATCCAAATTACAACGTAAAGTTCCTTCGGACATGCATGCATGTGACTTTCAAGTAAAAATATCCCCACTGCACGGGAATATACGTAATGGATGTACGAGTACAGCTCGTAGACGCATGGTTGACGACATATGGAAGTTTGGGTGTGGCCGTGAGTCGCGCACGGATAGCCAAATGGTAAGGCGGCCGCTCGCGATAAGCTGATGGTTGTCGATATTCGCAACTGCGAACATATTTCATGCAGATTCGTTTTCGTCGCTACTAATTAATAAGACAGTAATTCACGCAGATTTCTTCCAATGTTAATTTTGTTATAGCGGTGCAGTTTTGAGATTAAAAGATATTGGCTGTATTCTACGATCACAGTCATTTGTTCCACACAATCAGCTGCTTTCGGCGGCGTACCATTTTGAAGTGCTTGCACATACCCTCATAATTTGACACACTGATCCTGACTAACGTGCGTTGTACAGAACCGCACAGGGTGATTGTGTAACGTATCGAGGATAAGAGCAAGCACTTGAAAATGACACACCGCCGGAATCAGGTGATCGTGTGAAACAAATGACTGTGATCGTACTGCAGCCGAGGCGAAAAACACACTGTCTGACGGAAAAAGTGAAGCATCCAGAATACATGATTGTGTGCAGTGTAACGTTGCACACGTACATACCATCGCTGCGTATGTAAATGGTTAGAGTTGCACAACTCTCTGGAGACAGTCACATGAGTGCATTTCTGTTGATCGTGTATAGTGGTGTTCCAAGGGCTGGCGGGGTACACAGGATGTCTCAAACTTTTGGATCAAAATAAAGCAGGTAATAATGGGTCCACAACCGATTATATTGAGACAAAGAACCAATTGTCGGAAATGCATATTTATTGCGTTATGGACGTATGCAATGTACACCACATATCAACAGCGTAGCTTGTAATAATTGTTCAAAGTGACGACCGCCAGTCTCAATGCATGCACGGCAATGGCTCATGAAGTTCTCCAGCACTCCTTCAGAGATCCCTGGTGACTGTTGTACCAGCAGACTGGCAGTATGGACCACAGGAAGCGGGTCTTCATCCGCTTCCACGAGGGTTTGGAAGCGGGTCTTCATCCGCTTCCACGAGGGTTTCATACATCAACGTCTTTACGTCCGCATAAGGAAACAATCCAGAGCTGTGAGATCCGGCGATCGCCCTTCCAATGCAACGACGAGGGCACGTGTTCTTCACGTGCTCCTCGCGGACATCAACAGCGAAGTGGGGTGGTGCACCGTTTTGTTGGAACCACATCCTTTCGCGGACAACAAGGGACAGCGCAGTCTCTAGGAAATGTGGCAGCACATGTGGCAGGAACACTGGCTAACGTGGACCAGTAAAACTGGAAGGCAGCAGAGGATCTTAACTACTGGTCAGGGGTGTACACTGTCTATCACCGGCCGCCTGTTCCATTGTGCAACGGACACCCGTTATATTGGCGAGAGTGCGGCAGAACTGGATACAGATACGAAAAAAAAAAAGAAAAAAAATAAGTTTTATCTCATGTACAGTTAGTGTTAAGGATCAGTGGACAAAGTTCAAAACCATCGCATAATATGCATTAGATGAGTATGTGCCAAGCAAGATCGTAAGAGATGGAAAAGAGCCACCGTGGTACAACATACGAGTTAGAAAACTGCTGCGGAAGCAAAGGGAACTTCACAGTAAACAAAAATTACAAGAAGTGAAACGTAGTGTGAGTTGGGCTATGCGAGAGGCCTTCAATGAATTCGAAAGTAAAGTTCTATGTACTGACTTGGCAGAAAATACTAAGAAATTTTGGTCTTATGTCAAAGTGATAGGTGGATCTAAACAAAATGTTCAGACACTCTGTGACCAAAATGGTACTGTAACAGAAGATGACAGACTAAAGGCCGAGATACTAATGTCTTTTTCCAAAGCTGTTTCACAGAGGAAGATCGCATTGTAGTTCCTTTTCTTGATTGTCGCACAGATGAGAAAATGGTAGATATCGAAATAGATGACAGACGGATAGAAAGACAATTAAAATCGATCAAAATAGGAAAGGCCGCTGGACCTGATGGGATACCAGTTAGATTTTACACAGAGTACGTGAAGGTACTTACCCCCCTTCTTCCAGCGGTGTAACGTAGGTCTCTAGAAGAGCGCAGCGTTCCAAAGGATTGGAAAAGGGCACAGGCTATCCTCGTTTTCAAGAAGGGACGTCGAACAGATGTGCATAACTATAGACTTATATCTCTAGCGTCGATCAGTTGTAGAATTTCGGAACACGTTTTATGTTCGAGTATAATGATTTATCTGGAGACTAGAAATCTACTCTGTAGGAATCAGCATGGGTTTCGAAAAAGACGATCGTGTGAAACCCATCTCGAGCTATTCGTCCACGAGACTCAGAGGGCCATAGACGCGGGTTCCCAGGTAGATGCCGCGTTTCTTGACTTCCGCAAGGCGTTCGATACAGTTCCCCACAGTCGTTTAATGAACAAAGTAAGAGCATATGGACCATCAGACCAATCGTGTGATTGGATTGAAGAGTTCCTAGATAACAGAACGCAGCATGTCATTCTCAATGGAGAGAAGTCTTCCGAAGTAAAAGTGATTTCAGGTGCGTCGCAGGGGAGTGTCGTAGGACCGTTGCTATTCACAATATATATAAATGACCTTGTGGATAACATCGGAAGTTCACTGAGGCTTTTTGCGGATGATGCTGTAGTATATCGAGAGGTTGTAACAATGGAAAATGGTATTGAAATGCAGGAGGATCGGCAACGAATTGACGCATGGTGCAGGGAATGGCAATTGAATCTCAGTGTAGACAAGTGTAACGTGCTGCAAATACGTAGAAAGACTGATCCTTTATCATTTAGCTACAATATATCAGGTCAGCAACTGTAAGCAGTTAATTCCATAAATTATCTGGGAGCAGGCATTAGGAGTGATTTAAAATGGAATGACCATATAAAATTAATCGTCGGTAAAGTAGAAGCCAGACTGAGATTCATTGGAAGAATCCTAAGGAAATGCAGTGCGAAAACAAAGAAAGTAGGTTACAGTACACTTGTTCGTCCACTGCTTGAACACTGCTCACCGGTGTGGGATCCGTACCAGATAGGGTTGATAGAAGATATAGAGAAGATCCAACGGAGAACAGGATCGTTACAGGATCATTTAGTAATCGCGAAAGCGTTACGGAGATGACAGATAAACTCCAGTGGAAGGCTCTGCAAGAGACACGCTCAGTAGCTCGGTACGAGCTTTTGTTGAAGTTTCGAGAACATACCTTCACCGAGGAGTCAAGCAGTATATTGCTCCCTCCTACGTATATCTCGCGAAGAGACCATGAGGATAAGATCAGAGAGATTAGAGCCCACACAGAGGCATACAGACAATCTTTCTTTCCACGAACAGTACGAGACTGTACTTCTCGTGTCAACAGCGTTATCAGCACCTGACACAGTGTAAACTGTGTGTCACTGCGGGTCTCCATTGGCCAGATTGCCGAATCGTGCAATATAAGGGTTTATGGAGCATTTGATGTTGGACAGCATGGGTATTTGAGGGCAGGCTTACTCGTCTCCAAGGCTGTGGTCACCACCTCTGACCACCACTAGGAAGGGCTGCGATCCTGTGCAGCCGGCCACTGTGGCCGAGTGATTTTAGGCGCTTCAGTCCGGAACCCGCGCTGCTGCTACGGTTGCAGGTTGGAATCCTGCCGCAGGCATCGATGTGTGATGTCCTAAGGTTAGTTAGGTTTAAGTAGTTCTACGTCTAGGGAACTGATGATCTCAGATGTTAAGTCCCATAGTGCTTAGAGCCATTTGAATACCGTGCACCAAGGACATTGTAATCCCTTCACACCCGCGCTTATGATTCGTGAACAAGTCACGGCCTCCCTGCAGAATTATCTGTTATCCCTCACAACGGTCTTCAGGTCTCGCTTGTCACTTGAGTGATAGCTCCTACAAGGAGATTTTCAACTTCAGAAATAGTGAATTTTTACTGTTTGCAGCAACGTAATGTTTCATTAGTGCCCAGTCCCTTTCAATGGCACTGAAGTGGCAGCGATATGGAGGAAGCCGAACAATTTTATGCCAGTGCCTTTTAGCTGTCTCATGAATCAAGATGTCGGAAGTAGTGGTTTATTTTGTGCCAAAATTTCGACTCATTCCACTTTTATCAAATCTTCTCTGAAATCCGTTTTTCTTTCTTTGAGTCACTGAATAATACTCTCTTTTTTGTTGCCAAAGTTGGTGACTTGTCGTGAGGAGCGGAATGATAAGGGACGTTGTCCATAACGTTCACTGATGGACCTGTCACATTAGTCGTAACCGATATCTGGAGCCAGATTTGGAAAACCACACTACTCATCTCTTCGTGGTAATTGCCTGCCTTTTGTTATTGAAACATTCACAAAAGCTATGCCACAGCATCTTCCGATGTACGTGCATGTATAACAATAATTCGCTCTCCTTTCCCAACAGGCAGTGCCATGGTACCCTCGGGCATTCCATCACTCCATCCTCTATGTAATGAATGACTGGCATTAATCCAAATTACATCTGTCCATAATATGTTTTCGAATCTCATACCCATGGCGCAGAAATATGTAGCACCATGCAACCATGTCTGTCCTCTCTGTTAATATTTAGCATCCGTTGAACACTGAATAGCTGAAGCCTTTGTCTTTTAGCACTGTACGCAATGAAAATTTGCTTCCTTTAAACGATTCTTTTTCTGAGGCGACGCGAGTAAGCTAGATAGAGTGGGATGTTCCCTTCTCTTACAATTTTCCCTATCATTACAACAGTGTTCTTGCTTATTTTCATTGCTGCTGCAGTTCTCTTACCGACCTCAGCAACAGGAAATAATGACTCACCTTTTCCTTTTCTCTCTCAAAATTATCCCTCAATGAACACACGAATTCGCGGGGCCTGGCTGGGTAGCATAGTTTTTCTCCTAGTTTCACTTGAAGTGTTGGGCTGGCATTACTCGTCGCAGAAAAACGAAGTAAACAACGAACTATTGAGACAAACTACGAAACGACAGCATCGGTTGCACGTGAGACACTCACTGTTACGATTCAGACGCGCGAGTCAAGTTTGCAGAGCGGCAACGTGGCTCGTGCTACCTGCTCAACTACAGTTGGCTGGCTACCTGCGGTCGCTAGGCAACGGGACGACGCTACTGAGCTGTCAGCACCAAAGACTCGACTCTCAGACTATAGGGACTTACCGTCCCATACATAGGCTGCCATTAACACCACAACAAAAACCACTGAGGATGTTGTGGTATCGTGGCCCGGAAACATGGACGGCGGATGGATGGCGTCGCATTTTGTTCAGCGGAGGATAACAATTCTGCACTGTCTCAGATGGCCGGCTTCGGTCAGTATGGCAGCGAGCTAGAGAGAGGTCCCATTCGTCCAATGATCTGGAGAGCTACTGCAATGTTACTCATGATATCATTGTATGGCGAGCTACTAGATATGACTTCAGGTCACAGCTGGTAGTTACTAAGGGAGATGACTGCACAGTGGTAAGTCTTCGGCACCCTGCATCCTCATATATTGTCTCTCATGTGACAGTATCATGGTGTCATTTTTAACAGGACAATGTTGAGACAGCGGCTGGGTGCTCAGCATACCCCTCTGGTGCTTGTAAGACCTCTAATCGGTGACGTAATCAGTAAACAGGCAGTCCATCCCATGAAATCATGTAAAACATGGTAACGAAACGCCCACACAACGGAAACTACTGCAATCTCAACTGACAGTGGCCCTATCAAACAAGACAACATGGGTCCATATCTCACGTAGTTATAGTAAGGAATGGTTGTATCTATCTACCCAATGAAACTAATTATCACGCTCAATTTAATTTTTTTATAAAGACGCAGATGTTGGCTGATAAACGTGATTTGAATTTATGCTCAACGCAGGTTCAAGAAAGGAAGTGTTAAGGTCTTGGTACGAGTGGGTGGAAGTGGGACAGGACCAGAGGTGTACATGTTCAGCTTTTAACCCGCCCATGCTTGCCTGATGGCCAGGCGGGCAGGCCGCCGCGCGTTGTCAACAGAACGGGCAGGCTGCTTCACTCCCAGCCAAGCCAAGCAGAACCCAACCCGGGAAGGCTGCGGGAAACTTGCTTGCCTGCCCATATTACTGCTGAGCTGCCCTACGCAGCCGTTTAGTCTGCGCGCTTCGTTGTCGTATTATGAACGTTAATTAAAAGTTTTTATTTTAGATGAGCACCAAAAGACAAACTCTAACATTTATATATTAATTTCAGGTCAAAAAATATTGGGTTTTATTTGTATATTCTTCCTTTACGCGTATATTTCGGGCTTATTATCTATATAAATAAAAATGAATTGCCAAATGCGTTGATAAGCGTAAAACTCGAGAACGGCTGGACCAATTCGGCAATTTTTTTTTTTTTGCTGTGTTCGTAATTCTCAGGACAAGGTTTTTATGAAATAAAATTTTTCGAAAATCCACCGAAAAATTGGAAAATTTGAGAAAAACTGAAAGTGTGCCTTCATTGTGTCCGTGTGTTTGTATTGCATATAATCTTGAGGAAATTTTGCACACTATACCTTGAAACCAAGAGGAAGGTCACAGTCTACTAAAAATTTCGTAGGGTGCATGGCAGAGGTTACTTTACCTAACGGAATTCGACAAATTGTACGTTTTTATTCCGATCTTGATGAAATTTGGCATACTTGATATTCAAAGCAGGATGAAGGGCGCTGTCTGCTTAAAATTCTGAATGGTGCATGGCGGAGGGTACTTTACTTACACAATTCTACACTAACCTACAGTTTTATTCCGATCATGAAGAAATTTTGCACACTTGACCATCAAGAGGAACATTACTGTCTACATAATATTTCGGACAGTGCATGGAATAGAGTACCTTACAAAAGATTTTGACATAGTTTGCGGGTTACCATGAAATCCTTCTCCCTCTATACTGCTAAATGGTCTCAGGTCTTTAGCACACATTTCAACGCCCTTTTGGGCCACTAAATCTTTGTCCTCTTTCAAGATATTTACGGAGTAAGGGAACTGCTTGTCATCGCACACATGTCGTAACATACTCGAGGTTCCTGAATAAGTACTTAAGAGCTTTTTACATAATTTGCAATGAGACACACCTACCGATTTATTTGAAGCGGCCTCATAAACACCCGAAAACGTTTCCTATGCGCCACTTGTGCTCTGTTTCGTTACCAGTATGTATTCGCCAGTTGTCAATTTTTTTTCAATCTCACTAAAGTCCGACCTATTCATTGTGCTGCCCCCACCGTTGCGACAAATGAACTGCGGGCTAACTACCTGACTACTCTAGTCACGGTAGCTTGACAGCGCAACCTGTTGTCAGGCGCAGCAAGCTGAGCGGGTCCCGTGAAGCTTGGCAGACCTGCGGGAACCTAGGTAGCCCGGGCTTGCGGGAGCCCAAGTCGGTCGCATTATCCACTATGCCTCAGTACATGCGCACTCTTGTGTTTACGTCGCGGCAGGCTGACCTGCATGAATGGTTGCAGAGGAGCTAGGGGCAAGCAGGCTGCAAGGGGAATTTGTACACCTCTAGACAGGACATAAAGTGACCACGTAAACGCCAATGCGTGTGAATGCAAGCAGTCAATAGAACTGAAGGCTAGACCAGAAATAACAGACCTAGAAAGCTCCCTCGCCTAAGCGCATACTCGGTCGCCAGTGTCAATTCAGTTTGGCCAAACCAATCTCGAAATAATCAAGATCGCATTCCCCCAGCTGCTGACGCACACTATTTCTGCACGTTCTCACCATACTTGTATAGTCCTGCCGTAGCATGTGACTGAACTGGTCGCTGCAGACAGAGCACAAACTTGGAAAGCCAGAGGTGAAGATGGCAGTAAGACTTCCATAGAAGAAGTCTTCTGATGGCTCCCAAATTAAGAGTGGGCTCAAAAAGTAGAAGTGTTCTCTCTTGCTATTATAGAATCGTACTGGTTCCCCCAGCATTGCATCTCTCTAGCCAATCACGGTAAAGATTGCAAGCGCCGACCAATGGAAAATTCAGACAGAAATTCTTCCAATTATGTGGCATACAGCAAACCAGTGTTTAACAGTATTGGTTAAAAACAGTCTTGGTTGCAATTTTAGTTTTTTTTTATTCTTCAACGACGCGTTTCGCCTTACTCTGTTACTCGTTCCTGTGAACGGGAACGCGTTATGCAGATCTTGGTGCCTCTCGCGTCCATCTGGAAAAGATAACCTGAAGATGCCTAAACAAGCCGAAACGCGTCGTTGAAAAATAAAAAACTAAAATTGCAACCAAGACTGATTTCAACCAATACTAATAAAATTCAGATATATATATTAGAAAAATTGTTGTCTTATGTTTTTTCACTTGATTAACCAATTACGTAAACTGTCTCTGGAAGTGGGACTGCAAGTTCAGAGTTCTCTCCCACCAAGAGCGTGATTTTCTGTCCTGCCAATTGAGAGGGGCTCACACATGTGAGCTCTTCCCCTGGCTACACAAACCATTTTCGTTTACCAATCATAGTTCGTTTTACAAATTTGATTAAGAACTCCCGACTGCCTCATTCTCGACACGGCGTCGCTCTTCGTATTCAAAGCATATCATGTCCTTTCCTCTCTGCATATCCGCATCTGTCTGGAAAGTGTCCGCAGGGCTTTCAGAAAGAACATTTATGACCCCGTATCGCGCCTCTGAGAGGAAATGTCTCAGGGCAGTTCTCCTAATTTGATAGCAGAAAGAAGCACTCCAGTGTGGGAAAAGACAGATCAGAACAAAAGGGATGCACAGTCACTGTAATAACACCTACTTGGGTGCATACTAAAGAACGTTACACACTATTTACTTTATGGGTTACTCCTCTTTAAATAAGTAAATGATAACCAGGTTGCATGTCGGTTTGGCACAAACTATCACGTAACATAATGCTCATCCGCAAACGGCACATGTCTCTATGAACTGCATGACGTAGATGCACTCCTGTGGCCAATAGGTTCCACGGATCTGTCCCCGATGGAATATGTGTGAGACTAGCTCGGAGGTGAACTCTACCGCAGTACCAGTACGCAAGATATCAATGACCAGTTACGTGGTGGTCCAGCTTGCCTCAATAGAGGGTAAGACGGCTTCATGACACCCTTCCCAACCAAATTAGAGTATAAATCCTATTGACAATTGAGCTAATACTGCCAGTTTGCAGACCGGTGTGGCCGAGTGGTTCTAGGCGCTTCAGTCTGGAACTGCGTGACCGCTACTGTCGCAGGTTCGAATCCTGCATCGGTCATGGTGTGTGATGTCCTTAGGTTAGTTAGGTTTAAGAAGTTCTAATTTCTAGGGGACTGATGACCTCAGATGTTAAGTCCCATAGTGCTCAGAGCCATTTGAACCATTTTGAACTGCCAAGTTCTTAGCAAATTTGACTCGATAAAGAGCATAACGTGCCCCCTCAACCTGTGAAGTTTCATTTCGTTCCCTACTCCACTTCAGGTTGCTTAACTTTTTATGTCAGGCAGTGTCAATTTGTGGCTGTAGCTTCCGATATGAAACAATATACAGTTCTTACACCGAGTTATCACTGAATCACTGACCCAGTGTCATATTTTAAGGAGAAGAAAGGCTACTAGCAACATATTAGCACCAGTAATCGATCTTGCGCGAAAATGTGGGTCTTAATTATTACGGTAAACAGTTATGACCTTCAGTACGTGCAGATTTTAACTTCCACAAGCGCATGTCACTCACCACCCATCTGCTGCATCCTAATGTTTGAGGGTGAAGCAGAAGTCCGTAGTTAGTGGGATAATATGGTAGATAATGAAATTCTGCATAATATCCATATGAGAAAATATTCTTCTCTTTGCGTACTATCATTCACCAAAATCTCATTTCGACATCTCACATTTTATGAAATGTGAGGAATGTTGTGGATATTTGACTCTGACTTTATCGACTGCGGCGCGATCGCAAATGAGTCTGCTATGACAGATCAGCTTTCTCGAAATTGGCGACAGACAGAGACCTTCATCCAAGTCGAAAGAAAAATTCATTATGTTAGCTAGATACCATGTGTAGCAACATATTATGTAATACCAAATGGTTCAAATGGCTCTGAGCACTATGGGACTTAACATCTATGGTCATCAGTCCCCTAGAACTTAGAACTACTTAAACCTAACTAACCTAAGGACAGCACACTGTAAGTAGGCTGTTTAGGTTTTTTTATTGGTAACGCCACCTCTGTATGAAAATGACTGGCTGTGCTGTGTGCAGTCTGTGGCTGCTTTGCATTGTTGTAATACTCGCCATTGTAGTGTTAGGCAGCTGGCTGTGAACAGCGCGTAGCGTTGCGCAGTTGAAGGTGAGCCGCCAGCAGTGGTGGATGTGGAGAGAGAGATGGCGGAGTTTTGAAATTTGTCATGAACTGCTATATTTATATATGATGATATCAAGGTAAATACATTGTTTGTTCTCTATTAATATCTTTCATTTGCTTACTATCCCTATCAGTAGTTAGTGCCTTCCATAGTTTGAATCTTTTATTTAGCTGGCAGTAGTGGCGCTCGCTGTATTGCAGTAGCTTGAGTAGCGAAGATTTTTGTGAGGTAAGTGATTTCTGAAAGGTATAGGTTAATGTTAGTCAGGGCCATTCTTTTGCAGAGATCTTTGATAGTCAGATTGCGTTGCGCTAAAAATATTTTATGTCAGTTTAAGCACAGTCTTGTATAATTGTTCAAAGGGGAAGTTTCATATGTCGACCCTTAGCCGAGGATACCTCACTGGAATCTTCTGATTTTTTTTCTTGTAGTTTGTGTAATTAGTGTAGATTTTGTTTATTGATAGCGCGTAATCATAGAGAGAATTTCCTTTGTAGTTGTAGTTTTTCATTGTTGTACAGTAAAACAGTTGTGGCATGCATGTAGATTTGCACCAAGTATTTCGCAGCTGCGCTGGCAATTAAGTAGACATTATTTCCATTGCTATGTTATTTTATTTTGCTCTTCAAATTGTGCTTTTCTGTGTTATCATGTGAAATATTGTGACAATTATGGCGTGTGAAAAACGTAACACTAGGCTCCAAACTAAACTGAGAAATAATAGTGACGACGAGCGTAGCTTATCAGCGCCGCAGAGTAATGAATTTACTAATGTTCAAAGTAGTAATTTGGTAACTGTGCACAGGGAAATGGAGCGGGCGTCAAATAATGGTGTAGACAGTGAAACAGGTAGTGAACAGGGAAGCATTATATAAAATAAATAAAATAAATTAATAATATATTGTTATTTAGATATTGATTATTCTATCTGTATGATGGTGATTGTGATTGCAATTGTATTTGCTTATCTGGAACGTGGACGTTTAATTATTCGATATCAGACGCTTGACAATGGCTTTTTCGTAAAGGCAATGTTACTCGTAGTTGACCGTGAAATAAAACTGAATAATCGGACTTCGTAATTAAATCGTTTCCAAAGACTGCTGCGGTAGGTGCGGACTCATAATCTAAATCTCAATATTACAATAATTTGCCAGCCATGCCAATACGTCGTACAGAGGTGATTGTCTACTAAACATAAAAAAGTTACACAGTTAGTTAAATCAGATATAGTCAATGAATAAGCCTACAGTTGATAATCCTACTTACTTTTATAAATATAATTCTTTACAGAATCGAGTGCCTAGTGTGGTTGCAACTCGCAGTATTCTTCTATAACATGAAATATGGCGGTGTGCCAGACAATAAAATAAAATACGTGCTTCTCGCACCACTTCAACCAGAGCTCTCTCTTTCTTAATCAAACATAAGAGTAACGTAATTGTGCTTTTGTTTTATCAGCGACACAGCGCTGCAGTTGTGTGCCATAGGCTTTATTTATTTGTCACTGATTATTTATTTAATTAATATTTCGCGTTTCCGCGGAAACTCACGTTCGGCATGCAAATGTGCCTTTATATTGCCCCCTGAATTGCGAGGCGAAAGGACACACCTGCAGGCGAGCAATTCACCTAAAGGCACAAGAAAATCTAAGTTATCTACAACTATTTACATGACTTACATTACACATTATACACATTATATACAAAATTTGAATGACGCGGGTGCGCCGTAAAAGTTCTTATGTTGGCAGATAGAGTGCGCGCATGCGCAGAAGCGTCTGCGGCACTTCCGTTATATCGTACAGTTAGATCACGCGGCACAGTATTGCAGTTCATATTGTTCGTGTGCGCGCGTTTTTCAGTCGTTGCACAAAGAAAATATTCAACCAAGATTACATATGAAGACTACATTCTATGACAGGTAACTTAGTTTTAAATTTACAATATTTGTTATAACACAATACAACTTAGATTGTTGAATGTTCTTAGTTACATAGTATTGTTTTGAAATACTTCAAAGAAAAATGTCCGTATTTTTCAGGTGCGTTGACCTATACACATCGTGTCGTTATTACAGTTCATATTCATCCGCTGCACAATAATTTTTTACAGGTTAGTATCGTCGTGGTAAAGTTTTTTGATCACAGTAACATCGTTGTATAACAACGTGATTAATACATAAGCGTGTCCATTTCTCATTTCCATTATAGTCGTAGTGATGCAGTTGGTTGTGACTAAAAGCATTGCTTATTACAGATCAGACGTGACCCGTCGAGTAATTGGTCCACGTGCAGTTCGTTTTTTACATTCCGTGGAAGCTTGGTTGCAGAACCTCGGATGGCACATAGCTGGCGTCGATCCTTGGACAGTCCAGGTAAGAGTGTCCGTCACATTTCGAGAACATTTCATTCCCTGAAGTTCCAACCAAAATTCTTCCACCCGTCGTGTTGTTTTCTGGACAGGCACTTTGTGTCCATTTAATCCAGTTAACATCTTGAAGTTGGGTACTGTAGTAATGTCACTAGACGATGCACGAATTATGCACTTCACATTTTCAGTTTTTTGCTGAATATAGCTCACCTAAATGTTCGTAGTTATTAATCAAGGAAATCGTTCATCGCGTTTACATTGATACGCTGCATAATGAATGGCATTAACAGTTTCTTTCACATAGGTTTCCGCGTAGTTGCAGAGTTAGTAATGTTCGTTAATGTCTGTGAACAGTGGTTCACTATGCAATGTCTTTTTGGCACTCGTTTTGTTCAAATTTTTACATAGTAACAGTTACACTATAGATCAGTTAAAAAAATAAGTAATTATACATACACACGTCACATATTTTCTTAGCATAAACATAATATAGTTGGACATAAACATGTTTACATCATCATTACATCGCTATAGGTTATTACATTGTGTCACATTTGGTTTCATGAATTGCAGATATTTACATCCTCTTTAGCGGTTTTGCTGGGATATTATCGATGTTTTTTGTGATGTCATCTGAAATTAAGATAGGTTAGACAACATTCATTACATCAGTAGGCAAGACCAGGCGTTTTCACTACTCAATAAATATTCAAAATAGTAAGAGAGAGAAAATGTTCGATTCCTCGCGTTTTGTGCGTGTGTGTAGAGTGTCTGTGTGGCCTTGACTACTGATAGATGCTTTTCGTGTAGAGAGATGTGCGTCTAATCTATTTCTCAAAGTAAAAGATCGCTTCACAGATGACATCTGTCAGTTCGTCAGGTGTCACACCAAGTCAGTGGTACCTTCAGTAACAAATGTTCCGTGAAAAATTAATATGTCATCCACTGCTACGTAATCATAAATTTTACTTTAATATTCCGTCTTTCAGGTGGAGGCGCGCGCTGAAAGAAGAGTTCTTCTGTCTTCAACTGCGTCACTGGAACCGCTGAAATGAAAATTTCTATACTACTTATTATCTGTGTTGTAACAACAGAGTTTTTCGAGTTGCTTAGCAATATTTTGATGGGTATGACCTTGACATTATTCAGCATGAAATGCTCTAAGATCTCGGTGTGCGTATAGCCCAATAATTTTGTTAGTTCTAGGATGTTGTAACAGATACGCACCAGGATGCGGTATGTTAACAATTATATAAGGTCCTTCATATAGCAGACGCCACTTAGCGTTGCGTCGTTTGAGTGCTACAGATTTATGATGAGTACGAAGTAGTACAAGCATTCCTACCTCGAATTTTTGTTTTCTTTTTATTATGTTTCTGTGATGTTTGTTTCGTATTTGTGCGTGATGTGTCAATGTAGTCAATACTTCTTTTATTTTCTGTTCAGGTGTGATTTCCTTGTCCGACAACTTAGGTAATGGTTCTATCCACTGATCGTTCTGTTTGCAATTGAACATGATCTCGTTAGGTGTGTAATTCGTATCGTAAATATTTAAGTTATTGTGTACGTCTTCGAAAAGACTTAGGTAGGACACCCAATTAGTATGTTTTGATGAAATATAGGTCCTCATGAATCGATTTAATTCTCGGAAAAGTCTCTCAGTCGCGTTACATTGTGGACTAAACCTTGAAGTAAATATACTTTTGATGTTATTGTCCTTCAAGAAATTTCTCCATTTGTACCCAGAGTAGTATGCTACATTATCTGATAGAATTGCTTTAGGTTTTCCCACGTGCGTCAGGTAATCACTTGAGAATCTTCGTATTATAGCATTTGCAGTGGCGGATTTTAAAGCATAAAGTTTTACATGTTTAGAAAATATATCGTAAAAAGCTAAGATATATTTGACGCCTCCAGAGCTTGCTGGATGCGGTCCACTGATGTCAGTACACAGAATTTCCAGGGGTTTACTGGGTAAAATAGAATGTAAATCTGTTTTTGTGGATAAATTCTGAGGTTTTGATTTTTGACATATGACACATGTTTTTAGTTCCCTGTAAATTTTTCTTCTCATATTGCTAAAATAACAGTATGTGCTGAGCTTTGCCAAACACTTTTTCGTCCCATAATGACCCCAAACTAAGTGTGTGTGCCAAATTAGATTACGTTCAGACTCTTTGGGAATGCATACACACCAGTTAGTAGCATTTGGATGTCGGCGGTAAAATAACACATCATTGTGTAACTTGTAATACTTAGTCAAAGGATGATTGTGTTTTTCTACCAGTAATGTTATTATCTTATACCAGTGAGGATCAGATTTTTGTAATTCAGCCATGTTTCTGCACATATCAATATAATATTGGTGATACTGCTTGTCTTGCATTAAGAGAATCCTGTAGTCATTTATATTTTCTAAGTCACTGTTGGTATCATTCATACCTTGTGGAAGTCTAGACAAAGTGTCTGCAATGGTGTTGTCCTTACCTCTTATGTACTTAATTTCAAAAGAGTAGTTCTGAAGTGTAACTGCCCATCGTGATAGTCTAGGATGTACAAGTTTACAAGTTAACAAAAATGTCAGGGCCTGGTGATCGGTGTAAATTACCGTGTGTTTTCCAAATAAATAATAATTGAATTTCTTGAATGCCCATACTATGGAAAGTGTTTCTAACTCAGTAGTGGAGTATGTACGCTCACATTCAGTTAGAGTGCGACTCGCAAACCCAATAATTCTTATCTGTTCCTCCTCTTTATTCTTTACAACTTGAAATAAGCAACAGCCCAAGCCAGTACGTGAAGCGTCACAAGTCATACAAAAATCTAAATTGAAATCTGGATGGCTCAATATGTTAGCATTCACTAAAGCATGTTTAATTGTATTAAAGTCATTCTGGCACTGTTCCGACCAGATCCAAACTTGATTCTTTCTGAGTAGATTTAGCAGATGTTTACTGTTCAAAAGTGGTTGTGGCAAAAAACGTCTGAAAAATGAACATAGCCCAAGGAATGATTTTAACTGCTTTTTAGTTCGAGGGCTAGGAAAGTTTCTGATAGCATCTAATTTACTGGGATCCGGACGTATGCCCTGTGAATTAATGATATGTCCTAAATACTTTATCTCACTGCAACCAAATTTTGATTTTCTTAGGTTGGCTGTGACTCCAGCTTGTGCAAATTTTTCTAAAATTCTTTGAAGAGTGTCAACGTGTTCATTCCAAGATTGTGTAGCTATCAGTATATCATCTACATAGTGTGTGACTGTCTCAACTAAATCGTCGCCAAGCACGGTATCCAGGGCTGTAATGAATACCCCCGAGCTGACATTCAGTCCGAAGGGTAGAACACAAAACTGATAGGTTCGCCCCCCGAACATAAATGCAGTATATTTCTGAGAATCAGGAGTGATACCCACCTGCCAAAACGAATTAGCGAGATCTATTGTGGAAAAATATTTTGCATCTAGAAATTTCTGTAATTGCTCTTCTAAATTTTCAGGTTTTGTGTGAACCGGTAAAATTATTTCATTAATAGCTCATGCGTCTAACACTAACCTAATGCTTCCATTTGATTTTTTGACAACAAGTAGAGGGCTACAATAAGGTGAGGTGGATGGTTCAATGACCTTCCAGTCTAACATTTGTTTTAATTCTTGCCACACAGCAGGTCGTTGAGATAACGGTACGTTATATCTCTTATGGTAGAAGATCTTGTGAGGCTTAACTACAATCTTGTACACATACGTGTTGATAACACCTAATCGTTTGGTAAAAACTTGTAAATATTTGGATAACACTTCCTGTAGTTTTATACGTTCATGTACACTGAGAGCTGTAGCTTCACTTATCTTATGATCAAGCAATGTTTTCAAGTCCATTATCTCTGTGTCAGATGAGTGTGTTTGCATGTCTTGAATGTCATTGTCAAGTACTAACTGAACCTTGTACCCTGTACAGTGTTTGTCATGCTTTAGAGTTCTCCTGTCCAAATCAATAATAATTACACTGCCTTTATCATTCAAAATACATTTACCTTTGGAGAAGTCTATAATGCAGTCCTTCTCGCTCATAATATCTATTCCTAATATGCAATTTGTCACAAGGTTTTGTACAACCAGGAATGGCCATTGTACGGTTCCATTACCTATTTTAACGTTTACAAAAACTTGCTTCGTAACCCTACATGACTTATTACCTAGTGCAGTAGTTATTTTACAGTTTTGGGCAGGAAACTCAGGCACAGGTTCCAATTCACACATCTTTTTATAGAAATTAAAAGACAAAACGCTCACAGCTGCATCTGTATCTAGGATAATAGTAGTTGGAATCCCACCTACTACACCAGTAGTAGATGCTAAAACAATTTCATTTGTGTTTAAACGACATTGTGTACTGTCTTGTAAAAGTTCATCTGATATATTGTTATTGTGGTTGTATCTTATAAATAAAACAGGTAGTTTTTGTTTAGAATTACTCGGCATATCATTATTCTGTTGTTCAAGTGTGGTGTCAAATAACTGATTAACATTGAAGTCGCCCCCCAAGAATTCTTCAGCCACGACCTGGGGCAAAGTAGTGACTGTTTCTAGTTTGTTGGATTAGCATTTGTACTAGGTGCTGACACAGATTGAGGTTGTGCATCAGGTGTCATTTCTATTATATTCACATTCGGATATTGCCTATTATGATCTCCAAACTTTTGCGGTTGTTGTTGCTGTTGCGCATTATAACTTACCTGTCGGTCGTAAGGTATGCTCCAATTTTGACCTGGTGGCTGCTGTGGCAAAGCAGAGTTTGAATGAAAGTACTGATCGTTACGAGTCCAACCTTGATGCTGTCTTGGCTCGTAGTTATTATTATTTCTATTTCTGTTTGTGTTTTTGTTATTACCTTTGTATCCGTTGTTACCGTTGTAGTTATTACCGCGGTGCCTTTTGTATGGATTGCCGCATGAGATGTTATTACTGTTGTAACTATTGTTTGTATTGGAATAAGCGTGTTGATTTTGATTTCCGTACTGAGACGGCATGTGAGTTTGCTGTTTTTGTTGTACCGCGTATCCAACTGTGGGCGCGCCAGAATTGTGTTGGCAAGCCTGCATGTTTTGCATACCACTAGTGTAAACATTGTGGCTGCTGTTTTGCCGCGCGAAGCGCTGATCTTCAAGTAACATGTCAACCGAATCTAAGGCTGTTAAAAAATAATCTGAATCGTCATCCGGGATATGTAGGAGTTTTTCTTTAATGTTGAAAGGCAATTTGGCCTTCAACGCACGGAGTATATCACGCGTTGCGACTGGTTCGTCTAAAAAATGTCCCATGTTCAAGTATTTTTCAAAATATCTGCGTAAGTTACCATTTTTACTGTTAAAAGTTTCAGGTTCTAAAATTTGTCTTCTGAGTCGCTCCTGGACGGATTGCGACCAGAATTTGTTCAGAAAAGCACGCTCAAACTCACTGTACGTGGTACATACGTCAGCTTGACTGTATGCCCAGACAGCTGCATCGCCTTGGATGTAACCGACAATATATGAAATCTTTTTCCGGTCACTCCAAGTACGTGGAAATGCGTTACTAAAAGATTTAAGAAAAATCACCGGATGAATGGTTCGTTTTTCTGGGATAAAAATCTGAAATTGCCTGTGTTTCATTAAGCTTTCATCTTCCTTCGCATTGTGATATGGATTTATTCCACTGTAATTACTGGTATGTTCAGCTGGCGAGTAATTACGATAATGTTGCTGTGGTTTACCATGATAATAGCTTGTGTTTGTGTTTCCACATCGTGGTATGTGTTGTAGTCGTGGTGTGTTTTGTTCTTGTGTATTTGTCGTGTGCGGAATGTGTGTATCATACTCGAATGTATATTGGTTTCTGAACTGTACATTTTGACTGATATTTTCGTTACATTCAGACTGTAGTTGATCGGTGAATTGTCTCATGGGTGCAGTGACGGATTGTACTGCGTCACTGATCAGCTGTTTGTTATTAGTAATGTATTGCGCTACGGAGTCGTGCACAATTGTTGGTAAATTTTCACGTAAGCATCTATCAAAATGTTTGTCTTTGTTCTCAACCCAATCGTGAAATTCTTTATTAATATTTTGAAAATGAGCTGTGGCATCTGATTGTAAGATGTCAGTCAGGTGTTGTTCAACATTGTCAAATTTATTCTGTACGTCAGTAATTCGTTTTTCAAGGTTGTCATGTACTGAAGGATATGTTTGAATTTGTTCAGTAAGAACTTCACACGTGACATTAAGGTTTTTTACTTGTGTCTGTAAAAGTGCTATGTCAGTTGTAGTCTTTTCTTGTCTCGTATTGAGCTGGGAAAATTTAGTACTGAGTTCGGTCATCTGTTTGGTCAGTGTGGCGTCTATAAGTTCCACACGTTTACACAAAGTGTCATTACCTATCTTGATTGCTATGAGATCAGATTTGATTTCGTCATTTTGTGTTTTTAACTGTTCATTTTGTGTCTCTAATTGTGCCTTTAAGGTTGCCATGTTTTCGGCGTTCTGTTTCCTTATGGTTGCCATATTTTCTGCGTTTTGTTTCATTAGCATTTGTAACATGTCGGCAATGTTTACCGTTTGCAAGGTCTCTGCCCCCGCCGCGTCATTAGACGTGACGTCATGCATTCACATGGGCTCTGATTGAGATTTTGAAATTTTTGTAGTGGACGGCCTATCGTCAAAATTTTCGTCAACACTTGCGTCAATGTTTGATGAATCGTCACTACCGGTTGCTGTCGTAAAGTCATTTTCTAACACTTGTCTCACGTCCGAGTCGGATTGCGTCTGAATAGTACGTCCTTGCTGTTCCATTTTTGCGTATTGTTTTCTAGTTATTACCATGCCACACGTGATATATGTTTCAAGAAAATTTTTGACACTGATTTTAAAATAAAATGTAGTTGAGCATGAATCGCTCGTAGCAACAATGGCTGTCTGTTAATTTAAAAATATAAACTGAATTTGAGATTATTGGTAATGGCTGCTGGCCATGTTACATGATATCGTACAGAAGTCGGCCATATTGTACACTCGTGTAT
Organism: Schistocerca piceifrons; assembly: GCF_021461385.2. NCBI lineage: Eukaryota > Metazoa > Arthropoda > Insecta > Orthoptera > Acrididae > Schistocerca > Schistocerca piceifrons. The sequence continues at coordinate 81,509,095 of NC_060138.1, forward strand.
TGGTATTGTTGCATACGTTATTGTTTAGGGAAAAGTACTGAGAATGAAATTTATCACTGAAACTGTTATGCGGAAAAGAAACACTACAGAATTTACTGAAAAGCTAATACACTGAATTATACGTCTGGTCAAGCCTGCTAATGCAAAGATGCTGCGTCTTACCTTATTTTGCTGGAAGTTTCATTGCGTCTTCCCGCAAAATTTCAGAATTGGAAAATATCTTCAGATTTTGTTATCTCTCATACATTGACGTCCAGGTCCAGAAAGTTGATTTTTTCCACGAAACAAAGAGAACAATGTAACAAATGACAAAATAACAAGTCCGACACGCAGTCGCCAATATAAAATAAATAAAATAAATTAATAATATATTGTTATTTAGATATTGATTATTCTATCTGTATGATGGTGATTGTGATAGCAATTGTATTTGCTTATCTGGAACGTGGACGTTTAATTATTCGATATCAGACGCTTGACAATGGCTTTTTCGTAAAGGCAATGTTACTCGTAGTTGACCGTGAAATAAAACTGAATAATCGGACTTCGTAATTAAATCGTTTCCAAAGACTGCTGCGGTAGGTGCGGACTCATAATCTAAATCTCAATATTACAATAATTTGCCAGCCATGCCAATACGTCGTACAGAGGTGATTGTCTACTAAACATAAAAAAGTTACACAGTTAGTTAAATCAGATATATTCAATGAATAAGCCTACAGTTGATAATCCTACTTACTTTTATAAATATAATTCTTTACAGAATCGAGTGCCTAGTGTGGTTGCAACTCGCAGTATTCTTCTATAACATGAAATATGGCGGTGTGCCAGACAATAAAATAAAATACGTGCTTCTCGCACCACTTCAACCAGAGCTGTCTCTTTCTTAATCAAACATAAGAGTAACGTAATTGTGCTTTTGTTTTATCAGCGACACAGCGCTGCAGTTGTGTGCCATAGGCTTTATTTATTTGTCACTGATTATTTATTTAATTAATATTTCGCGTTTCCGCGGAAACTCACGCTCGGCATGCAAATGTGCCTTTATAATTATCGATCGATCGGTCGGCAGCAGTTCGCCTCAGGAATCCGAAATGACAGGACACAGTTTTACAAATACTGTAGATTCAGGTTTTGCATCCTCACCGTTTTCTCAAATAAGTCAAGACACATTTTCAGCTTGTCAAAATGTGAATGTTGCCGGTGCAAATTCACTGCCGAAAAGCACTGAGGAAAGTGTTTCAGACACCAATGCATTGTTATTACAATTAATGCAACAAATGGGAGAAAAGCTTCAGAAGTTAGACACAATGGAACAACACCAGAGACAGACACAGCAACAGTTAGACGCAGTGGAACAAAATCTTAAAACGTTAGACACAATGGAACAAAATCTTCAAAAGTTAGATACAATGGAACAAAATCAGAGACAAACACAGCAAAAGCTTCAAAAGTTAGACTCATTGGAACAAACTCTCGAACAAACACATGAAGATTTAACTACTGAGTTACATAACATTGAATCGAAATGTCAAAAAGTCTGTAATGACGTAAAAACACAAATTTGTGAGCATTTTCAACCTATTTTTTCGCGGCATGAAAAGGCATTACAGAATCACGAAGCAGCCATAAAAGAACTGCAAATTATTGTTCATGGAAATCATGAGACCTTGCAAGCTAAATTTGACTCAGTTGCATCTACCGATTCGGTTACGCAACTTGCAAAAACTCAGGAAAACTTAAAGAACACAGTAGATTCGATTTCAACACAAATGGACACTCTGAAACTTGGTTCAGAAAAACACTTGAGGAAATGTGTTCACTATCGGAGAAAGTAGCCGAACTTTCGGATCAGTTCACTAACTTATCTACGAAGGTAGATGATAATCTGAACGACACAAAACCGGTAGTCTTTAATGACACAGAAGAGTGCAAACAAATTAGGAAATTCAAACAAAATCAGAATCAAATTAATACGCAACACCAAAGAGAAATCCGGGAAGTACAAGATCAGCTGACTCAGGTAATACAAGAATTACGTATTTCAGAGGCCACTCGCGCTCCAATACGGAAAGAGGGACTTAGAAATACGGAACAACCACAAAATAATAACACAGGACACTTCGAAAGTTATGAAAGAAATTGGCAAGGTGCACCGAATTTTGAAATGGAACCGCCGAAACGACGTAACAATGACCGATATGCGACTCGCCGACATGATGACTTTGACTATAAGCTGTTCATTACTACACGTAAATTCAAAACATTTAAGAATTCTGCCAACGACATTCATCCACAAGCGTGGCTCCATCAATTCTCTCATTGTTTTCCTCCCAACTGGTCATTAGAACACAGATTAGAATTTATGTGTGGCTACTTAGAGAATGAACCAGCTGTAAGAATGCGATCGGTCATTCACGATTGTCACAGTGAAGGAGAATTTTACCATGCGTTCCTCTCAGCGTATTGGTCTCAAGCTACACAAGACCGTGTAAAACATAGCATCATAATGATGAAACACTTCGAACAATCTGAATTTTCCAGTCTTGTGAAATATTTTGAAGACATGTTGCACAAGAATCAGTACCTGTCAAACCCATACAGCCCCTCAGAACTCATCCGCATTTGCTTAATCAAATTACCTGAACATTTACGGCATGTTATTTTGGCAGGACGTTGCAAAGACGACATTGAAGCTTTTCAGGGACTCTTACAAGAATTAGAAATTGACACAGACAGTCGCAGGATGCGAAAACGGGAAAACAATCACTACAGGGCACATCCGTCACAATTCCGTGACGACAGAAATAATAACTGGACACGACAAGGCTATTCTTACAACGCAAATCGTGATCAAAACAGACACCACCCATATGACAACCACTGGCAGAGTAATAATAGTTACAGAGAAAGATCGCATTTCCGTAGTAATGAATATGACAGAGATAACCATAGAAACAGACAATATGGTAATCAGAACTATTATTAACAAGGGAGACAGAATAATTTCAGACGCAACAGTTCAGCGCGCAGTTACGATTCAGGGAGAAATTCTCCACCACGTGACCGACACGAAAGAAACTGTGTAAACTACCGACAAAACGACAGACCTGAATTCTATCAGAACTGGCGAGCTTTAAACAGAGCTAGGCCCTCTCGGCAAGGCGAATTTGTGGAAGTTAGACCTCCTAATCCCAGTAACGACGCGCGCCAACAAAGAAACAGACAATGACTCACACCGCAGGCAGCCGCGTGCGCCGGCTGGCTCAGAGAAAAATAACATTGACGCTAACCTTGAGCAAAATTCCAGTATTCTTTACGGACGAATACCACATGATAATTGCATTCAAGTTGAAATTCTGCGTACTAGGAAGAGTAAAGGTTTACACCACATTTCACATGTAAAACCGTTTATTGAAAGATAATCTGCTTTTTAACTTTGTCTTTGCCATATAACTTTTCACTTTACATTACTAGTATGCTGTGTCAGACTTAAGAAACTGTTAACATACAACTATGTTTGAAGTTAAATATCCAGTCTAGAACCTAGGGAACATTTTTAAACAGAAATTACGAATGCATTGTTATAGTGAACAGACGACACAGTGTTGTATTTGTACATTCTTGCTTGTTAGTTGCACGATTACGTAACGACTATCAGGCTTACATACTTAGAACATTTACCAGTACTGCTAATGAGATTTTAATGCAACATTTTGGTTTACTTGAAAATACATTCTGGGTTTAAAGTACTTTCTGTGAGATACCAGACGACACAGTGGTTAGTTTATGTGACAACTACACGGTTTTATCACGACGCTACTAATGAGTGAAAATTTACAATGTTGCTTTTGTGGTGTTTCTGTTTTATATCTGCACAGTTTTCTGTTTTATTCTGGAAAGTAAAACAGGTTTTAGTAGTAACTTTTGTGGTATAGCTACAATGAGACTGCCTTTTCCGTAGCACAACAATACGTTACAGCGCAGTACTTTCCTCATCACGGCAATAAGCGTAATGACTAAGATATCTATACATAAAGCATTTCACTTTTGTTTATCATGAGGTAAGTACATTGACTTCTGCAGAACTTAGCTTTCAGAGGACGATAAGTACGACACTTCCACAGAATTATCTTACAGCAAGACGCACATTTAGCGCTACAGGACACGCATTTGAGTGATTAATTTTGTACTTAAAACATTTATTTTTAAAGATATTTGAAGTACAATGATAAAAAGGTTTTCAGTGATACATTTCATTCCATTGCTGTAATCTGTAACACCTGAGGGTATAATTACATTAATCCTCAGGGGGGTATACGCCTTTGTGTACCATGTGTTTGGCAACCACAAGGAACCCTAGCTAATATGGTATTTGCTTATACAACTTTACACATCGGTACCATATTTCTCTAACACACAAATTACACAGCTATCTGATCATGTAACTGAGAGATAAACTTTTTTTGTTACATCAGTGACAGATGTTTACGCAATTACACAGTTGGATAACTTCACACTTATGAAATTGTATTTTGTCTGTACTTTGTGAAATGCTCATATTTTTTCGGAACCATTGTGATACTATGAGAGCTTTGAATGATGTATTTGGTATGGATTCATGATTTTTAAAGTACGTTTGAGGCAGATGACACTTTTGACATGAGCAGAGAATTTTTTTAATTATTGGAGGAAGCTACGACGATTTTGAGATTTGACTGAGGTGTTATGATGTTATTTTTACGACGACGATGTGTATTATGCTGCTGAGGTATGTTTACGATTAATAGGCTGAGGCTATATGAGTTATTTGATTATGCTTCATATTTATAATGACGAAATATTGACGAGTGTCGATGGATACATATATGTGTAATAAGGTAAGGAGTAATGAATAGTGGGTAGGGGCTCTTGACTTGTGAAAAGGATGTTGGAAACCAAGAATCGTACTTTAAGAGTTATGAAATGTGTGTAAATGCGTGAATGTATCACAATGCCGGCGAAAATTTTTTTGGACACTGTTATATTTATAGGATTTTCTTTCTACAGATTTGCAACGCTAATTCTTGACCTGTGAAATATTTTTATGTGAGACTGTCACTGTAGCGGAAACTCGTGTCGTAAATATTTCCGTAAGAAAGTTAAGTGACCACCTGCACGTAATGCGTTGTGGGCACGCAGCTGTGTCAAACACCTGGAGAACAAGCCATTAGGGTGTGCCTTTCCGGAAGCACAGGTAGAAAAAAAAAGGAAAAAAGGCAGGCCTTTATCCTCGCCATTGACATTCCTTTAGAGAAAATATTGCAAATGCGACACCCTCATTCCTTTGTAGAAAGCATCGCAAATATTACATGCTCATTACCTGAAAACATATGATTACTCGTACTTTGTGCTAATTACTGCAATGCTTATGAATTGATGGGAAATATTCGTACATCTGCACACCTGATTATGACAAGTGTCTTTCTATGAGAGTTGAGAGCTACTGACTTACGAAATGCCACATAGCTATTGAATGATGTTTTTATGCTTTGGTTTGTGTAATTGCTTATTTCATTTGATACCTGTTTTCCAGCTGTGTTACAGCATTAGTTTTATAAAATAAACTTAGATGCATTTGCTAATGTGAACACTTCCTGTCAACAGATCTATTAAATAATTATTTTATGATCCACATTCTTTAAAAAAGGAGCACTTGGAAAGGAAAGAACAATAAGAAGGAACTAGTAACAGTAAGACATAATTTTCTTTTCAAGTACATGGTAATATTTCTTTTTACAATCAGTTGTTGTGGTGCACCACTTTAATTACATAGATATTAAGATGTGAATATACATTTCCCTTATCTGCATTGTTGTTTTTACTGTAATATCTTTTCTGCTTGAGCTTTGTCATGTATAGATATAAGTTTTATATTTTTTATATTTGCTGCTGCTGTTTGCCAGGCATAGTGCTACTGAATTTTAAATTGTGTTACTCTGTTAAGCTAATTTTACTACTGACTTATTTTTCTTGCTACTGTACATTGGCTCATGTTAGTTGTAATGTTGCATTGCTTGGTAATTTATATTTACTGTAGCTTGCTTTGCAATTTTCCATTTTTTTGCATTGCTGTTTGTGTTAATTTGTTATGTGCTGCTGCATTGCCTCGTCCCTTAGTTTAGTATCTGAGCTCAGTAGATTTAAGTTAGCTTAAGAGGAGACTATATAAGAAACTAACTATTATAAATTTATAAGAAATGCATTGAGAAGCTATCAGAAAATGAAACTTCCTGGCAGATTAAAACTGTGTGCCCGACCGAGACTCGAACTCAGGACCTTTGCCTTTCGCGGGCAAGTGCTCTACCAACTGAGCTACCGAAGCACGACTCACGCCCGGTACTCACAGCTTTACTTCTGCCAGTACCTCGTCTCCTACCTTCCAAACTTAACAGAAGCTCTCCTGCGAACCTTGCAGAACTAGCACTCCTGAAAGAAAGGATATTGCGGAGACATGGCTTAGCCACAGCCTGGGGGATGTTTCCAGAATGAGATTTTCACTCTGCAGCGGAGTGTGCGCTGATATGAAACTTCCTGGCAGATTAAAACTGTATGCCCGACCGAGACTCGAACTCGGGACCTTTGCCTTTCGCAGGCAAGTGCTCTACCAACTGAGCTACCGAAGCACGACTCACGCCCGGTACTCACAGCTTTACTTCTGCCAGTACCTCGTCTCCTACCTTCCAAACTTAACAGAAGCTCTCCTGCGAACCTTGCAGAACTAGCACTCCTGAAAGAAAGGATATTGCGGAGACATGGCTTAGCCACAGCCTGGGGGATGTTTCCAGAATGAGATTTTCACTCTGCAGCGGAGTGTGCGCTGATATCTCCAACAGAAAGGGGTTCCTACTCAATGGTCTGAAGATGACCACAGTAGTGGTCGAAACCGGTCAACTTGTAAAATAAATCGTGATCAAGACTGTTTTTAATAGTAATTACCTCCTCATTAGTTATGTGCTCTACCCATCTAATCTTCAGGATTCTTCTGTAGCACCACATTTCGAAAGCTTCTATTCTCTTCTTGTCCAAACTAGTTATCGTCCATGTTTCACTTCCATACATGGCTACACTCGATACAAATACTTTCAGATACGACTTCCTGACTCTTAAATCTATACTCGATGTTAACAAATTTCTCTTCTTCAGAAACGCTTTCCTTGTCATAGCCAGTCTACATTTTATATCCTCTCTACTTCGACCATCATCAGTTATTTTGCTCCCCAAATAGCAAAACTCCTTTACTACTTTAAGTGTCTCACTTCCTAATCTAATTCCCTCAGCATCACCCGACTTAATTCAACTACATTCCATTATCCTCGTATTGCTTTTGTTGATGTTCATCTTAAACCCTCTTTTCATGACACTGTCCATTCCGTTCAACTGCTCTTCCAAGTCCTTTGCTGTCTCTGACAGAATTGCAATATCATCGGCGAACCTCAAAGTTTTTATTTCTTCTCCATGTATTTTAATACCTACTCCGAATTTTTTTTTATTTCCTTCACTGCTTGCTCAATATACAGATTGAATAACATCGGGGAGAGGCTACAACCCTGTCTCACTCCTTTCCCAACCACTGCTTCCCTTTCTTACCCCTCGACTCTTATAACTGCCATCTGGTTTCTGTACAAATTGTAAATAGCCTTTCGCTCCCTGTATTTTACCTCGCCACCTTCAGAATTTGAAAGAGAGTATTCCAGTCAACATTGTGAAAAGCTTTCTCTAAGTCTACAAATGCTAGAAACGTAGGTTTGCCTTTCCTTAATCTAGCTTCTAAGATAAGTCGTAGGGTCAGTATTGCCTCACGTGTTCCAACATTTCTACGGAATCCAAACTTATCTTTCCCGAGGTCGGCTTCTACCAGTTTTTCCATTCGTCTGTAGAGAATTCGCATTAGTTTTTTGCATCCGTGACTTATTAAACTGATTGTTCGGTAATTTTCACATCTGAACATCAACACAAGAAAAACGAGTCAAATTAAATCACGTGATGCTGAGAGAATTAGATTAGAAAATGAGACACTCAAGGTAGTAGATGAGTTTTGCTAATTGGTAGTAGATGAGTTTTGCTGTTTGGGCAAGAAAATAATTGATGAAGGTCAAAGTAGAGAAGATATAAAATGTGGACTGGAAATGGCAAGGAAAGTGTTTCTGAAGAAGACCAATTCGTTAACAAGGAGTGTAGATTTAAGTGTCAGGAAGTCTTTTCTGAAAGCATTTGTATAGAGTGTAGCCATGTATGGAAGTGAAACTTGGACGATAAACAGTGTAGACAAGAGGAGAAAAGAGGCTTTTGAAATGTAGTGCTACAAAAGACTGGATGGGTAGATCACGTAACTAATTAGGAGGTACTGAACAGAATTGGGGAGAAGAGGAATTTGTGGGACAACTTGACTACAATAAGAGATCGTTTGGTGGGACACGTTTTGAGCCATCAAGCAATCACCAATTTAGTACTGGAGGGAAGCGTGAAGGGTAAAAATCGTAGAGGGAGGCCAGTATATGAATACTCTGAGCAGATTGAGAAGGATATAGGCTGCAGTAGTTACTCGGAGATGAAGGGGCTTGCACAGGATAGAGTAGCATGGAGAACTGCATTAAATCACTCTTTGGTCTGAAGACCACAACAACAAATAAGAGAGTCTTATTTGGACAGAAAGGTGTATGATTGGTATCCACTCCCCTCACCGTTACCTGGCCTTTGTGGTGTACATGGGAGAGATGGCTGCGTGATTGGTGTCCACCTCCATTATCGTTATTTGAACCTGGGGCTATTTCCCTGTGGAATAATGGTGGACGATTTCCTTGAAAACTACACAGGACCCGTATTTATACATTCCGAGAGGTCTGAAAGCTGTTCTGAATGCCTGCAGGTTTTGCACACTGTATTAGCTACGGTAATTTGTTGTGTTTTTGATCCCTTCATATTTTTGACCATTCCCTAAATCTCGTATTTATAAACCGATTTAAATTTTACCAGAGTAGTTTTCCTGAATCTATTCCGATTCTTCGAGAAAATCGTCTTTCCTAGCCGGGTATATCAATATTTAAGCGTAGAATACGCTCTAAGATCCTGGAATAGACGGACGGCAGCGATGTCGTTCTTCCACCATTTTAAGAGACTGGAATGACAGCTGCGCAAAAAATTCGCTGTAAGTATGAGTTCAGAATGGAAATAATTACGCGTCGTATTCAATGTTAAATCTGACAGAAATCAGTTATGATTGGTTACAAAGGTATTATTTGATTAATAAAAATAAATTTATTGACTTCTTTCTTTTTCTTGCGAGAAAAACATACCATTTCTCCAGACAAATGTATTGTTCCTCGCCGTTACGACATTATACCACACATTCTTTACCAATAACGGCTGTGAACAGCGATCTCCAGGCATTCACTACAATATTATATACTTCTAACTAGCTTTATGCAAGTAGCCGTTTGTGCACGCCTTCAGTTCCATACTTTTGTTTTCTTGGTCTTCATGAGAAGGGAACATAAAATCTATATACAGGAAAACTCGGCATAATTTCATCGATATGGTCCTAACATCGGAGTTGTACACTTCTGCACGCTTCTGGATCTTCAAATGATGATGTCATCTGGGAGTGCTCATCCAACTCATAACAGCGTTCCTTTTATTGTCCGTTCTCAAATAATATACTACATATAGTACTAAGAACGACTGGCAGAGATGGGGCACAGGCAAAGAACAACTTGGAGCACAGGTTAACAAATATTAACAGATTAAAAGTGATGGAGGGTGTAAGACGGAACACGGAATCAAGAGTGCGTCGTCCATTTAAAAGTTGTCAGAGACATAGCAGGAACTGATTTGGATAATGAATGAAAGGCGGTCTTCTTGAAGGAACCAAATTGGTATTGACTTCAGTGGTGTAGGAAAACACTGTAAAGGATTTACATCTGACTACCCTGGATTTCAACAAAGGTCATTTGCATATGAGTCCAGTAATTAAATTACTAGAATGGTTACATCACTTTAAATAACAAGAATCCTAGACTCGTTACAGGTAATTTGATCAGTATGGTAAAATGAGAAAAAAAAGAATCTTACACTATTTCTTCGAGCCGTGTAGAAAATCTGATGTAAACATCTCCTTGCAATTAACAGTACATATTTCCTGATAGGAGCCCACAAACGTAGCATACAGCTGTGCATAGAGATCAACGGTAGCCTCACTGAAATAAAGGTCGCTTTCCGTTGTTAAAGTGGAACAGAAGTGCTAATAGCTGATTGCGGTTGTAGAAATTTTGTGTTCACGAGAAAGAAATGTGTGAATGCTTTAGTAGACGTAGGAGTGAAGTGATTTAATATGTGAATTACTATTTCTGCGTGTAAAGTTGGTTGTGGCACTGATGTAGGCGCTGTATACGACTGACTTCAAATCAAATGGTTCAAATGGCTCAAAGCACTATGGAACTTAACATCGGAGGTCATCAGTCCCCTAGACTTAGAACTACTTAAACCTAACTAACCTACGGACATCACACACATCCATGCCCGAGGCAGAATTCGAACCTGCGACCGTAGCAGCAGCGCGGTTCCGGACTGAAGCGCCTAGAGCCGCTCGGTCACAGCGGCCGGCTACGACTGAGTTCCACGACATCATTTGACGGGAAAGGAGCGCAAACTACAAAATCAAGTTCTGGTCTGTTTGGAAACATTTCGTTCGCTGTTTTTCTGCAGATGGTGTGGTAAACCTCTCTAAACTTTTAATACCAAGGTTGTTCTCTTGGACACAGGAAGCGTCCGTCTGGAGAAACATACCGAACGACAGGGCCCAACAACTATACCAGATACCCTCTTATTGATCTTCAGTGTGGTTTGCAGTGGATATGGATGTGGGTGGCGCGAGTCGATGCATTCTTGGCTGTCGTATAAAGACCATTCCCTCGCCGAGAAGCAAGTGGTAGCCAAATACGGAAATTTGGATCACATCATGTTTCTGTGTGAATTTAGTTTATGGATACGCAAACTGGCTGATTTCACGCAAACTAAAGGCTTGTAACACCACATATTATTAGCTGGGCAGTGTACAACGGACGAACCAATCAAACTAAGTCGTCGAAAAAGAAGACCAAGAAGAGAGAACACATTGGGAGAGATGGCGTTTCGGCAAGAACCTAGGGAAAGGATACTTGGACGAAGAGATATATTCAATTTGCTATGGTAGGAGTTGTTTATCGGTCCTATTGCGCTTGTGCGTATTGATTCCGTGACCTCGGGAAAACACTACACCAAAACTTGTTTTGCACTGCTTAAACACTATTGAACCCTACCAGTAAAGTTATGTAAAGTTTAGCCCCGTTTTCTTTTATTAAAGCAGTTGTAAACAATCTACAACACATTTTCTTGGTTTGAAGAATTTCTTTTCTGAAGTATTATTCCTGTCTTCATCAGCTACTGTTTACACGAAAGCAAACCTATTCCGAGGTTTGCAGAAATCTGAAACCGGAATTTTAAAGAAGAAGGAAAATCAATCATGTTGACGTCTTGAACGGAAGGTTGCCGACGTCAATACTTCTGATACATTTCCTTATCACAAAGCAAAATAACATAGAAGAATGTAACCACATGGCTAATAATAATAATAAGACAGTGATGCATTAATACCTACATGCATCGTATTATTAATCACGCATAGGAAACACTGCTTCTATCGTGATAGATACTGTGCAACTAATGAAATCAAGATTTTCGTGAATGTCGCGAAGCGACTTTATACGACTTTTACCAGTAAGTGCCGAACTTTACGTAATATCTAACGCTGCTTTATGACGATAGTTTATAAAGTTATTAATGAAAACGCAAGTTCGTTAAATGTCTACTAATGAAATTGTCGAAAGAAGTACGGAAATAATCACTGAGAAGCTACGCTTTACAACAATAAGTCGAACTTAATTGGATTGTTACCGTCGACTTCATGATTTTCGTGGCATCTCTGTGGCACTTTTACATCTCGTCACAATTTCTTCTTCCCTCCTCAATACGTCGCCACTGCAGTTACCGCAAGCAATGCCTTTCTCCCAGATATCAAGTTTTCATATCACTGCGTTTCAAGCTCGTACACTGCCAAATTGCCAGCCAGCCACAGACAATTTACTCACCAGTGCCAGTCTCTTACAGACAATTAAAACGTTTACATACTTTCGTTTTCCTCACTACACATTTTACTGTTTGCGTATTATTTAACTTTTGAGAAAAAGTATCGTAGAAATAAAAAAAAAAACATAGCAATTACACCGTTACTCGTTGTCTGAAGGAAAACGAAAACATCTAAATAAACAGTTCCCTCCTTCAACACAGGTGGTACTATCTGTTACGTATACAACATGCAGGCGTGTATATTGAAATATGTCAGATAATTAATTTAAAATCCGGTAGATGAAAGGCATAAAAACATGTTCCTTTTTACTTTATGGAACACGTGTTTATTTTAAACGTGTATTATCGTCTAGCGATTATCATGTCGTTACACGCTCCACGCTATATTTATATCTGCAGCCATACAAGCACAATTAACCTGTCCAGAAGACTTCGCACAACGATTCTCCACAGTGGCCTCTGACAGCAGGTGCAGTTCAGAACGTTACCGTCCCTAGTTTGAGAATACTTAGGAAGTTCGGTAACAACGGAGTATAATGCTCCATTCGCTTTAAAAGATTAGTAACAGGCTGAGACACAGCAAACTTGTGACATCGTACAAAGAGGAAACATTCAAAATACAGGGTGATTCAAAAAGAATACCACAACTTTAGAAATTTAAAACTCTGCAACGACAAAAGGCAGAGCTAAGCACTATCTGCCGGCGAATTAAGGGAGCTATAAAGTTTCATTTAGTTGTACATTTGTTCGCTTGAGGCGCTGTTGACTAGGCGTCAGCGTCAGTTGATGCTAAGATGGCGACCGCTCAATAGAAAGCTTTTTGTGTTATTGAGTACGGCAGAAGTGAATCGACGACAGTTGTTCAGCGTGCATTTCGAACGAAGTATGGTGTTAAACCTCCTGATAGGTGGTGTATTAAACGTTGGTATAAACAGTTTACAGAGAATGGGTGTTTGTGCAAAGGGAAAAGTTCTGGACGGCCGAGAACGAGTGATGGAAATGTAGCACGCATCCAGCAAGCATTTCTTCGCAGCCCAGGAAAATCGACTCGCAGAGCTAGCAGAGAGCTGCAAATTCCACAATCCACTGTATGGAGAGTCCTACGAAAAAGGTTGGCACTTATCTGTCCGTAACTACCTGAACGTCAACTACCCGAGGCGATGGATCGGCCGCCAGGCAGCCCGTGACAGAGCACTTCATCACTGGCCTCCAAGAAGCCCTGATCTTACCCCCTGCGATTTTTTCTTATGGGGGTATGTTAAGGATATGGTGTTTCGGCCACCTCTCCCAGCCACCATTGATGATTTGAAACGAGAAATAACAGCAGCTATCCAAACTGTTACACCTGATATGCTACAGAGAGTGTGGAACGAGTTGGAGTATCGGGTTGATATTGGTCGAGTGTCTGGAGGGGGCCATATTGAACATCTCTGAACTTCTTTTTGAGTGAAAAAAAACCTTTTTAAATACTCTTTGTAATGATGTATATCAGAAGGTTATATTATGTTTCTTTCATTAAATACACATTTTTAAAGTTGTGGTATTCTTTTTGAATCACCCCGTATTTCTTGTAAGAGAAGGTAAATTTGATCGATATACACATAATTTTATTGCCTTGCAGTAAACTTGGGATAATAACTGAACCTTTTATTTTGTGACTGCTTCAGGACGAGAAACTGATACCATTCGAAAGTGACGATTCAGGAAAGTCATCGTCTTGTTACCTTTTGCTTCGCTGTGGTCGCACGTGTCCTCTTCAAAAAAATGGCTCTGAGCACTATGTGACTTAACTGCTGTGGTCATTAGTCCCCTAGAACTTAGAACTACTTATACCTAACTAACCTAAGGACACCACACACGTCCATGCCCGAGGCAGGATTCGAACCTGCGACCGTTGTCCTCATCATCTTCGCCACTTTTGCTGGAGACAATGGGACCGATTTCTGCCGCATGTCGATTGCGATCTCCTACTCCTTCACTAGAGTTACTATTCTACGTTTATTGGTGGAAGTAACAGCAATAAAAATTGAAAAAAAGGTTATTTCAGAAACCGGTTATTTTGAGCGGTTTTAACAGTCATCAAACTGCAAGCGAAAAGGATAGGCGGAACCGAAAAACGGTTATTTCAGCGATAAACGGCATCCCTACTCTGTGTACACTGGTGAGCCAAAACATTACGACCTTCTGCTTAATAGCTTGTTTGTCCGTCTTTGGAAGGAAATACGTAACTGATTCTGCATATCAGGGATCCGACAGTTTGTTGGAGGTATGTGGCATTAGATGTCCACGCACAGGCCGTGTAATTCGCGTATATAACGGGTTGGTGATTTGCCTACGCATAGATGGCGCCCGACAGCGACCCAGATGGGTTCCGTAGGATTTACATCAGGCGAGTTTGGACGTCGAGACATCAACGTGAGCTCACTATTATGCCCCTCAAACCACAGTCGCACGGTTCTAGCTCCGAGACACGGACAATTAAACTGCTGAAAGAAGACATCAAACATGAAGGGATATAGGTGTTTGGCAGCTGTCAGCGTGTCTTCGATTACTGCCACAGGTCCTATACAAGCGCAGGAGAATATCTCCCATAGCATAATAACAGGGTGTTCCACTCAAACCTCCCTGATTTCAAAGACCAAAGAAGAAAAAACCACAGTAGACATGACAATGAAAATGCACCACATTGTAGAGCATCTCAAAGAATTTATTTATGTATCATCAATACAGCTCTACATTTGAACTATTTGTAGCACGAAGAATATCGAGTCTATATTCAATTTCTTGCCAAGTTCTTTGCAACATTTCCTCTGTTATTGTTGCAATCGCATTAGTGATACGATGTCGCAACGAAGGACTATCGTCCACTTTGGTCGCATACACGCTGTCCTTCATGAATCCCCATATGAAGTAATCAAGAAGTGTAAAGTTGGGTGAATGTGTTGGCCAGGCAATGGGTCCTCCGCGTTCGATCCAACGATTGGGAAATTTCCTATCCAGGAACTTCCGAACGGCCTTTGATGCGGGGAAGCTCCATCTTGTTGGAAAATGATGTTGGTTTGCAAGTCTTGTATCTGAGGGTACACAAACTGTTCCAACATGTCCAGATACACTGACCCATTCACTGTTTGTTCCGAGAAGAAGAACGATCCAACAATCCTGTGGTGCATTAGCCCGCACCAGATGTTTAGTTTAGGGATATCACAAACATGTTCAGTGACAACATGTGGATTTTGCGAACCCCAAACATTATGCCTATTAACCCTTCTTGATAGATGAAAGGCTGCATCATCTGAGAATAAACATCTTTCCAGAAAGCTGGCATCCATATCAATACGCTGCAGCATATCTGCAGCAAATTGTTGTCGGCGTGGTTTGTCGTTCAGCGTCAGATGTTACAGAATTTGCACTTCGTACGCACACATACGAAGATGTTGGTGAACTGCACGATACAATGTTGATCGAGGAACATCAGGTTGCCTAGATGCTTGACGAATTGGGTTACATGGGCTTCTTAGAAATGTTTGTCTGATGTCCTCCACTGTCTCTTCTGAAACTCAGTAACATGAACTGCCAGAATGTTTCAGAACACTTCCTGTTGCCAGAAACTTCCTATACCATTCCTTAATTGTTTTCACATCAGGTCGATCACATTCATACACACAACAATAATTTCTTTGCACAGTAATCGGCGATTTTGTTTCTGCAAACCACACTACTGATTGTGCGCGCCGCTGTGGAGTCGCCATTTTTACTTCATGCGACCTTGCTGCACTCTGGCGACGATACTTGGCACTTCTGACGCGGGAATATAAATTCTTTGAGATGCTCTACAAAGTGGTGTCTTTTTCATTGCTGTATCTACTGTGATTTTTCTCGCCGGGTCTGTCCGTGGCACGCTGCACGTTTCGCGCCTTTCACCTCGATGACGGTGTTTGTAGAGACGACCAGCAACCTAGAGCAGCAAAATTGTGTGGTTCATGCGAAGATCCGACACGTTTCATTGATCGACGGTCGAATCCCGATGGTTCCGGCCCACTGCAACACTGCAGTCGTAACTGACGATGTCTTTGGATCAACATGTAGAGGTGGTCTGCTGCGGAGCTGAATCTTCAACAATGCAAGATGAACCGTGTGCTCTGTAACACTTTTGCGTGTCCCAGCGTTGTGCTCTTTCGGCAGAGATGCCACAGATGACCATCTACGCTACCCTACAGAGCAGACATGCCTCCTAACACCATGTTCCGTAACGAGTCGTTGACCTCCAACAATTTATCGCCTAGTGGTAGTTTCAGTTTCTTTCTACCTCTTTCCTTAGACGCCCACAACAGTAGCAGGTGAACATTCGACAAGCTTCGCCGATTTCGGGGTATTTGTTCACAGTCTCTGCATAATAATAATCTGTCCTCTGTCCAAGTCGCTTATCTCAACGGATTTTCCCATTTGCAGCCCATGTCTTCGCTAGGGTGACCGCACTCCTAACCTCCCCCCTTTCTCGTCTGCTCCGTTTACATACTTTCCTTACGTGCTCGCAACACCACCAGGCGGTATACAAAGTCGCGGTAGCTAGTGGTCGTAATGTTCTGGCTTATCAGTGTAACTTTTGCACAAGGTTATCCCCACCAGCGAATATTGAGGTAGATGAGCTGGCGTGGATAACGTGAAACCTGCCGCGACGCTTAGTGTGGGCTGCGCCACTGACGGATATGTTTACCTGGCGGCTGCGGTGTGGGCCAGTTCTTACCGCGAGTTCAACCACCGCGGACCTCGCCTTGCGATCCCTGCCATGTGTTGTTGCCAAGTGCTCAACCGTCACCCGCCCGCCACGGCCGCCTGCTGAGTTTATACCAGAGCACGTCTCTACATTGTTTCGGTCTTCCTGCTTCCCGTAAATTAACTCGCACGGCGAGTTTTCTCTCCCTTTCATCGGGTACCGCTCGCCGGTTACTATCCAGCCACCGTCTACGCGTTAAGTACACGTGCCACCAGTGTAGTGTAGCGGTGTTGTCACGGCTGTGCCGATTATAAACAAGGCAAGTGACGTCACACCGTACTAGGATAGACAATTCTGGAGCCCCTTGGCCGCCTTAACCACGTCTGAAGCATCATCCGTTACCAGCAGCAAAACGTTGTCTCTGTTTAAGCTATCCGGCCACACAGTAGTTCATAGAGAGTCGGCAAACAAAATGGCAGCTGTCGAGTTGTTTACTCTCTCGAGAGCTTCAAACGTTAGGAGGAGCATTTCTCGAGGCCTGTCAACTATAGAACAGAAACAACAACATTTGCGGCATTACGTGATTTCATCTATGACACCCAGACCTTTTGGTCATCAATACTAATTCGTATCCTGTTGAGCACCTGCTCATAGCACATAGATAAACAGTTCTTTCTCAATGCAGGATCATCTGGAACTGGTTGTGCTCTGTACTTCTCCAAGACCTGCCTGAAGCGTTGGTTCTTGAGCTTCTCCAGTCGGATGTTGAAAGACAGCATCATGTGATGCAAGTCTTTGAAGAATGATTGCACAGTTGAAGCGAGACCTGTCTGCTCAAATAACAGCGTTTGTCTGCTGTAGTTTTCAGCACTTCCCTTCACACAGCTGCTGTGTTCGGAGGTATTGCAATATTGTTGCACATTAAATCGCTTTTCTGCGCTAAGTTAAACTTCACATGTTTTACAAAATAATATTTCCCTGTTAGTGCTTAAGAACTTCTATTCAAAATAACGAACAACACTTCTCAACTTCATGCACTTCAGTTTCTGCACGTTGAAGCAAACTAAATACATATTCCCAACTGGATAGTGCGGCCATGTGTGCGACGTTCGTTACGGCGGAAGCCGCCTTTGTTGGCTTGGAGGCCGTTTTGTCGACCCCACGCAACAATGCCTTACGTCAGCGAATCTGCTAGTGTGTTACGCTGCTTGCCTACTGTAGTCCTGATACATCAAGCTTTGTACTAATTTTAGTGTTTAGTTATGACAATATCATATGAAACATTGTCATGTGAGCAACAGCTTCGTGTTTTTATTATTTTGTCCTTAACAATGTGGCAAATAAATGCATTTTTGGCAAAAGTTGGCTGAAATATGACCTATTATGCCAGAAACTCACCAAAATATAACCTGTTACTAAAAAGGTGTAGATTTAAGTTTATATGCACTATGAAAATACGTTTTTCTACACTGCAACACCTGGATTCGTGCATAAATTGTTGTAAAATTCACCCAAAAGGGAAAAAGATGTGAGTTGTCATTAAACTTCGGGCCATGGTGATTACACATTTTAGTCAGATTTACAAAGAGTTTGTCAACATGAGCCCACTTATCAGAATGGCGATGCACCCTGTCTGACCGGGATGCATACAATGATTCAGTTGGGAAGTGTGTCGTACAGGTGTTACAACTTCTCCTGATACAAGATGCCCCGCACCTGTTCCAAGTGGTTCCTGATGTCCGGGATGCTGGTAGTGGAACGATGTTGACATCCGAGCAAGGACCATATCTGGTGATCTTGCTGGCCAGAGGGGAACCTCAACATCACGCAGACAGTTCGCAGACGCGTACCATGTGAGAACGAACACAGTCCTCTTATAGAGTGCCTCCACCACCGCGTCAAATGGTTCAAATGGCTCTGAGCACTATGGGACTTAACATCTTAGGTCATCAGTCCCCTAGAACTTAGTACTACTTAAACCTAACTAACCTAAGGACATCACACACATCCATGCCCGAGGCAGGATTCGAACCTGCGACCGTAGCAGTCCCGCGGTTCCGGACTGCAGCGCCTAGAACCGCACGGCCACCGCGGCCGGCACCACCGTGTCGCAAGAGAAGGAACACAGGAGGACGCATAATGTCCGTGATCTATCGCTGTGCCATTAGATTCCCCTCCGTCACCAGCAACCGTGACCTGAAGTTCAAAGTGGTTCAAATGGCTCTGAGCACTATGGGACTCAACTGCTGTGGTCATAAGTCCCCTAGAACTTAGAACTACTTAAACGTAACTAACCTAAGGACATCACACACATCCATGCCCGAGGCAGGATTCGAACCTGCGACCGTAGCGGTCGTGCGGTTCCAGACTGTAGTGCCTTTAACCGCTCGGCCACTCCGGCCGGCTGTGACCTGAAGTCATACCCGATGGCCCCCCTCACCGTGACGACAGGAGTAAAGCCGCTGTGCGTCTGCAAAACGTTGGAAGAGTGGAACTTCTCCCAAATTGTTAGCCATCCGCGTTGGTGCTCTTGTGGGTGTCACCACGCTAGCGCCTTCTGTTGTGTTGTTAACAGCAGCCCACTTGTGGAACGGTAATCCCATAGCCCGGCTGCTACTAGCCGTCGGTCAGTGGTGGATGCTGACATGGAATGTCCGTTATTTCTTCTCGGATGGTAGGTGCGGATGCGAAAGGATTACGAATGTACTTGGAGCGCAATACGGCCATCACTCCATGTGGTGGTCAGACGCGGTCGAACAGAACCTCGACGACTGTTATACTCGTCCTGACGTTCTGATGCAGTCCACATCCAATTGCTGCCCAATTCTGGATCTTGCGAGATTCGACCAGCCTATCGAATGGAACACTCGATGAGGTGGCATCACATGCTGATGGTGCTGTCTCGCACTGGACGCTGCATCTCCGTGTGTTTCACAGTTATGACTGACCATCCGACGCAGTTCACGCTCCTTATACACCCTACTAGGCGTGACAACAACACTAAACACGGAAAACAGCAATATACTCTGCTGGCCGTTGTCTGCTACAGAGAATTGCAATGCTAATCATTTACTTTCAGAATGATGGAGCGCAGCAATCAGTCGTCCCTTCCCTTCAGGCTTTATTAAAGCAAATCTAGATTTCGGCTAGAAACCAGTCATTATCAGTGCTGTCCTAGCTAGTGCTTCAGTACCCTGTTGTTCGGGCACCTGTCGCAGTTCATTCAAGACTACTACTCACAGTCGTTGAGGGTTCGTTTTCCCCGAGCGCCGTTCGAGAGTGGAACGGTAGAGAGACAGCTTGAATGTGATTCATTGAACCCTCTGCCAGGCACTTTATTGTGAATAGCAGAGTAATCACGTAGATGTAGATGTAGAAGGTAACTTTATCTAATCGTTTACATACCGGCTGATGGTGTGTACGTGTATTTATTTATTTCTTTAAGCCTATCTAATTAGGGCCATCAGGCTCTCTCTTACATCTGACCAGAGTTTCACATATACAGCATCTATTACACCATAGCTACCTTAGACATAACAATTTTAGTATGACAACTAGTATTAAAATCTTGTGCGTGTCTAAAGTGGCAATCAGAAATTATACTGACCGTGAACCAACAAATACTGGCATTATTTATACTACTGCTCCTGCTTCTGCAGCTAATAGTAATAATCAATATATATTATAAACGGAAGTGTACAATGTGCGTGCCGCCAAAACCCAGAAACGAGTTCCGGTACGATCAAAGGAGTTCTATGGTGTGGTAGTCCTCTATCCCCCATCCATGAAGAAGGTTCCTGTTTTTACCTGAAGGGCGTGCTTTTGAAGATATAATGGCTGCGAAAATTCGCCCTATACAAATTTCTAGAACATTCCAGAATATTCGAGAGTATTCGAGGGCATTCCACAACATTTGACAATGCTCTGGAAAAATCCACAACGGTCCAGGATGTTTTGGAATGTTAGGGAATAGTCACGAACATTCGGAAAGATTCCAGAATGTTCGAAAACATCCCGAAACATCCCACATCATTGTGGAATATTCCATAACACTCCACAATGTTGTGGAATGTTCTGGAACATTGTGGGCCATTCGAAGCCGTTTTGCTATGTTCTGGAATTGACCACTGTTGGGGTTACCCATTAGTAGGGGTAGATAACGCAACACCCGTCGTGGATTCGAACGTCAGTTTCTTATCGGTGACGAAGGGGGAACCGAAAATGTAGAGCAGTGAGTGAATGAGAACAACCAATGAAGTGTGAGTAGTCAAAGTGATTCAGTGACTGAATACAAACTGAAAATATAGTACGTTGATGATTTTCACTTATGGACCGTCTGACAGCAACTGAATAAAACACAATTTTAGTGCCATACGCGTTTCGCCTTTATTTTCTCCAAGGCATCATCAGTGGCCTGTAATATGTACATATGTTAGCTATTTTATTTACATTTTTGTCACTGTGCCTATATGTCAATACAGCTATGTCAAGCATTCCCTGTCAATGTGTACAACAGGTTCAAGAAAATACATCTGAGACTCCATAAGACGATACAGCATATAAAATTCAACAGAACATGCAAAAAGAACGATTTAATTCCAAGCTACATTAATGTAAAGGTTAAAAACAGTTCTACAGTTGCACAAAAGTCGAAATCCTTTGCAGAACGATATTGGTTACTACATGAAATTAAGATGCTCTACTCGAAAAAACAGCACCTAAACATGATGCTCTATGAGACTCATCTAGAATTGGCAAAAAACGTAGGAAACGCCGCAGTTTTCATGGCGCTAGTAGAAAAAACTGAGCACAACACATACATAGCAATGAAACATTTACAAAACAAACATAAACACAAGATAATGAAACTAACAGTAAAAAAGACGCAAAAATACATTTAAATTTTAAATGTGAAACCACATGAACACCAACACTCATTCCATCCACGCTTAGTTAACCTAACAGAGACAGAACCACACGAAAACGAAAAAATGCTCTTGGAAAAAGGTTTGAAACACTGCACCAATAGCAAGGTGAACACTCAATACATAGAAAATCTCATAGTAGAAACCGAACACATCCTCACACGTGAAGAACAACAAAATAATTGTGAAATAAACATAGGACTGACAAGAGAACTTGTAAAAGAAGAAATAAAAGGCATAATAAAACAAACACAGCAGACACACAATAAGAACAACCAAACAGAAGCAGCTACTATGAAAAGGTTAAAACAAAAGTTAACAAACAACAACGTATTAATAACAAGAGCAGACAAGGGAAATGTAACAGTACTCATGGATAAAGAGCAATACATCACAAAAACCAAGGAATACATAAACACCAACGCAATACAAAAACTGAAGTCTGATCCAACTACACGATTCCAGGCAAATGTGAAACGAACACTGAAAAACATTGAACACACACTCACAGACAAACAAAAATACTACTTGACACAGAAAAACCCACAAGCACCAACACTCCGCAGTCAACCGAAAGTACATAAAGACGGAAAGCCAATGAGACCTGTTATCAACTTCAAGAAAGCCCCAACATACCGCATAGCCAAACACCTCCAAAAGTTAGTTACAAAACACTATAAAGTAGAAAACAACAGAACAGTGATAAACACAGGAAACCTAATAGAAAATATACAGAACATACAGGTACCACACACAGCATCACTGATTTCATTCGATATAGAAAATATGTATACCTCCATCCGTATCACAGAAACAATAGAAATCATAGAACAAAATCTCTCATCCCACAGCAACCTCACCACAGACGCAATAAAAGAAATAACAGATATGCTCAGACTGACAACTGAACAAAACTACTTTCAGTTTGAGGAAGAATATTATCTACAAACTGATGGACTGCCCATGGGATCCCCAATATCAGGAACACTAGCAAACATTTTCATCAGTCACCTTGAAAATCAGATATTTGATAAGATAACCACAAATGAAAGTTTCAAAATCATATATTGGTACAGATACGTGGATGACATTATTTGTTTGGTAGACGAGCCAAGTGAAAAAATAGATGAACTCCATTCAGAAATAAACAAAGCTCATAAGAACATAAAATTCACACTTGAAAAAGAAAAAGAAAATCAAATAAATTTTCTTGACATTACAATTAAAAAAGAAAATGGAAAACATACATTTAACATCTTTAGAAAACCAACAGCCACGGACACAATAATACATTCCACATCCAACCACCCCCAAAGCCAGAAACTTGCAGCACTAAGACATATGTTACATAGATTAAACAGAATCCCACTCAGTAAGAGAAACTATGAACAAGAAATGAACACGATCATACAAATAGCTAGGAACAACAGGTATGACACACATGTGGTACACAGGCTCAATCAAAAAATAAAAACACAAATAAAAAACAAACACAACATTTCCACAATACAAAAGAACTCACAAGCTGAAAACTTACAAACACACTCAACAAACACACACAATGACAACACCACACAGAAAAGAACCAGATGGTACACCATGACCTACACACATAAACTAACACACAGAGTTGCAAACATCCTAAAGAGACAGGGCTTCAAAATAGCATATAAGCCTGGGCAAACCCTTCAATCACACCTAAGCCAGCCAGCTACCAAGAGGGACAAATTCCAACAATCAGGAATATATAAACTTGAATGTCAAAGTTGTGATGCAGTATACATAGGCATGACATGCAGGAATTTTCAAACAAGATACAAAGAACATATCAGATGTTGGAAGTATGAAACAAACCATTTGCAGAGCATTTAAAACACTACAACCATCATCCTACAAACATGGAACAAGAAATGAAAATAATGAGAATAAGCAACCATGACAAACATCTTATACAAATGCAAGAAAACTTCCACATCCAGAAAGCCATAGCAGAAAACAAACATGTGATAAATGAACAAACACACATCAGCACAGGCTCATTACTACACTTAATAAAGGAAATGATAACATAAAAAAAGTATATAACACCAAAATACACACACACACATACACAGCCCCCCTCCAAAAAGATATATATATATATATATATATATATATATATATATATATATCACACCAAAACACACCCACACATACACAGGACATAAACAAAAATAAATAATTAAATACAATAAAATAAAATTAAATTAAATTAATATGACACCAAAACACACACACACACACACACACACACACACACACACACACATACACAAGCGCACACACAAATGCATACACGGACAGACCACAGATACTTCGATAGTTACACTCATAAGTTTGGCAATAATATTCGATCTTTGGCAAAAACATAAGACAGTCGGCAACAGAAACCAAAACATTGCATTAAAACAAGCGTTCAGTGCATAGTGCTGTGGAATGCAGAAAAAACAGCAAATTGGCGCTCATAGGAAGAAGAACAAGACCAAAAATGCAACAGGAGCGTAATACGTAAGAAACTGTCTACGCAACCTGTAAGTACAGCTCAAAACATTAATACTTAATAGGAAATACCAACCACCAGAACTGTTTATAACCTATAGGCACAGTGACAAAAATGTAAATAAAATAGCTAACATATGTACATATTACAGGCCACTGATGATGCCTTGCAGAAAATAAAGGCGAAACGCGTATGGCACTAAAATTGTGTTTTATTCAGTTGCTGTCAGACGGTCCATAAGTGAAAATCATCAACATACCGTAGTATTACGCGCAACTGAGGAGGACAGGTCCAAAAAATTGAAGATGAAAATATAGTGTTAAAATTGTGTAAAATGTACTTAGCATATTTGTAAAGCAGTAAAAGTATCGATGAGGTATCACGTAATTTATTTCTTCTTTACTACTTACTCTATTCGTGGCATATTTTGCAGACAAAGTGCATATATACAGCTGAATGCAACTGCAACATTGTATCATTGAATGACGCACTTTAGGATACATGACGTCATAAACAATGAGATGCGTGAAAAACTGCTGCATCGTGCATGACGTTTAATTTTATTGCTTCGTTGCTACTAACTCCGTTCACAATAAATTTGGCAGACAGTATCCACATATGTCTCTCAATGTACCTACAATACATGTCATTGCACGACACATAGTTCAGACGCTGTGTGGTATGCACATCTATAAATAAATACTTGGCCAACGCCAGGTTTCTCTGCTAGTAATAATAATAATAATAATAATAACAATAAACCCCGTGGAGGCCCGGGAAAAGAATAGGCCTCCGGTATGTTCCCGTGGAGGCACGGGAAAAGAATAGGCCTCCGGTATGTTCTGCCAGTCGTAAAAGCCGACGGAAAGAACAAACCACTAATAGGGCTAACCCCCCTTTTAGTGTGATTAGTTGGTTCAGGACAGAACTAAAGAAGCCTCGGACAAGCGCCGTCATGGTCGGGGACGACGCTTGAACCCTATGCCCGCCCACAATGCTAACGACACTGCTAGCCAACTGGAAAATGATTCAAATCCAAATAGAGGTGTTTTGCAGGATATGCTTCCTGCAGCCGCCCTAGAAGGAAAACAAAGACAGAGGATGAGATGGTCAGATGAAGTTAATCGACACCTCATGTTCTGTTATTACCAAGCAACAAACCTAGGAACCAACACAACTGGATACAGATCACGAGTATACACAACATTTATTACCAGATACCCAGAATTAAAATTTTTAACAGAACAACGACTAGCTGATCAGATCCGTGTAATAATCAAAAATAACAGGATACCCCAGTCAGAATTAGAAAACATCAAACAACAAGTACAACAAATACTGGAACAAAATAATGTGCAATCAGAAGAAGAAGAAAATACACTAATGGACTCAAACATCCCAGAGCAAACAAACAAAGAACAACACACATCAATTAAACAGTCAGAGGAAAACGAAATCTTAAGACAGCCACCAGAACAAGCACAAATAGAACACGAAGTGACACACATGTTAGATATAGAAGAAAAATTTCAGCTGACATATATAGAATACAAAGACACAAATACAGACATTAGACCATTCTTGCATAGACCGCCAAATAACCCACAAGTCGAAACAACAATAAAAACTATCAACACAATCATACACAACAAAATAAATGAAAACACAACTATGGAAGAGTTACAACTACTGGTTTATATAAGAGCACTCACTACACTAAATATACACACTAGGCAGAGATCAGAACCAACCAACACACAGAAGAAACCCACAAAACCAACATGGCAACACAGGCTACAGATCAGAATAGAAAAACTGAGAAAAGACATCGGACAGCTAACACAATTTATAGGAAATGAAATGTCAGAAAAAAACGAAAAAGGTTATGTAAAATCTCACAATAGGAAGTGATAGAGCAATTAGATGAAAAGAAGCAGAAATTACAAGCATTGGCCAAACGACTTAGAAGATACAAAGAAAGTGAAAATAGAAGGAAACAAAACCAAACATTCAACACAAACCAAAAGAAATTTTACCAGACAATAGATAACACACACATTAAAATAGACAATCCACCAAACATAACAGACATGGAACACTTCTGGAGCAACATATGGTCAAACCCAGTACAACATAACAGGCATGCACGGTGGATACAAGCAGAAACAGATACGTACAAGATGATACCACAAATGCCTGAAGTGATAATTTTGCAACATGAAGTCACCCAAGCAATTAATTCTACTCACAATTGGAAAGCCCCTGGAAAAGATAAAATAGCAAATTTCTGGCTAAAGAAATTCACCTCAACACATTCACATCTAACTAAATTATTTAACAGTTACATTGCAGACCCATACACATTCCCTGATACACTTACACATGGAATAACTTATCTGAAACCTAAAGATCAAGCAGACACAGCAAACCCAGCTAAATATCGCCCCATAACATGCCTACCAACAATATACAAACTATTAACTTCAGTCATTACACAGAAATTAATGACACATACAACACATAACAAAATTATAAATGAAGAACAAAAAGCCTGTTGCAAAGGAGAATGAGCATGTAAAGAGCAACTGATAATAGATGCAGAGGTGACATATCAAGCTAAAACTAAACAAAGGTCGCTACACTATGCATACATTGATTAATTGATTACCAAAAAGCTTTTGATAGTGTACTCCACTCATGGTTACTACAAATATTGGAAATATACAAAGTAGATCCTAAACTGATACAGTTCCTAAACATAGTAATGAAAAATTGGAAAACCACACTTAATATCCAAACAAATTCAAATAATATCACATCACAGCCAATACAGATTAAGTGTGGAATATACCAAGGAGACTCATTAAGTCCATTCTGGTTCTGCCTTGCTCTGAACCCACTATCCAACATGCTAAATAATACAAACTATGGATACAATATTACTGGAACATACCCAAACAAAATCACACATCTGCTTTACATGCATGATCTAAAACTACTGGCAGCAACAAATCAACAACTCAACGAATTACTAAAGATAACAGAAGTATTCAGCAATGATATAAATATGGCTTTTGGAACAGACAAATGTAAGAAAAATAGCATAGTCAAGGGAAAACACACTAAACAAGAAGATTACATATTGGATAACCACAGCGACTGCATAGAAGCGATGGAAAAAACAGATGCCTATAAATATCTAGGATACAGACAAAAAATAGGAATAGATAATACAAATATTAAATAAGAACTAAAAGAAAAATATAGACAAAGACTAACAAAACTACTGAAAACAGAATTGACAGCAAGAAACCAGACAAAAGCTATAAATACTTATGCTATACCAATATTGACCTACTCATTTGGAGTAGTGAAATGGAGTAACACAGACCTAGAAGCACTCAATACACTTACACGATCACAATGCCACAAATATAGAATACATCACATACATTCAGCAACTGAAATATTCACATTAAGCAGAAAGGAAGGAGAAAGGGGATTCATCGACATAAAAAACCTACATTATGGACAGGTAGACAATTTAGGAAAATTCTTTATAGAACGAGCGGAAACTAGCAAAATACACAAAGCAATCACTCATATAAATACATCAGCTACACCACTGCATTTTCATAACCACTTCTACAACCCTTTAGATCACATAACATCAACAGATACGAAGAAAGTAAATTGGAAAAAGAAAACACTACATGGCAAGCACCCGTATCATCTAACACAGCCACACATCGATCAAGACGCATCCAACACATGGCTATGAAAAGGCAATATATACAGTGAGACGGAAGGATTCATGATTGCAATACAGGATCAAACAATAAACACCAGATATTACAGCAAACATATTATTAAAGATCCCAATACCACAACAGATAAATGCAGACTTTGCAAACAACAAATAGAAACAGTAGATCACATCACAAGTGGATGTACAATACTAGCAAATACAGAATACCCCAGAAGACATGACAATGTAGCAAAAATAATACATCAACAGCTTGCCTTACAACATAAACTTATAAAACAACATGTTCCCACATACAAGTATGCACCGCAAAATGTACTGGAGAACGATGAATACAAATTATACTGGAACAGAACTATTATAACAGATAAAACAACACCACATAACAAACCTGACATCATACTCACCAATAAAAGGAAGAAATTAACACAACTAATCGAAATATCCATACCCAATACAACAAATATACAAAAGAAAACAGGAGAAAAAATTGAAAAATACATCCAACTGGCTGAGGAAGTCAAGGACATGTGGCATCAGGATAAAGTTGACATTATACCAATTATACTATCAACTACAGGAGTCATACCACACAATATCCACCAGTACATCAATGCAATACAGCTACATCCAAACTTATATATACAACTACAGAAATCTGTAATTATTGACACTTGTTCAATTACCCGAAAGTTTCTAAATGCAATGTAACATATACCGTACAGTTAAAAGGAAGTCACGCTTGATCAAGGTTCGCGTCACTTTCCATTTTTGACCAGACATAACGTCTGAGAAAAGAAAGAAATAACAATAATAATAAGAGTAATAATTGTGAGATTAATAACAATAATGATAGTGGCAGACGTAAGAAGAATTCATAGCTGTAGAAAATATGTATGTGTTTTCTGATACTGCGATTATTGGGAAAATGAAATTTAAGGAGACTGTCTCGGCTAACATTATTGGGAAATAAGGAACGTCAGGTTCTTAGAGAGATGTACAAGAGTAGCTAGTGCCTACAGGGACAATGGAAATCCTTATTGTTGCTTTATTAGATATGTCATTAACTGTGTTCTGAAGCTGGAGATATTATTTAGTCCTCAAATTTAACTGTGGAGTTTGTTCCAGAGTAGGCTTCCTGGCACTCAGAAGGATTTCGAGGAGTGGTTGAACGATGGAGTGGTACAGAGAGGATTTTTCTCTGTGGGGTTGAAATGGTTCAAATGGCTCTGAACACTATGGGACTTATCTGAGGTCATCAGTCCCCTAGACATAGAACTACTTAAACCTAACTAATCTAAGGACATCACACACATCAATGCCCGAGACAGGATTCAAACCTGCGACCTAGTAGCAGCGCGCTTCCGCACTGAAGCTGCTAGAACCACTTAATCACAGCGGCCGGCGCTCTGTGGGGAACGGATGTTTCTGCCATGTTGTTCAGACAAGAGCGTTAAGGGCGATGAGAGATATGAAGGTCGGTGTTCATCGGTAAGACGGTAGAGAAGAGGTACGGTGTGGAGATCTCTGCGCTTGTCTGGACGTAGCCACTATAGCTGTGAATATGATGGTGAAATATGATCAAAGAGTGGAGCACCACAAGCATAACGGTGACAAGCGTTAATATCCCGTTCCAGGCACTGTGAGCTTTCGTGAGAAAGGCACTGGAGGTTAGCATCGCTTTAGTGAAGAACTGGAATTATAAGAGCTTGTATACGTTTCTTTTTCACGTCAAGAGCTTTAAGTATTTTTGTAGGGCAGATGTCTTCTTGCACACTGCACTTATGTACTCAGTCCAGTTTATATTTCCATCTATTAGCCGGCCGTCGTTGCCGAACGGTTCTAGGCGCTTTAGTGCGGAACCGCGCGACTGCTACGGTCGCAGGTTCGAATCCTGCCTCGGGCATGGATGTGTGTGATGTCCTTAGGTTAGTTAGGTTTAAGTAGTTCTAAGTTTTAGGGGACTGATGACCTAAGATGTTAAGTCCCATAGTGCTCAGAGCCATTTGAACCATTTTTTCCATCTATTATTAGTCGTAGACTTGATGTGAATCTTCAGGTTTTGGCCGCGCAAAGATTGTCCCACTAAGTTTCGGATGTGCAGCCGCAAGAATGCTGCTTCTTCTTCTAATATTTCGGCTGAACGTTATACAGCCGAAATATTAGAAGGAGGGGAATTCTTGCGGTTGCACAACCGAAACTTAATGGAACTCGTAGACTCTTTTGAGACTGAGGCCGTGCGGTTCTAGGCGCTTCAGTCTGGAACCGCGTGACCGCTACGGTCGCAGGTTCGAATCCTGCCTCGGGCATGGATGTCTGTGATGTCCTTAGGTTAGTTAGGTTTAAGTAGTTCTACGTTCTAGGGGACTGATGACCTCAGATGTTGAGTCCCATAGTGCTCAGAGCCATTTGAGGCAGAGAAGTTGATATTTGTCCCATTTAGGGTTAAAGTTAGTAGGGATTCCCGGTATTTCGGGCTAATGAGCCTAGAATGACCAACCAGTACAGCTTTGATTTTGGATCGCTTGAGCTTTAAGTGCTGTGCCCATTATGGTAGTGTACACAGATTGGTACTGAGATTATCAATAGCTGTCTTCAGAAGTTTTTCACTTAGATTCAATTGGAGGTCATCAGCGTACTCGTGGAATTTGCAGCGCGGAGTTACAGTGACAACTCATCGTGTCTTCTGGATGCTTCATTTTTTTGTGAGGCAACAAATGAACCACGTGTTTGACACTCAATCAGCATGTCCAGTTAGTTCAAAAATGTTCAAATATGTGTGCAATCTTATGGGACTTAACTGCTAAGGTCATCAGTCCCTAAGCTTACACACTACTTAAGCTAAATTATCCAAACACACACACCCATGCCCGAGGGAGAACTCGAACCTCCACCGGGACCAGCCGCACAGTCCACGACTGCAGCGCCTCAGACCACTCGGGTAATCCCGCGCGGCCTCCAGTTAGTTAACAGCTAGCTAATGCACTACCGTGAAACAGTTTTTCGCTATTGGGAGACGCAAACGAGATCGCCTCCGGTAGAAATGTAACGTGAGATTACGATTTAGTGGCCGCAGCCGGAGAAAGTGGTCGCATATTCCATCTTACGTTCCGTCGTGAGGCACGTCTGACTCCGGTAGCGTTACTATCGCGGCATCTTCACGCCCTCTGAACACCGACGGTAATGGAAGCGGAAACAAATACGACAGGTGTACCGCGCGGCGCTCATTCATTAGGAAAAGCGGCCGAGATGCCGTCTCGCGCCCGCCGCTATCTCGCGGCCCATTCCTCAGCCTCCCCCGGCAGTAACAGAGATCCCTGCCGGCCCCAGATTTCCTTGCCTCCTCCGGCGCCCTCTTTACTCTCTCTTTTTCCCCGTGACCGAGTGCCCTCTCTCGCGCGGCGCAGGGGCGGTCTCTCAGGTACGTGCGCTCCGAGATAAGTGGAGGCGGGTAATTAGGCCTGGGTCGGCCGGTAGTTGTCGGAGCGGCAGATTTCGTGAATTCGATTGCGTGAGCCGGTGCGGCGCGGCGCGGCGCGCGCGCGGTGGCGATGCTATCTGCGTCCAGCGGCGACCTTGGCCGCTGCGGCGGCGGGCGGCCACGCACCAGTGCGCGCGCCTAGCTTCGCCTCGCCGTGTCGTGACCCGGCGCGACGCCCGCGCCCGTTGCTCTCGCTGGACGGCCGCTCCAGATACCATCTGACGACACGCCTGGCCGCTCCGCTCCGGAGCACCGCGCCGGCGGAGGCCTTACCGCCGCCGACCACGAGGATCGTCTTACCTTGCCGCGAACGACAACTAGAGCAGCGCAAAGTCCCGAGCGGCTGGAAAGAACCACAGGTGACTCCTGTGTTTAAAAACGGACCCCAAACTTCTACATCTACATCTACACTCCGCAAGCCACCCAACGGTGTGTGGCGGAGGGCACTTTACGTGCCACTGTCATTACTTCCCTATCCTGTTCCAGTCGCGTATGGTTCGCGGGAAGAACGACTGTCTGAAAGCCTCCGTGCGCGCTGTAATCTCTCTAATTTTACATTCGTGATCTCCTCGGGAGGTATAAGTAGGGGGAAGCAATATATTCGATACCTCATCCAGAAACGCACCCTCTCGAAACCTGGCGAACAAGCTACACCGCGATGCAGAGCGCCTCTCTTGCAGAGTCTGCCACTTGAGTTTATTAAACATCTCCGTAACGCTATCACGGTTACCAAATAACCCTGTGACGAAACGCGCCGCTCTTCTTTGGATCTTCTCTATCTCCTCCGTCAAACCGATCTGGTACGGATCCCACACTGATGAGCAATACTCAACTTCCTGGCAGATTAAAACTGTGTCCCGGACCGAGACTCGAACTCGGAACCTTTGGCTTTCGCGGGCAAGTGCTCTACCAACTGAGCTATCCAAGCACGACTCACGCCCCGTCCTCACAGCTTTACTTCTGCCAGTTCTTCGTCTCCTACCTTCCAAACTTAACAGAAGATCTCCTGCGAACCTTGCAGAACTAGCACTCCTGAAAGAAAGGATTTCGCGGTGACATGGCTTAGCCACAGCCTGGGGGATGTTTCAAGAATGAGATTTTCACTCTGCAGCGGAGTTTGCGCTGATCTGAAAGTTCCTGGCAGATTAAAACTGTGTGCCGGACCGAGACTCGAACTCGGAACCTTTGGCTTTCGCGGGCAAGTGCTCTACCATCTGAGATATCCAAGCATGACTCACGCCCCGTCCTCACAGCTTTACTTCTGCCAGTTCCTCGTCTCCTACCTTCCAAACCTTACAGACGCCCCCCTCCAACCTGGCAGAACTAGCACTCCGCTGCAGAGTGAAAATCTCAGCCGGCCGGGGTGGCCGAGTGGCTCTAGGCGCTACAGTCTGGAACCGCGCAACCGCTACGGACTCAGGTTCGAATCCTGCCTCGGGCTTGCATCGTTCGAGGAGACTTTCAAGGACACGGTCTGTCAGGCAGCTCCCCTCTTCATTCGTCAGTGTGCAAGCAGCAAGCGACTGGAATAGGCGGTGTTACTGCGTCTCTCGCCATTTCCAAGGCACGTTCTGTATTTCGCTTCCGCCGAGATCCATCGTCCATTGTGTGGTGTGTATAAGGACGTGTTATGTGTGATAGGCCATTCGCACACTGGTCGATTCGCAGTTGTCGTGGACGGGAGTCGCATCTCGTCCCTCGCGCGCATCATTTGCTATCTATGCGATCCAAGCGACGGCCGTCCGCTCGCGGCCCGAATGCCAATCGTCGCGGACTTTCCTTTACTCAGCTTGCTACTAGCAACAGCGAGCTACAAAACTTTGTTGGTTTCTTCTTCCAATAACCACCCCTAGAATGAACAGTTCTGGTGATGATGGGGACGCTGTGATTTTCTGCTATAGGCGGATAAAAAGATAGGCACAAAAGCGTTGTGGGTGCATACGTACATAGAAAGGAAATTTCATCACCGGTTGTTTGTCGGTGCCAGAGAACTGCAAGACAGTGATTCAAAACTTTTAGTATTCTAC
This sequence comes from Schistocerca piceifrons, assembly GCF_021461385.2. NCBI lineage: Eukaryota > Metazoa > Arthropoda > Insecta > Orthoptera > Acrididae > Schistocerca > Schistocerca piceifrons. The sequence goes on from NC_060138.1 coordinate 81,542,709, forward strand.
TGAATTTCAAAGGGATCTCGTCCCGCTAGTGCAAATAGTAGCTGCAGCTGTTCAGCATGTGAATAAAAATATGAGGGAATGCGTGAGTGCAAAAGAACGAATACTTGAGACATTAAGGTAATCATTTCAATCCACTTTTGCAACACACATGCAAAAGCTTGTAAAAGATTATGTTTATATCTGCCTCGGTATTATAACGACATTAAATTTTTGTGAAGGTAAACATTATAGTATAAAGTAGAAGAATGTGAAAGTACATGAAAAATTTCAGAAATTGTGAAAAAACTGATTCACTCTTTTAGAGGAGAGGGAGTGTTTAGCGTGGTCTGCTGGCTCCGTCAACGTGGAAAAATCACTTCCTGTCGGTCTTTCTTCAGTGATGGCAGATTTTTGAAACTGGTTGTGGTGGACGCTGAATCCTGCAATGCCCTGGTGGGACGGCGCCAATTTCCTGCTGGGATGGTACTAGACTTCTGGAGACCTCCCTGTAACCTTGTCTATGAGGAACAATGCCTTTCTTTTATAGCACCTCATAGCTCGTCTGCATGAGGTCTAGGACGAAGCTGACCAGAAAACATTGTATATTAACCATATTAACCATCTTCTCTCTTTTTTTCTCTTTTCGGTGTAGGCTTCTGAAAGCTTCACCGTCTTTGCTGAAAAGTATTCAGCAAAGGCTCTGTCTGCGTTACTCTGAAAGTTCGAACTGTTACTCTTCGTGACTAATCTTCTTGCACCCATGGGAACAGGTGATGGTGTCACACTGTCCTCATGAACTGTCGAAAGCATCCTGTCATCACAGCCGGAGATGACTCAGGTGTCGGTTGGTATGATGGTGGTTGTTGCTAGTCAGTTGTGAAAACTTCAAGCTCGGACGAAATATTGTTTGAGAAAACGATAATTTCGTTGGGATTTTCCACCTCGGTAACGTCTGGTGTTGGAGAGGGATCACAGATTGTAGGTAAATTACCGGTAGGGACGCCAGTCACTTTTACCAAAGGAATAGTAGATTGCACTGGTTATCACTGTTAGCAGTCAACCGCGATTCTTATACACATATTTTAACAACGCGTTTCAAGAGACAATGCTCTCATCATCAGGTTGTAAAGTCTATGTCATGAAATTAAACGGACTAAAAAGACAAAATACCATCACAAACAGTTGGGAAGTCCATATAGTAAAACAGAATTAAAAGTATGTTTGACTGTGGGTCCTCGTCTTACATTGAAGTTGTTGACACAAGTCGATGGCCGTCCCATAGCTACCAAGTATGCTGTCGCACTGTGCCGGCTCAGGAGCTGTTGTGGACTGGCGTGCCTAGGTGTTGTGGCGTGGTTACAGCCGTGTGCTTGACGGTAACGCTATGCTATTGGGCGCCTTATTTCCTTATTGCATTGGTCTGCCATCGTTATCCTCTAGCAACTCCGTCAGTGACATGCTATCAACTTAAAGTCGCATACTTACCCTAAAATAATTGTAAAAACCCGCTAAAAAATCTCCTTTCTTTAAAATTATCTTGTGCATTTAGAATATTGCTTTGTTTCTTTTCGTGGATAGCTATCTCGAATTCCTCTAGTAAATCAAGTTTCCTCCCTTTCTTTTCTACATGCAATATTTCCACGTTATCTTCTATGCTATTAAGGGGATGGCCTGTTTCATATATATGGTTCGCAACAGCTGATTTGTCATAATTTCCTAACCTGAACGCATCTTTATGTTCTTTATACCGGATCGCGAAAGATCTTCCTGTCTGCCATATATATTTTGCATCACAAGCTCTGCACTGAATCTTATGAACTCCCGATCTTTCAAACTTATTTCTCTTCTCGCCAATATCGTGCTTAAGGCTATACCTCACTAGGTTATTAGTCTGAAAAGCTATTTTAACGTCGTATGGCTTAAAAATATTTGCTATCTTTTGTGAGATTGTTCCGTGGTATGGCATGGTGATAATTTTCTCTTTCTCTCCATCAGGTTTTTTCTTTTTGCGCTTATTACTTTTCCGTAACAGTTTTTTTAACCATAATCTATTCTGTAACCGTTATTCATCGCTATTCTCTTAACGGTATTAATTTCAGTCTCCCTATCTTTTTCGCTCATAAGCGCAAAAAGAAAAAACCTGATGGAGAGAGAGAGAAAATTATCACCATGCCATACTACGGAACAATCTCACAAAAGATAGCAAATATTTTTAAGCCATACGGCGTTAAAATAGCTTTTCAGACTAATAACCTAGTGAGGTATAGCCTTAAGCACGATATTGGCGAGAAGAGAAATAAGTTTGCAGGATCGGGAGTTCATAAGATTCAGTGCAGAGCTTGTGATGCAAAATATATATGGCAGACAGGAAGATCTTTCGCGATCCGGTATAAAGAACATAAAGATGCGTTCAGGTTAGGAAATTATGACAAATCAGCTGTTGCGAACCATATATATGAAACAGGCCATCCCCTTAATAGCATAGAAGATAACGTGGAAATATTGCATGTAGAAAAGAAAGGGAGGAAACTTGATTTACTAGAGGAATTCGAGATAGCTATCCATGAAAAGAAACAAAGCAATATTCTAAATGCACAAGATAATTTTAAAGAAAGGAGATTTTTTAGCGGGTTTTTAGAATTATTTTAGGGTAGGTATGCGACTTTAAACTTGTACCATGTCACTGACGGAGTTGCGAGAGGCTAACGATGGCAGACCAATGCAATAAGGAAATAAGGCGCCCAATAGCATAGCGTTACCGTCAAGCACACGGCTGTAACCACGCCACAACACCTAGGCACGTCAGTCCACAACAGCTCCCGAGCCGGCACGGTGCGACAGCATACTTGGTAGCTATGAGACGGCCATCGACTTGTGTCAACAACTTCAATGTAAGACGAGGACCCACAGTCCAATATACTTTTAATTCTGTTTTACTCTATGGACTTCCCAACTGTTTGTGATGGTATTTTGTCTTTTTAGTCCGTTTAATTCCATGACATAGACTTTACAACCTGATGATGAGAGCATTGTCTCTTGAAACGCGTTGTTAAAATATGTGTATAAGAATCGTGGATGAATGCTAACAGTGATAACCAGTAAAACGACAACTGCTACCTCGACTCCATAATGGATTATATTAAATAGATTGCATTGTATCTATCAGGTAATAGGGTTACTTCTTTGTTGATTCATTGACTCTCGCTCTGGGCCTGTGATTCTTCACGAACGTATTCCGCAGCTTCCTCCATCTTTCCTTGCATTCAGCGAATGTAACCGAAAAACTAAATACAGGGCTTTTGATTGATAAGGATATAATTGTTTGCAAATAAATAGTTTTTTCTCGCCATATTTTGAAAATAATAATCTTTTCGCTTATCTGTATGCTTAGTTTCATATATTTGGCTGCAGGTTGTGTCTTGTTTCGGCGGGGCTCTGCTTTTGTCGGGGAGAGACTACAGTACAATAGTATCTGAATCACGCAGATCATATGGAATGAGTTGAAAGACGCACACGTAACATGCCCTATTCAAGATCACTGGAATAGAATTGAGGAGCGTTTGCATTCCCTATGGAACCTTCCATACTGTATAGTGGCCACTCTTGGGAAAAATGTTGCCATAGAGAAAATTCCAGTACTGGCTCGACAAATTTTAACTATAAATCATACTACTCTGTAGTACTACTAGGACGATGTGATGCCGGTGGTATTTTAACGATGATTGAAACTGGGTACCCTGCTAGAAACAGGAGGTATTTTTAGAACCTCAGCAATTAAAAGCTTGTCACCTAATTAACAACTCAACATTCCACCACCGACTAAGCTCCCTTATAACACTATGATTACTGTATTTTTGGTTACTTCTTTGTAGGAGATGAAGCCTTGCCGTTATCACGGTATTTACTAAGACCTCACTCAAAACGGACTCTTGACAACATAAAACGAATTTTCAATCACCGCTTAAGCGGGATAGAAAATCAGTTGAGTGCACGTTCGGCATGATGGCTGAAAAATCCCAAGTACTTGGTACTGCGATACGTTGCGGCTTGAGAATGCACTCAAGAACGTCATTAAATGTGTTTGTGTATTTCATAACTACGTGAGAAAGAGAGCAGGGAGTCATTACACAGCGCAACAAACTGACCAAAATGTCATCAATGGTTCTGCAAACCCCGTTGGCTTTACGTTACCAACTCGTGCCAAAATAAACAACGGTTCTACCGCTATTGTTATTAGAGATTATTAGCAGATTCTAACTTCAATGGCGTCACGGCCCTGGCAGTGGAATTATTGCATTTAAAAGATACATATAGGTTTAAGTACTTCTTCATTGTGCTCGATAGGGTACTTTTTATTTGAATTAGCTTTACTTGTGTATGCTTTGTTTGTATTTAATAACGTGCAGAGCTATGAAATAAGTATGGAGTAAAAGTGCCCACCCGGTTAGCCGCGAGGTCTAATGCACTGCTTTCCGAGAGGCTTAGTGTCGAGATCCGGTGTGGCGGCCAGTGTGTGGATGTGACAAAAAATAAAAACACCTACAGCCGTCCTTATGATTTTATTTTATTTTGTCGCTAGCAGTTTCGACGCTTCATTGCGCCATCTTCAGGCTGTTTTGATGCGATACAGGTTGATACGATCCCCATGCATAACCCATCAGTTGCCAGCATTACTGGATTCGCAGATAATGTGTCAGCACTCCAATCATCATTTTCATGGTTTTTAAGGCGGTTTTCCGTCTGCCTCCGCGAATGCGGGCTGGTTCCCCTTATTCCGCGTCAGTTACGCTACGTCGGCGATTGCTGCGCAAACACTGTCTCCACGTACGCGTACACCATAATCACTCTACCACGCAAACATTTGGGGTTATACTCGTCTGGTGTGAAACGTTAGCGGTGGGGAGGGGGGGGGGGGCGGGGGGCGGAGGAGTCCACTGGGCGCCGAACCGCGCAATAACCCTGGGTTCGGTGTGGGACGGCGGCGATGGGGTGAATGGACTGCTGTAGCCTGTTGTGGGGTTGTGAACCACTGAGGGCTACAGCGGGGACGAAGCCTCTCCGTCGTTTCTAGGTCATCAGTTCAATAAAATACGATATAATACAATGGAGTAAAAGTAAAACTGAGCATAAATACATGAGAAATTTACAATCTCATTCCATGCTTTATCCGTAAACTCCCTCCCTAAATATTCTTGGATGGTGTAATCGTATAGCTCAGTATTTTTCTCCACTTCTCCCGAAAATTTCAAATGGAACAAGTGGAAGAAGAAGTTCATTTGTATTGTTACTGATCTTATTATTTTGCGGTGCTGAATCAATCTCTGGAGAATTTTGCAGGTAACTGTTGAACGCCATTCGTCACCGTGAGATCTGACTTTGTTAGCACGTACTCTGTGAAACTATTGCTTGTTGATTTTGAGGACACGATCTAAAACTCGTGCATTTGCCTGGTCACGTTGTACATTACGTACTTACTTATTTTATAAAAGTTCATTTCAGCTATTGCACGTATATCTCATACGCTCTAAAGTGCTCTACGCACTCGAGATAAAAAAAATCTAGGGGCAAATACAAAGTAAAATTACCTCCATGACTTGCGATCCGCACGTGACGCTCGAACTTTCACGCGCATTGTTGGGCCCAAGAGACGAGCGTCGTTCGCAATGACTTGGGAACGATTACGAGACGACTGCAGGTCGTACAAATCTATCCTTGGGAACCATGTCTGTCCCTGTAAGCAGTATGTTTATCCTCGGCACAATGGTCCGTGCTCCAAAAGGTGATTATTGAGGCTCAAAACTTTCATCTAAGTCCACAGGTTCAGCTGAACTTCAGAGAAACACTCATCATCATCATCATCATCATTATTTAAGACTGATTACGCCTTTCAGCGTTCAGTCTGGAGCATAGTCTCCCTTACAAAATTCCTCCATGATCGTCTATTCAGTGCTAACATTGGTGCCTCTTCTGATGTTAAGCCTATTACTTCAAAACCATTCTTAACCGAATCCAGGTACCTTCTCCTTGGTCTGCCCCGACTCCTCCTACCCTCTACTGCTGAACCCATGAGTCTCTTGGGTAACCTTGCTTCTCCTATGCGTGTAACATGACCCCACCATCTAAGCCTGTTCGCCCTGACTGCTACATCTATAGAGTTCATTCCCAGTTTTTCTTTGATTTCCTCATTGTGCACACCCTCCTGCCATTGTTCCCATCTACTAGTACCTGCAATCATCCTAGCTACTTTCATATCCGTAACCTCAACCTTATTGATAAGGTAAACTGAATCCACCCAGCTTTCGCTCCCATACAACAAAGTTGATCGAAAGATTGAACGGTGCACAGATAGCTTAGTCTTGGTACTGACTTCCTTCTTGCAGAAGAGAGTAGATCGTAGCTGAGCGCTCACTGGATTAGCTTTGCTACACCTCGCTTCCAGTTCTTTCACTATGTTGCCATCCTGTGAGAATATGCATCCTAAGTACTTGAAACCGTCCACCTGTTCTAACTTTGTTCCTCCTATTTGGCACTCAATCCGTTTATATCTCTTTCCCACTGACATTACTTTTGTTTTGGAGATGCTAATCTTCATACCATAGTCCTTACATTTCTGATCTTGCTCTGAAATATTACTTTGCAAACTTTCAATAGAATCTTCCATCACAACTAAGTCATCCGCATATGCGAGACTGCTTATTTAGTGTTCACCTATCTTAATCTCACCCAGCCAGTCTATTGTTTTCAACATATGATCCATAAATAATATGAACAACAGTGGAGACAGGTTGCAGCCTTGTCTTACCCCTGAAACTACTCTGAACCATGGACTCAATTTACCGTCAACTCTAACTGCTGCCTGACTGTCTATGTAAAGACCTTTAATTGCTTGCAAAAGTTTGCCTCCTAGTCCATAATCACGTAGAACAGACAATAACTTCCTCCTAGGAACCCGGTCATATGCCTTTTCTAGATCTATAAAACATAGATACAATTCCCTGTTCCACTCGTAACACTTCTCCATTATTTGCCGTAAGCTAAAGATCTGGTCCTGACAACCTCTAAGAGGCCTAAACCCACAATGATTTTCATCCAATTTGTCCTCAACTAATACTCGCACTTTCCTTTCAACAATACCTGAGAAGACTTTGCCCACAACGCTGATCAAAGAAATACCTCTGTAGTTGTTACAATCTTTTCTGTTTCCATGTTTAAAGATTGGTGTGGTTACTGCTTTCGTCCAGTCTGATGGAACCTCTCCCGACTCCCACCCCATTTCAATTATCCTGTGTAGCCATTTAAGACCTGACATTCCACTGTATTTGATGAGTTCCGACTTAATTTCATCCACCCCCAGCCGCTTTATTGCACTGCAATCTATTGACCATTTTCTCCACTTCCTCAAATGTGATCCTATTTCCATCATCATTCCTGTCCCATTGTACATCGAAATCTGAAACATTACTGATCGTATTTTCACCTACATTGAGCAACTCTTCAAAATATTCCCTCCATCTGCCCAAGGCATGAACAGGAATCACCAGCAGTTTTCCTGACCTGTCCAATATACTTGTCATTTCCTTCTTACCTCCCTTTCGAAGACAGCTAATTACACTCCAGAATGGTTTTCCAGCAGCTTGACCCAAGGTCTCCAACCTGTTTCCAAAGTCTTCCCAAGATTTCTTCTTGGATGCTGTAATTATCTGTTTGGCTTTGTTTCTTTCTTCAACATAACTTTCTCTGTCTACCTGAGTTCTAGTATGTAGCCATTTTTTATATGACTTCTTTTTCCTTTTACAGGCTGCCTTGACTGTGTCATTCCACCAATCTGTTTGCTTCATCCTACCTTTACACACTACTGTTCCAAGACATTCTTTGGCCACTTCTAGTACTGCGTCCCTGTACCTTGTCCATTCCTTTTCCAGTAACTGCAATTGACTACATTCAACTAACTGGTACCTTTCTGAGATCACTGTTATGTACTTGTTGTGGTGTCACCACCAGACACCACACTTGCTAGGTGGTAGCCTTTAAATCGGCCGCGGTCCATTAGTATACGTCGGACCCGCGTGTCGCCACTGTCAGTGATAGCAGAACGAGCGCCACCACACGGCAGGTCTAGAGAGACGTACTGGCACTCGCCCCAGTTGTACAGCCGATGTAGCTAGCAACAGTTCACTGACCAATACGCTCTCATTTGCCGAGACGGTAGTTAGCATAGCCTTCAGCTAAGTCGTTGGCTACGACCTAGCAAGGCGCCATAGCATTGGATATTATCTTATATTGTGGTTATAACATGTACCGTCAAGAAAGATGTTCTACAACTGTGGATTAAAGTTAAGTATTACATCAACTACGTACTTTATTTGCTACTATTAATTCCTTTAACTGTTCCAGACCTCACGCCAATCTGCGTGAGCTTAACGCGTGTCTTTCGGCTTTCTCTCATTGTGACTTGGCTGTCTTGCCAAGTCACAACACTTGTGTCTGATTTCCTTATCCTGAAGTTTCTCCACTCTTATCCTCCTACACATGGACCTGACCTCCTGCACTTTCGGCCTCACAATACCAATTTCAGTGCAGATTAAATAGTGATTAGTGTCATCAAAGAATCACCTGAATACATTTGTGTCCTCAGAGAAACAGTATTTGATACGTAAAAACGAACTTGTCACAGTTAAGGACTAGCAAAATACTGTTATGCTAAGGCCAAAAACAGGCACGTGCCACGAATCTCACCAGAACATACAGTTTAAATACTGGATAATAAAAATGCAGACGATTTTCTAACATCGCTCACGTTTGCAGATGGCATGGTGTACCAATTTAGACCTGTAGATGCTTTGGATTGGCAGCCACAGTTCGCACACAACGTCAAAATTAATGGTAAACTGCACATATAGTTACAATGACAACAAAATCTGACAGCCTATAGCATATTCCTTAACCTAAAAATAATCCGAATGTATGTATTTCAGGAAGGTAGTAAAAGACCCGGCGAAGATGCCACCACTAAGGCGAAACATGTTTGGGTAATAAAACAATAATTGCAAGAAGGCGGAGCCATCCTTAATTCATTATTATTTTTCTGCGAGCACGGGAACTGAGCTCAAAACTACAATATGATAAATGTACTGAAGAGCCAAAGAAACTGGAACACCTGCCTAATATCCTGTAGGACCACCGCAAGTACGCGGAAGTGCCGCAACACGACGGGACATGGACTCGACTTATGTCTGAAGTAGTGCTGGATAGAAATGACACCGTGAATCCTGCAGGGCTGTCCATAAATCCGTAGGAGAATGAGGGGGTGGAGACCTCTTCAGAACAGCATGTTGTAAGGCATCCCAGATATGCTCAATAATGTTCATGTCTAGGGAGTTTCGTGGCCAGCGGAAGTTTTTAAACTTAGAAGAGTGTTCCCAGAGCCACTCTGTAGCATCTCTGGACGTGTGGGGTGTCGCAATGCCCTGCTGGAATTGCTCAAGTCCGTCGGAATGCACAGTAGACATGACTGGTTGCTGGTGATTAGTCAGGACGCTTACGTACCTGTCGGAATCGTGTCTAGACTTATCAGGCGTCCCATATCAGTCCAACTGCACACGCCCCACGCCATTATAGAGCCTCCACCAGCTTGAACAGTCCCCTGCTGACATGCAGGGACCATGGATTCAAGACTTGTCTCCACACCTGTATACTTCCATCCGATCGATACAATCTGAAACGGGACTCGTTCATCCAGGCAACATGTTTCCAGTCATCAACGTCGGTGTTGACGGGCCCAGGCGAGGCGTAAAGCTTTGTGTCGTGCAGTCATCAAGGGTACACGAGTGGGCCTGTAACTCTGAAAGCCCATATCGATGACGTTTCGTTGAAAGGTTCGCACGCTGACACTTGTTGATGGTCTAGCATTGAAATATGCAGCAATTTGCGGAAGGGTTGCACTTCTGTCACGTTGAACGGTTTTCTTCAGTTGTCGTTGATCCTGTTCTTACAGGAACATTTCCCGGAGCAGCGATGTCGGAGATTTGATGTTTTGCCGGATTCCTGATATTCATGGTACGGTCGTGAAATGGTCGTAAGGGAAAACACCCATTTTCGTCGCTGTCTCAGAGATACTGTGTCCCATCGCTCGTGCGCCGACTTTAACACCACGTTCAAACTCACTTAAATCTTGACAACCTGCCATTGTAGCAGCAGTAACCGATCTAAAAACTGCTCCAGATACTTCTTGTCTTATATAGGCGTTGCCGACCAAAGCGCCGTATTCTGCCTGTTTGCATATTTCTGAACACGCATGCCTATACCAGTTTCTTTGGAGCTTGATTGTACTTGAACCATGACATAACGTTTTTAAATAATGACTAGGTGCAGGTCTTTCCAAGTGTTACTTGCGAAAGTCTGTAACACGATTTAATCAGTTAATTTACAGATAAATATTAAAATATAACTGAAATTAAAAGTTTGTGAAGCCATTTTAAGAAAGCGCTGTGGAGAGAAACGTAGATTCAGTAAGAAGTTTCCGAGGAATGAGTGTTGGTTTGCCAGTCATGTTGAGCGGCATAAGGATTCCGAATGCTCGGGAGGATGACAATAGAATACGGAGAGTGGGTACCATAAAGCGTGTTCTTTCTAAAAGGCTTGATGAAATGGCGCAGATAGGGCCATCAAAGGCTGCAGCGAAATCCAATATCACGGCGCGGCACCGGCATGTCTTGCAGTCCAACGAACAACCCGACGGTGGGACGTCAGCCAAATAATAAAAGTCCCGCATGTTTGTATCATATATCTTGTCTGTCACTGGTGTTACCGTAAGGGGGATTCGCTGTGTCAGGGTTTTATCGACGGAAAGCATTCAGCGCTTCAGCCCGAGCGCTGGTTTTGCGAGGGATGGGTGCTCAAACACTTCCCATCTTCTCTGAAGAACCGAGAGCGTATTATTCCCGAATTTGGGAGACTCGTTTACAGGAGAAGATCGAGTATCATCGAACAGCGGATTGTATCGTACAGGAGCTGTTTCTAAGCTTTAGCATTAAAGAGAGCGCCTGCTGTATTAACTGTAAAGAAACAAGACCGCTCATGTGATTCTGAACGAAAATAGCATGCGTTTACGTGTAGCAACAAGTTATCTGTCCCTACTGAATCTCTTGGTGCACGAACTTAATTTTGAAATGTTGTGTTTAGTTAACTACTTTTACTGTACCTTTAGATACAATTTACAATTGATATCAGTCTCTTTGTTCTAGGTGTCACAATGTCTGGCTCAAGTAATATGAAATGGACTTTGAAAGTAAAATAGCGCCTCGTTTGGGTTGCATAGGCCAAAGTAATTTCGGGTTGTGCCAGACAAAACAGACAGCATAAGTACTTAAATTTTTACGATTGCTTTAACAGGCCAAGATGGAGAAATCAGGATGTAAATGGAATGAAAAGAAAATGAATGAAGCTGTAGAAATAATCAGACTTCTTGAAATGAGTTTCAGAGAAACAGGTGAAAAATATTCAGTTTCAACAAGGACACAGGGTTTGGGAATACAAAGAAACCTGCTTTAGGGAATAGTAAGCTTTTTTCTGGGATCGTTCAGTGATGAATAAGAAACAATATTATATGACCACGTTAAAAATTTAGGTAGCTCATGTTTTTGAGTAAAGGTAAGTTCTTAAATCTAGTGAACACATATGCAGAGCAGCTGAAAATAAAGCAGAAATGAAAACTTGTAAACACGTCTACTACGATTTTATGATGAATAATGAAGACGTACGGCCGAGGACACCCCAATGCACTAGTTAGCAGTGATCGGCAGGTTTCAGCAGGGATGAAGTTATATTCCTTAACACATCAGGTGAAGTGGTGGACAGGATAAAGTTCGTAGCGATTTACCACTCAGTTCATATATTTTTACAAGAAAACAAAAATTTTAATCACCCTAATGTAAAGGGTGGAGAAAATGCTAAAAGGTCAACAAACGTACTTTCTTTTGACGTGTGGATTTATAATCCTATTAAATATTATTTAGTGCGAAAAATGTTCCAAAACAGTTTTCAGGAAATACACACATCAGAAAAGGTTTTGCATCAGCCCAGTTCCCAGAACTCCTGAAGACAGACGTTGACTGTGGATGCTGTATCACAGACACAGTCCCTTTGACTGTTCAGAGTTGTCACTAAACCCGCCCAAAGATGTAAACAACCATGCATGAGGAGCGCCTATTAGACGGAGGGTGTCCGACAGCCGATCAGTTCCTGTCATTCCACCAGGAAGGAGGTACACGGTTCCTGTTGTCTGTAGTTCAACCATGCCTAGACGGTCAATACCGCTGTTCGATCGCGTCCGCATTGTTACTTTCTGCCAGGAAGGGCTCTCAACAAGGGAAGTGTCCAGACGTCTCGGAGTGACCCAAAGCGATACTGTTCGGATATGGAGGAGATACAGAGAGACAGGGTCGATGACATGCCTCGCTCAGGCCGCCCAAGGCTACTACTGCAGCGGATGACCGCTACATACGGATTATAGCTTGGTGGAAACCTGACACGTTGAATAATGATTTTCGTGCAGCCACAGGACGTCGTTTTACGACTCAAACTGTGTGCAATAGGCTGCATGACGCGCAAATTCACTCCAGATGTCAACAACGACATCCGTCTTTGCAACCACGACACCATGCAGGGCGGTGAAGATGGACCCAACAAGATGCCGAATGGACCGCTCAGGATTGGCATCACGGTACTTGTCACCGATGAGTGTGGCATATTCCTTCAACCAGACAATTGTCGGAGACGTGTTTGGAGGCAACTTGGTCAGGCTGGACGCCTTAGACACACTGTCCAGCGAGTGCAGCAAGGTGGAGAAGGTGGAGGTTTCCTGCTGTTGTGGGCGAGGGGGGGGGGGGCGCATTATGTAGGGCCGAACGTACGCCGCTGGTGGTCATGGAAGGCGCCGTAACGGCTGTACGATACGTGAATGCCATCCTCCGATCGATCAGAGATAGTGCGCGCCCTATGTACTAGAGTTTTAAGTACCCCATTCCTCTGTGAAGAGTGGTGGCAGCTGTCTGCGTGCAAATACGGATCAGTGTGCGTTGTCTGACGCAGAGAGTCTACCCCAGGAATTGGAACATCTGAGAACTGTATTTCGAAAAAAATGGGTACTCAGAGTGGCAGATTCAAGGTGCTCTCCGCCCAACCACTACAGCACGACCTGTGGAGATGGATGAAATCACGAAGGAGGAGGTAGGCACTGCGTTTATTCCATATACAGGCGCAATCTCGGGGAAAATCGCCCGCATTTTGAAGAAACACCAGGTCGGAACTGTGTTTTGTCCTCCGAATAAAACTCGTGCACTGGAGGGGAGCGCCAAAGATGACCTCGGTTTGAGGAAGGTCGGCGTGTACCAGATTCCGTGTCAGTGTGGCAAGTCGTATATTAATCAGACGAGGCGTACCGTCGAGGATCGATGCCGTGAAGACCAGAGGCACACTTGACTAATGTATCCGAGCAAGTTGGCGGTCGCTGAACATTGTTTGTCGAAAAATCACGCTATGGAGTATGAACGCACGAGGATTCTGGTACAGACGTCGAGATACTGGGACAGCGTTGTTAGAGAGGCCATCGACATTCGCACCAATGACGACCTCATAAACCGTGACTGTGGCTATAATCTTAGCAAGGCTTGGGAACCAGCGATTGGGTTAATCAAGAGTAAATCGAGCAAACGTATAGTTGTGACGACCACGGCGGACAGAGCCATCACACCGACGTCACCTCAGACGCCGTCGCAATCTGTTCCACCTCGCGACCATGGCGCGGGGCGCGGACGGTGGGGGGAGCGCGCCGAGGGCGGAGGGTATTTAAATCGGCCGCCGCCGCGACCGAACCCAGTTCCCCCTGAGCAGCCATAGCGTACGGATCTCCGTGCCGGCACGTTCACAGGAGCTCAGTCCGTCAGTTCACCTGATGATGGCGACATGTATGATCGCCGAAATATTGTGCCCGTTGGACACTGTAGACCGGCAGTACACCCGTGGATATTTTGACTATCAAATACGCCGGGTGAAACTCAAGATTCATAGTATGGTTTGGTTTATCTATGAAGCCCACTTTCATTTGGATGGGTTCGTCAATAAGCAAAATTGGCGCATTTGGGGGAATCAGAATCCGCGTTTCATGATCGTGAAATCTCTTGACCCTCAATAGGTGACCGAGTACTGTTCAATGTCCAGTCACGGAATAATCGGTGCGATATTCCTTGATGGCACGGTGACTGCCGAACGGTACGTGAAGGTTTTGGAAGATGATTTCATCCCCATTATCCAAAGTGACCGTGATTTCAACAAGATGTGGTTAATGCAAGGCGGAGCTCGACCACATCGAAGCATGAGAGTGTTTGATGTCCTGGAGGATCACTTTGGGGAACGCATTCCGGCTCTGGGTTATCCAGAGGACACTGGCATGGGCCTCGATTTGCCGCCATATAATCCGGATCTGAACATATGCGACTCCTTTTTGTGTGACTATATTAAAGAGAAGCAACCATTGCTGAGCTGAAAACAGTCATTCAGGAGGTCATCGACGGCATCGATTTTCCAACACTTCAGAAGATTATGCAGAATTTCGCTATTGCTGTGCGCCACATCATCACCAATGATGGAAGGCATATCGAACATGTCATAACCTACATCCGAATATCTGTAGTGACGTTACATGTTGAATAAAGGGTGTGCACGGCGTAGTTTGTGATTAAGTTACGGTTTTTTTCATGTAGTTCAGTAATAGTCACTCTGTAGCTTTTACTATTGTTTCATTAATATTTTATGCTCTTTGTGAAAGGTGGTTGTACTAGCCAAATTCCATTTTAGATTGCTTGTTCTGTGGATGATGCAATTTACAAATTACATATTATTCAGATAGCTTTTGTGGGTCCTCCTATCTTGTGAATAAGATATGAAAAGTGCGCGTGTACGTTTATTTTGCGTGGAAGCCAGCCTCTCCATTCCCACAGATAATCTCCATTTAGTTAGAACCTGTGAGCCTGTGTGTTCGAATCTGTCAGAGAAGCAGAGGTTTTCGTATATGCTCTCTTGTAGTGGATTATCGATACCGACAGCATCCCCCAGAGAAATCTAGCAAGTTCGCTACCTGCACGAATCAAAACATTTTCTGCGTTTTAGCCAACCATGATGATGTTTCGTTGGTAGAACGCTCAACTGCGTGGTCACCAGCGCCCTTGAAAATTACCGATTTTTACACAGTAAAATGTATGTCACAGTCCAGTATAGCCACTGTCACGAATGATGATGATGATGATGAAATGAAGTGGACAACACAAACACCCAGTCCCCAGGCAGAGAAAATCCCAAACCCTGCCGGGAATCGAACCCGGGACCCCGTGATCCTGAGGCAGCAACGCTAGCCACTACACCACGGGCTGCGCACCGCGTTTTAACCAAGACGTGATGCTCCTTCGGCACTTAGCTTAAGATGATTTTATTTCGAATAGTGTGGGTAGGTGTTGATTAGGTTTGAGGAAATAATCTAATTTGGTCCGTGGTGCATTCGGTTCAAATGGTTCAAATGGCTCTGAGTGTGGTGTCACCGCCAGACACCAAACTTGCTAGGTGGTAGCTTTTAAATCGGCCGCGGTCCATTAGTATACGTCGGACCCGCGTGTCGCCACTGTCAGTGATAGCAGACCGAGCGCCACCATACGGCAGGTCTAGAGAGACGTCCTGGCACTCGCCCCAGTTGTACAGCTGACTTTGCTAGCGAAGCTACACTGATCGATACGCTCTCATTTGCCGAGACGATAGTTAGCATAGCCTTCAGCTACGTCATTTGCTACGACCTAGCAAGGCGCCGTATTCAGTTGATAAT